>NC_045796.1:29147650-29456347 GCF_009873245.2 Balaenoptera musculus
CATAAAGCCAACGGACTTTTCTAGAAATCTTTACACAACTGTGCTTTTCCAGTGCTTCAGGTGACCCTTCTTGCTCCTTTACTCTTCAGCCCATAGTGGTTTACATGTGCCTTATTCTCTTTTATCACATCTTTTAGTCTGAAAAATTTCTGCCTATTTCTTCTATTAGTGCTTTTAAATAGAATGCCTATCAAGTTATTTTCCCATTTATAAAGCAGGCCCATGTTGAATGCGAATGAGATGATTAAAAAGTATGATTGTGAATATTTAAATGCACTTTCAGAAAATTTATACAGGAACAAAATTAGAAGAAAACCCAGAAAGTTTCTAATTTAACATTATTTTATCCTCTGATAAATATTTCATGATCTTAGCTGTCTTTATTACAAAGAAATGGATTGGGAGCCAACAGGTCTGAGTTTTTGCCCCAACACTGGCAAATAATTCATGTGCAGGGCCTCCATTCCACCAGCTGTTCAGTGAGGGTGCTTTTTATTTTTTTTGAAGAAAATGGCTTCAAAATGGTTGGAATGAATAAAGTACTTTATTTCCTAGAGACCTCAAAACAGTCTTTTACCGTAGCAGATACTCTGATGGTATCTTATTGCATATAAAATTCAAGTTCTTCAGGATGGCATCTAAGCACCTTTGTATTCTAATCCTAAACTACCTTTCTGCATCACTTCCAATTGGTCTTCTTGGACCCTGTTTTTTTGGTGAATACAGTAGATTTTTGCTGATCCTTTATCATCCCATGTACTTTCTTCATTCTAGGCCCTTGTTCTTTCTGTTCCCCCTGCCTAGCATGCCATTGCCACCTCTCTTTCTTCACAAACCAAAGGCCTACCTACCTTCAAAACTCAGGCCCAATGTTTTCTCTTTTGTGAAGCTTTTTTAAAATTAATTTTTATTGGAGTATAGTTGCTTTACAATGTTGTGTTAGTTTCTTGCTGTACAGCAAAGTGAATCAGTCATATATATGCATACATCCCCTCTTTTTTAGATTTCTTTCCCATTTAGGTCACCATTGAGCACTGAGTAGAGTTCCCTGTGCTATACAGTAGGTTCTCATTAGTTATCTATTTTATACATAGTAGTGTATATATGTCAATCCCAATCTCCCAATTCATCCCACCCCCTCCTTCCCCCCTTGGTAACCACAAGTTTGTTCTCTACATCTGTGACTCTATTTCTGCTTTGCAAATAGGTTCATCTCTACCGTTTTTCTAGATTCCACATACAAGCGATATTAAACGATATTTGTTTTTCTCTTTCTGACTTACTTCACTCTGTATGACAGTCTCCAGGTCCATCCGCATCCCTGTGCAGCTTTTTCTAACCTCAGCAGGATGGTTTTTTCCCCTTCCCTTTGAGCTTACTTGTAATAGAGCATTCATCATATAAGAAAATTATTTGTTGATATATTTTGTTTTCTAACTCCAAAATTAGGGTCCTGAGGGCACGGGAACATAGTAAGAGATTGGTAAATATTTGAGAACATTAAACATGAATGAATAGATGTGCTTGTCTGAAATTAGCCCACACGCTTGTTCACAGAATTGTCCTGGGCAACGCCTAGAATTAATTCAAAGGCAACAGAAGTGTCCTGATTTGTTGGTAGGAGGGTAAATGCAAGTGTTATATTAGCATGGCTGAATGAAAAGCATAATCTGGATCTTTATAAGAAAGAACAACATTTCTTTGATTAAACACATCAGTTGGCAGAAGGCCTGAAATCATGGTTAAGAGTGTTATTTTGCTGAAAACTCAAATCAAGAAACACTCAAAGGACAACAGCCATGATGGGTATGGTCCTTGAGGTGGATGATTCCTGATGGCTGTGTTGAGAGTTTGGCTCGAGAAGAGACCGAAAAATGCCAGTGGGCAAAGGGGTTATGGGAGAGTGTCCCACTGGGAAATGCTTGGGCTTTGGAAAACTTAGAGAAGGGAAAACGATCCAGAAATATTGTCCTGGGCAATCAGGAACAGCAGAGATGAGAGAGGGAGATTTTTTCATCCCCTTGTATACGAGCTGAAGCACAGCTCACCTAGAAACCTCTGATAAACATCCACTAGATGATGCTGTTTCCTCATTAGGCAAATGGGACTTGTCGTGCGGGTGGTCCCCACATCACAGAGGTAAGAGTGCTGGCCTCAGGGCCTGGGATCCGCTTCCAGCTCTGCCTCCCAGGGGAAGGAGGCCTGGAAGGAACAGACCTCTCTGAGTCTGGCCGGGATGTCTCATTTGTAAAACAAAAAAATCCTGGACTGGGTGATTTCTGAAGTCTCTCCAACTACTTTTTAAAGTTTTTATTTTTAAAATTCAAACCTCAGCGATGCCTTTTATGTAAACATACTCTTTGTACAAACGTATCAGTTTTTATTTAACTAAATAAACTCTGTAAAAGATATGGGGCAGGAATCAAATAAACAATGGCACACCTGTGTAGACTGGTATCCTTCCTGGGCCTAAACAACATTTCTCATGTTAAATCTTATTGCTGTACTCAAAGAATTGAGGAGCTAGAAAGAATCTTAGAAGATGTACCTTTCTGTCCTTTACTTTTCATGTCTAATATCTAAGCATAAGCTTCCCAGGGGGAGAGGGGGGTGGAATCGTAATCTTTCCCATTATCACTCCTTTTTAGGGGCTGTAGCTCTGGAACTATGTACTTGTGCTCCAGGTTGGCCCTGTACTGCATTCTCTTATGCAGGCAATTTGATATCACACATGGGTTTTGAAACGCTGTTAAAACTTATTGGATCACTGAATAAAATGAATGACATAGAACACCTAGCTATTGTGTTCAAGCTACTTTTCTTGCCTACTCTTGGAACACGGTTCTGTAAAGCAGTGCTTTGCTCTGTGTTTGCTTCAGAAGTGTTCAGTTAGGTGGGAGTTAAAGTCCAAGGCAAGAAGATGGTGGTGGATCAAATGCTGTAACTGTGTCCATCCCTTCCCCCAACCCAGAGGAAGTACCCAGCTCCATGGCTCTGCCTTGTGTTTACCATAAGTGGAGCCCAGATCATTTTAACGCACAGAAGGGCTCACTACTTTTCCTGACCAGTCCTCAGGGTCATTGGTCTGCTGTTTCCTACAGCAATTATAACAACAATTTATCCCTTGTAAACAAAATAGCATACCCTTAACCTACATACCACAGTTAAAACATTATCCCAGTAGGACAAGAGAGTTGCTAACTGTGAAAGAGAACTGGCAAAATAGGGCAAAAAGAAACAAGGTTTGAAAACTCAGATGTTTTAGTCTATATCTTATAAATGCTGGTGATACATATTTCTACTTGAAAAAGATGGTGGACTTCAAATTTATTCCTCATTTTCTTTATATATCTTAATGAAGAAATTTTTAGTAAATATTTAAGGAAAAAAACGCGAATGGCAATGATCCCTGAATGTACTAATGACTCCCTGATGACCTCCCAGTGACCCCGCATGTCCTCTCACCAGATCAGTTCAGGCCCTGTGTTCCTAGTTAACAAGGTTTCATTAGGGCTGAAAAAAAATTTGCCTTTGCTTCCAAACACGGGTTGAGCTCTGATAGGGCCCCAGCAGGGAACAGATTTCTCCTTTTTATCTTTTTGCTTCCCTGGTGTGTAATCTTGTCTTTTGAAATAGTTGCAATCAGAACAAATTACATAAAGAGTGGGGAGTGAAAAGATTTCACAGTCATTGTGGGTATTTTTTAGTTTTCTTTAACAATTGTGTACCTTCCCTTAGTAATTGAAAATGATCCAAGAAATCTGTATGCACTTGGCAATGTTTTTCTAAGTGTGTGAGCTAGAGAGGGCTCTTAAGGTGACAGAGATTGCTTCAGCCAGCGCTCAGCGGCTCTGGAAAACCAGCCACCTGCCTTGTTTCCTGGTTCCCTGCCTCAACAGGGACCACAGGGAGTTTTGGGGACAGTTGCTGCTATGGCTGGGGGAGAGTCCGAGCCCAGAAGGGGAGAGGGTTTAGTGGCTGGTCTTTGGCTTACATCCCAGATGCAGAGTTTAGTGTGGTTAGTGCGTCCCTCACAATCCTGAGAAGAAGATAAAGAATGGTGCACCTCAGAATCCGCCCTCGATTTTTTTGTTGGTGCTCCAGTCCAGACCACTAGGATCGTGGTCATTGTCAGGAAGGCAGCCTCACCACATCTCTGAAATGCAGGGGGCACTCTCCACACCCTGTTCGTTTCATGGGTATTGGAAAATATGTGTCTGCTTCCTGAGGTTCAGGGAAATGAAGAACATGCATGAGTTCACTAGGACTAAGCAGACATTTGAACCTTTGAGAGGAGAGATTTCAGGGAAGGGTGGGTGTTTATGACATTCCTGGGGGATGCTTGGACGGGACACCTGCCACTTCAGGTGTCATTTCTTGAGCTTATACTTGATGAGTTAGAAATATCCGAAACAGGAACAGCCAACTATTTGAAAGGTCACCTTCTAGACAAAGTGGCACTGCCCAGGCCTCATTCAGAAGGCTACAAGAGGAAAGGTCCACGGGAAAGAAACCTTGGCTGATGGAAAGTCAGGTGGAGAACCACTAACATCTAGTGCCTTGAACATATTACCATTAATTGAATGAATAAAGGAGCAGAGATTAGAAGGACCCTTACGAGGGCCTAGTACTTTCTGAGCTTCCTGTTATCCAAGATTAGGGTGCCGGTGAAATCGGCCATATCTGCAAAGTCCAGGGAGACTTCAAGAGGTGATAAAGGCTCAGCTGTGTGTGGTAGGGATTTAAACAAGAAGAAAATTTGGACAGCAATTCAAGAGAGTGGATACCAGATCCGTACTTTCTAATAGGTAAGGACACATGTACCTTAAGCAAAGCAGATATAACAGTCCCAAATCAAGGTATGTCTAAGGGGGAATCAGTGCAGGTCATCTCTGCAGATGTAGTTAATCTAAAGGAGGCACAGAGGCTGGGAGAGTGTAGGATTTGAGATACAACCCCCAGTCTTTCAGCAGCAAGCTGAAACTGTTTCTGCCAGCAAGAGCACTCATTAGGAGACTGAGTGCAGGGTGCAAAGCCACCGGTGGTTGTGCACTCCAAGGTCAGAGCAGAACGAATTTTATCAAGGTTACCAGACCAAGTTCAAGGTAAGGCCAAAAGACCTCTCTTCTCTCTTGGAACAATGCAGAAAGCCTATTTACTCCCTGGGTTACTTTAATGCTGGATGACTCAAATATTCATTTCTGTCTTCCGTTAGTCAAGCCAAAGTTTTCATGTGCTTGGCCAAAAGCTATTGAAAAACCAGGATGGTAGCCAGGTTCAGAGTAATTCTAAAGTACAAGACAAAGTATAAAAATTATTAGACTGCTCCTTGAACATAAAAACAAGTACCAGTGTAAGTTCAAACCCAGCAGCATAAAAAAGAAGTATAATTATAAATTTTAATAGTTGCAACTGAACTACATTTTGCATGGATTTGTAAAGCAGCCTGTACAAAAAAGAGATTATGAGTCATGAGCATGTCTGTGTCAGGTTCTGAGTAGCGCATCAATTTCTAAAGTTGGTCTTGAATATATTCATGTCAGAATCATCTTAAGATGCTTCTGATATGAGCCTCGTACTAAAAAGAGTGGGATTATTTTGGAGATGTTCTAACTAGGGAGTCCTCTTGAGTGGGTCACTGAAAAATCCTCTACCATTTGCCATGATGATGGCAGTACAGTTCATCCTGCTTCACAAAAAGCAGGTAATCTCTGTTTGGGTCAGAGAAGTGCTAGGGGTGGAGAGGAGGAAGGATGGTGAGGAGACTGGGGCAACTCTGCTGAACAACTTGAACTTGACCTCTATTTCGCCCCCCTCCAATTTCTTCAGAGGAAAGAATAACATCAAAATATTCACAATTATTGAAGCTTGATGGTAGATACAGGGGGTTCATTACACTATCTTTACTTTGGTTTAAAATTGTCTATTATGAAAGTTAAAATACTTCTCCAAAGTAGTTCCTAGGAAATATTTTTTTAATAAAAAGAAAGAAATGTAAGGGATTCTTGTATTCTTATTGGTTTTCTTAATTGAAAACCAACTTTATTTTATTTATTATTATTATTATTGTTTTTCTGTCCACACCCTGCAACTTGTGGGATTTTAGTTCCCTGACCAGGGATGGAACCCGGGCCCTCGGCAGTGAGAGCGTGGAGCCCTAACCACTGGACCGCCAGGGAATTCCCAAAAACCAACTTTAAAAAGAGAAATATACATATTTAGTTATATATGCCTAATATTTTGCCTATTTTGCACATTTGTATATGTTCTTCTCTAGCGCATAAGAGAGGAAAAGTGAGCAAGCGGGTGTTTTCCCTAAAGATACTATATATTTTTTCTTACCACACTAATGCTTATAGTCTGAAAAATTCCATTAAGATATGGCAAGTAGACAACTAGAGTCCACTTTCCACTTCATGGGATAGGCTTAGGAAATGACTCTTAATTGAATCCGCACACACAAAAGTACACACACTTGCCTTTCATTATCTCGGCGATCTTTTATGCAGGAAAACTCCAGTGAGCCTTGAATCTAGCCCTGCGGTGCACTCTGAAATATTCAGTGCAGCAAGATTTCCCGATAACTCATGTTCGAGAGGGAATAGCCCTTAGTCTAGACACATACACATCATCTTCATTTTAATAATTAGGTATAGCTTGAAGTTACAAACCACAACCTGATGTGTCTAGTTATATATTTTAAAGCTCTGTGTGAAAACTCATTAAGTCTGGTTTTGTGTGTGTGTGTGTTTCTGTGTGTATTTGCTAGTGTTCTCTTTTGGTGCAGGAAATATAAGTATTTGGGAGGAACCAAGTTGGTTATATTTTACAGAATATTAAATAAAACTTTAGAACCATCAATTTACTAATTTAAGAAGTTCATTCAATGAAGAAATATTTATGGAGTACTTTTATGAGTCAGGTGCTGTGGTTGGTGCCGTGAATACAGTAAAGAGGAAAGCCATGTGGTGGTCTCTGTCTTCATGGGCTTTTCAGACTTACATGGGAGGAAACATTAATCTAAATGACCAGGCATGTGACTACGTAATTACGGATGCCGTAAGTGCTATGAGAAAAAGATTGGGTACTTTGAGAGTATGTAGTAAGTCATCCCTACGTAGCTTAGGTCAGGGAAGGCATCCAGAGGAGATGATATATGAACTCATATCTGAAGGGTAGGAAGAGTGCCAGATGGAGGGAAAGAGAAGAGACTGATTTCAGGGAGAAACATGGCTCTGGAAGTACTGGGAGGCCATGGTAGTTGAAGTGTGAGGGGCAGAGGGGGACTGCTGGGCAATGAAGGTAGACAGGTTAAGTCCAAGCTGAGTCCTGCAGGGCCGTGGACGCCGTGGAAAGAATTTGGTCTTTATCTTAAGAGCAGTTGGAAAGTCTATTAAGGGTTTTAAGTGAGGGATAACATGATTTGATTTATGCTTTTAAGAAAATCACTTTGACTGGAGTCTGGAAAATGGATTAGGTTGGGTAAGAGTGTCTGCTGCCCATGGAGAGGCAGCGATTAGGCTATTAGGATCCAGCCTCTCAGTTGTAAATTGGGAACGTGGAGGTGAGTAGAATATTATCCTCTCTCTTCAAGATCACGTGCTATGGGGAGTCAGACTTGTAAACAGATAATGATACAATGTGATGAGCTTCATATGAAAGGTGAGTAAAACACATTTCGGGAACACAGTAGATAAAGCAATTAATCTTGACTTGGAGGATCCGGGGAAGCTGTACAAGGAGTCAACTTCACCTGGGAGTCAGGTACCTAGATCCTTCTATCCTGAGGCTCTGCCTTCAGAACCTCAGAGTCTTCTGCATCCAGCAGGAACCAGAAGAAGAAGAAGAAATGGAGAAGGCACACCAGGTTCTTAAAAATCCTGTCCTGGGAGTGACAGACGTCAGTTCTGCTCACATGACATTGGCGAGAGTTAGTCACATGGATACAGCTGGGTGAAAGGGAGGCCAGGAAATGTAGTCACTGTCTGGGTCACTGCCAGTGGCAACTCAACTCTGGAAATGTTGCTGGACAGAAGGCCATCTCTGCCACACATACTATACATTAATTTGTCTAGTGTCAGTGTTCCTTTGTCAGAATATAAACTCCGTGGAAAAGTGATTTTTTTCTGTTTCTATCCCTCTTGTAATTCCAGGACCAAGAACAGTTTTTGGCTCCTGGTAGATGTCCAATGAGTATTTGTTTTTCTTTATTTTTGGAAGATCATAGATTGGAGGAGGGAAGGGGTTATTGTCAGTGTGGGAGTGTGGGCTGAAAAGATAGAGTCAGATCATGAAAGACCATGGCTGTGTATACTTGTAGCCAGAATGAACATGGGCTTCCCTAAAGCACAAATTTGCCCAGATCTCAGGCAAATTGGACTAGAACCAAAGCATTTGGCCCCATTTTTTTTTTTTTTTCCATGAAACCATCTGGACAATAGTTGCACAACAGGAATTTCTCTATTGCCATCCTGTGGCTTTGTAGATAAGCAGCCGTGAATCAGCCAAAACCCCAAAATGCGATTCTGTTTGATTTAACTGCAGTTGTATACACATGGCCTATGCTCCTCCATGGGAAAGTTTTACTTCGTCCAGTGGACTGCGTGTTAGATGTGTGGCATAATTCCAGATTATTTCTTTGGCTTTTTCCTCTACATGTTCTGCTAATTTAGGCTCGATCCGTTATTACACAGGTAAGTGTAGAGCATGAAGTACCATCAATGCACTTTGGGTTGAAGGGACTTTACGGGGGGGTGACTTCAGATTTTAAGCCAAGCTCTCAGGCTCCTATGTAGCCTCTCCCGGCGTCACCATCTCAGACCAAATGCTGAATTGCGTGGACCGTATTTTCGATTTAGTAACTCATGTTGGGTTCCTTTGAATTATATAGCATGACCATGATATGTCAAACTAAGAGAAGATACACATGTGTGTTTGGTCAACATGTGACCAGATATTCAGATACTTGAAAATATTACATAATTGACTGAACACTAGTTATGCCGACATAATCTTTGTACTCTTGTAGATATTTTTAACTGGCCACATACCTTATCTTTACATCATAAAAGTCACCCATGAGGTGTGCCCTTTAAAGCAGGTTATGCAATATGAATGATCAAAATATGTATACACTGCTGGTTTTACAAAATCTTTTATTCAGAACTGGAAAGTGTGCTTATTATTTGCAGAAAAATCAGTCCAAAGGACTTAACCAAAACAATGGATGTGTGGTTGCAAGGATGCCATACAGAGCTATCCGAGAGAGAGAGAACTTGGCAAATACCTGACAAAGCCTTCTAGCTCTTACTCTGGAGTATTTTTGTTTGAAAGACCAAGACATGTTAGGTTCAATTTATTTCATTAAATAATTTGCATCTTGGGGCAAAATTCTTTTTGAAACATCTATGTGGACTTCAGGACCTCATATGATGTTTACCACATAATTGAAGAGTAACTACTTCTACACCTCAGAGGAGGGGATGGAAACAATGTGAAGCCCCTTATCCCAGAATCCTGGGAGTGTGAGGACATAACATTTGTGGGTAAATGGAATGAAGCTTTGGTTCATGATTATCTGTGTTATACAACTGCCTTGATCACAATTAGAGACATACAAATTAGTGTTTTTCCACTAAATAGAAGGGAGAAGCCTAAGGGTAAGATGTATGAGGATGTTTTTTATCCATTTTATTATTTTTATTGCTATTTTATTGTATTTTTCTTCTTCAAAACCCAAAAAAACACAACATATAGACTAAGTAAGCTATTTCTCTGAGTTAATTTGTTACAGAGATACTTGTACCTCCTAAGAGCTATCACTATCACAACTGCCTTTCAGAAACCTATTGATAACAAATTGATTCTTTTTCTCTCTAATGGAAACACTAACGAGTAATCTGATCATGAGGTGGGAGGTGTTTCCTATTTCTTAGTTTGCTAGGGCGGCCATAACAAAGTACCACAAACTGGCTGGTATTTAAACAACAGAAATTTATTGTCTCCTAGTTCTGGAGGTCAGAAGTCTGAGATCAAGGTGTCGGCAGAGTCAGTTCCTTCTGAAAGCAGTGAGGGAGACTTTGTTCCATGCCACTCCCCTTGTTTCTGGTGGTTTGCTGGCAATCTTTGGCATTTCCTTGGTTTTGGGGATCACCCCAATCTCTGCCTTCATCCTCATATGGTATTTTCTGTACATGTGCATGTGTCCAAATTTCTCCTTCTTGTAAGAACACTAGTCATATTCGATTAGGGGTCCACCCTACTCCATGTGACTTCATCTTAACTAATGACATCTGCAACAGCCTATTTCCAAGTAAGGTCACATTCTGAAGTGCCGGGGTTAGGACATCAGCGTATGAGTTTTGTGAGGAGACAATCCATCCCCTAACACTCTCCAAACAGTGATTCTGGAGAAAGGGGAGAAGGGAGGGACATCTAGTAAGTGGAATTTATATTCTTAATGCTGCATATCCATACCCAGTTTTGTTTTCCTAGGTGGTCCATTTTTACCTAAGAAGGTAGAAGAAGCTCCTTCAAGTTTCCCTCCCTCATCGAACTTGGTTTCTGCTTGCATCTAAAAAGGATAAAATATATATACCCCACATCCTGCCCAGCAAGTGTACATGGGGATGAGATGAGACAAAGGCTGTTGCTATACTTTGAAAAAACTGATGCATTGTGTCTCCAAGTGGTAGTGTTGTTTTTTTTTTTCTTTTTTGTCACTACTTTCATAAGAGTCAATAGTTCCCTAATTGGCTGATTATAAAAATTGCCTTGATACCTTGGTATTTATGGAGACTACTGACTCAGCAGTAGGGCCTAGGAAATATTTTTTTTAATGCTCTCCAGGTGATTAGCCAGATTTGGAACTACTGGTCTTGGAAAATTTCTCCTTTAAGAGTGACCACTGTCAATAATGTATATTTAACTTTATTATTCACATGAAAGGGAAAATATTAATTGATGGTTCCAATAATGGCACCATGTATTGATTTTAGGAAGGCAGTGTGTGTTTAGTGGGTGTTCCTGGATTCGAATTCTGATTCTATATATAACTTTTAATGCTTATATATCCATTTAGTAGATGTAAATTGGGGCAAGTAACCTTTCTGAGCTTCAATTTCATTATCTGTAAAATGAGGATAATAATGCCTTCCTTGCAGGGTTGTTGGGAGAATTAAATTGGATAACTTATGAAAAGCTGCTGGAATTCGACAAGTCTTCATTAAAAGATCATTTCTTTCTTAGTCTTCTAATACTTTAATTTATTTTGAGTCACTATCATTAAATTTTTGTAAATGGGAAACAGTTAAAATTGATTAACTAGAACTATACACAATGTTTCCCTTTGCTCTGACTTTTATCTTTTTGATTAATATTTCTTGGATTCAAAGGTTTGAATGTGGAATTAAGATTGCTGGATGTTTTCAGGGTACACCAGGTCCTAATAGTGCTATATTAATTTTGTGGAAGAGTGAGAATGTTGGCAGTAAATCCTGAATTCTAAGCAAATGGGTGAGCTAAGAAAAATCCAGTGTGATGAATGACCCATTAACTTGTGAAGCTTGGGTACACGCTGCAGGGCAGGACAGAGCTGAAGGCACTGGACCATAATATGGTTAAGTATTAAGCTTCTAGTAGCATGTAGAAGAGATCTCCATTGCATTCCTGTGGAATGTTTTAAGTAAGCATCTGGCTTTTAAAGAGTCACCATTATTAATGAATGGGCTATATTTCCTCCTTAGAGTCTTCATGGTATTGGTCTTCCAATAATGCCACTGGTGTCTTAAGAGTTCTCAAAGTTGGAAAGAAAATAGTGGAAAACAGGAGGGAAGTGCAACATTTATTTGCAATTGGCTGGGTCTTAGAGACAGAGCATCAGCCTTTTAATTGCTGAATCTAGTCTTTTTCCAAATTAGTTCAGGCACACTTTGAGGTACCCAGTCTGAAATTCTAAGAAAAATCTATTTGATTTCAGTTTCCTTCTAAACACATTAATGGCAGATGTTAGCATCTGTTTTTAGAAGATTTCTCTGCCTCTTGAGGTCTTCTACACTCTTGCATAAAACCACACAAAACAAGAAGAGAACTTTTCTGGAACATGAACTAGCAAACTATTTCATTATTGATTGTGATTAATTATAATTTGGCTGGAAAACGTCAAATATTGTAGACATTTTTATTGGTTGATTCTAAACATGTGTTTCAGAAGCTGCTCCATCTTCTTATGTGTGATCCATAATAATGGATGTGGCAGCACTATGTTGATGGATATTAAAAGTGTCATCAGGTTTTCTTCAGCTAGAGACAGACTGTGATGGCCTTTCATTTCCACTGACAGATAAGAGCAAAGGGAGAAGTTTTGTAAAAAAGAAATGGGGGGAGAAAAACCCACACAGAAAGGAGCAGATAATCTTTGTAAGAAGACTCTTGAACTGAAGCAATTTTTTTCCTCCCTAAATCCATCGGGACAAGATAAGTAGCGCCTTTAGAAATGCTGAAAAGAGTCAAGCAGGTATCAGACCCAGACTCTAGAGAAGGATGGTAGTAGTTACTGGCAATGCTGAACATCGGAATTGTCACACCAGAAGAAGGTAACAATGTGAGACAAGTCCCGGAATGAAATGGATCAATGTATGGTATCTATGTATTTCAGCCAGAATATCTGGGGAGTCACCAACAGGAAACAGAAGGTTGATCACTGAAGACTTTGACCCTATGGAGTCCAAGGTGGGGCTCTTTGGTTGACCAGATGGCCTGATGTTTGTTTTTAGGTGGAAAGGGGCCAAAGGCAATGTTTCTCAGAGAGGGTACAAAAGAGAATGCCTGAGGGAGCCTGAGCCCATCATAGGGTAATATAAAATAAATATATGTTGAGCTGAACCATCGACCTGGCCAGTAGCCAGAATAGCAGAAGCAGAGAACTTTTCAGGGTCAGACTCAGACATAAAAAAATGGGGGAGCTGGGACCCTTGCAACTTATCCACATCCCAAAAGTTGACAGCATGGATCGGAGATGAAAGGAAATTACACCTAAGAACAGGTCCTAGACTTTTGCTTTTAGATACTCACTAGCTTAGAAAAGTCAGGGCCTAATTTTCTTGATTTCAGAAAAACAGAATTACTGATTAAACAAGACCATGGTTGTCCTACCACTTGAAGTGAGCAAACGCTGGAAATGCTGCAAAGGCAACTCTTTGCAATGCAAATTGGTGCCACGGGAGACTTTTGCTCAGATGTCTGCTAAAATGCCTGTGAATGTCTGCACAATTGTACTATGGCTGTGGCGGGGAGAAGTTTTCCATAACTTCCAAGCTTTATGGGTGGAAATAATAACTCAGATTAAGCATCGTCTGAAAAATAATTTTTTCTCATTCTCAAGAGAAATAGGTTTTCTGCTACAGCAGCTCAATGCTTCACTGTTGAACTGTTTCATTCATTCATTCATTCATTCAACATTTAATCTGGGCACTCAGTGTCCAGCAGGCATGGTGCCTTCATGTACTTGCAGATTGCATTTGCACGGGTTGTTTCCCTGTGACTACACATTTAATACCATCTAGACAAGGACAGAATGTAAATATGGCGGCAAGTTATAGATGGAGTCTTTTCTTCTTAGGATGAAGGATTTTAGAAACATAACAACATCAATTATTTCTATGAAAAGCCACGACATAAAAAGCTGTCTTCCAACAACGTGATTTGAAGAAAGAGTTTTATTTATAGTTTACCAGATCTCATGATCCAGCTGGACAATTCATCTTTTCACAAAGCAATTTCAGAAGAATCTGTCTCATTTCGAGTTTCTCCACATCCACAGAGGGAGGAGCCATCCAACTTTATATTTACTTTGTAAAAGTCTCTCAATCATGCATAGCTTTTCTAGAGCATAAACCTCAAAATACCTCCCATGCCTCCCATGTAACATTAAACTAAAAACTTGAAAGCAGTGTCAAGGAAAAATAAAAATTTGTTTAAATTCTCCTTTTTTTTTTTTTTTTTTTTTTTAATTTAGAAAGCAGCAAACTTTACTGGCTGAGATCAGAGCTTGTCTTGCCTGGTGTCACAACAGCCAGTGTTTACTGTGGCTTACGAAGGTGCTAAGTGCTTCACACATATTAAATCATTTAATCCTGGTAACAACCGTGAGAGATTGGCACTGTTTCTTTCCCTATTTTATAGATGAGGACCTAGAGGTGCGGATGCCAGGTAGTGACCAAGGTCTCAATGCTAGAAAGTGCAGTTTTGGGGTATGAACTTGGACAACGTAGCTCCAGAATCGGTCCTCTTGACCACTACCCTGGGTCAGGAGAAGCAGCAAGGCCAAAGTGGGTGGTTATGTGGCAGTTGCCTTCCACCTCTCAGGTCTTGGTTTATTTCCAGTCACTATCCCAGCCTTGTTGTAAATGAGAAGCAAGTTACAGCTAAAATGTAAGAACTGAAATGACACACAGCGTTCTTATTCCTCTTTGGTCAAGGGCTCTAGTGTGCAAGTGTATTGGGGGCTGAAGGCGGGGGAGAGAGTAGAGGCAGAAAACAGGAAGCTATTTAAGCCAATGGCAGCCCCAGATTATGATAATAGAAATGTGGGCCCTCTCAACTAAGTAAATAACAGGCCTGGTTCCTAGCTCAACGACTTATCCCTGACTTACTTCCAAGTTCACCCAGGTGGTGGTAGTGGTGGCGGTGGTGAGGGATGCAACGGGAGAAAGAGAGAGAGAGAGGGAGAATTGCTAACTGGTATCTGATACCGGGATGGATTCAGATGAGATACCTTCAGGAATAGAGACGTGGGAAATCTAGGCGGAATGGCAGAAGTGAAGAACATCTTTTTTTTAGATTTAAGGAAGTTGGAACTAATCATTGGTACGACTTGAGATAATCCTCATTTTCTCAGGAATAGAAACGTGTGAGAGGAGCCCTAGGTCAGGGTGAATGTCTTTGGTGTTGGAAAGGAGAGAGAGTAGGCGATTGGCATTTATCTGGAGCCAGGCTCGCAGCGGCAACCTGCTAACGGCCAAAAGGGCTGTAGCTAGAAAGGCTTCTCCCAATAGAAGGCTGCTTGAATTTTGCTGTGTGAAGAAGGGAAGAGAGCTGAGAGAGAAAAGCACCTCACCAAAATGAGGCTTTCAAGTGTCTTCCAGAAACATCCAGGCCAGTCAGCGGATATGTGAGCCTTGTGCACACCCCACCTTACATGAATCCTCTTGAAAGCACAGCCGGTACCCTCGGAAGGCTTCCTTGCCTTTGCCTGGCTGCAGGAATGTTCATTTCCATCCTGGTCTCTGAGCGCAAAGTAAAGCGTTAGATGTGTTTCTCTTTGTTACCTGCACAGCAAACAGACTTCCAGTGGCAAGGACTTGTCTACGTCTGTGTGTCCTGCACACCTGCTTCTCACTTTCATTCATGTCAAAAGGAAATTTTCTTCACTTGCAAAGGCTTTCATTTGACCTGCAAGATGTTGGCCTCCAATCTGGTAAGCAGGCTTCCAAACAAGCTTAATATCATTGAGTAAAAAAAAAAAAAAAGTCAAATATTTGTTTTATTTCTTCATTAATATCTACAATGTTTGCCTTTTGCCATTCGGGTTTTAAATAAATATACTTAGTGGTGGACATTTACTTCAGTCACTTTATGTTCTTCTCAGAGGATTTCGAGCCTCTGAAGGAGGCCAGAATGAAAGTTGACTATTTTATGAAGGTCTTTTTTCTCTATCTCTGATAGTCCCTGATCTCCTGAGATTTGTTATGATTTGAAAAGCCAGCTCCCAGTAATCCAGGTACGCCTCATTTTAAGAGAAAGGAGATGTTACAATGTTTACAAAAGATTTTGCTTTAAAGGTACTCATGACAGTTCTGCTCCAAATAAAGCTTCTCTTTTGCTTTTGGAAACCACTTCTATGCCCTTTTCCAGGAGCAAGTTTACCTGAACGCTAGAGCTTGTCCTGAGGAGAGAGAGAGAATGTTCAGGAACTCTCAGGTGATTGGAAAGATGCCCTTTTGGGGAGTCTTGTTGCTTAGTGATAAAATCCCCACGGGTCAGCACTATCATCCCTTCCTTTCTGGCCAGACATTTCCATCCTGATGGGGCTAGAACAGGTAAAGAGGTGAGGTACAGCCAGAGGCCTGGTGTGGCACAAGGAACCAGCCCAGCCTCAGGCTTTGAGTGTCCTGAGGACCCAGCCCACATCCACCACTGACTGGATTTGGGAGCTCGAGTAACTGCTTTAATCCCTGTGAGGCTTGGTTATCTTCCTGGGAAAGTAGAGCCAGTCACACATACTTCACAGGATTATGGCCAAGACTAAACCCTCCCCTACCCTCCTGATCCTCAGTCTTGCTTGGATAATTCCTGCCCAGCCTTCAGTTCCCAGCTGAGATGTTAAGTCTTCGAGAAGTGTTCCCTGACCTTGTCTGGGTAGGAGTCCTCCTATGGGCCCCAACTTCACCCTTTTCTCCTATCATAGCTCTTTTCATACCATATCACGTGTCTCTTGCCCATTAAACTGCAAGTTCTGTGCGGACAGGAAACAGGTATGTTTTGTTTATCTGGCATGTACCATAGCACCTGGCCCATTGTCAGCTCTTGATATTTGAGGAATGGAATCAAAGTAATGCATTTACAATACCTAGTGCATGTGTTGCCTGTGATGGTGGCTCCTTTTCTGTCCTTGCTCTTTCTTGAATATCTTACAACTGTAGGTGCACTATTAATAATCTAGTAGCCATTTACTCTCACTGTTGGATTTCTCTTCTACCCAAATTGATGCCTAAAACTAGAACTTCTTGATTTCTCTGTCTCCATATGCACGTTTCTGCATAAGATCGCTCCCGGTTTGCATCAAGCAGCCTTGTTTTGGAGATTTCCTGAAACTATTAAAAACTATTGGATGTAGCCCTGTGAGACTCATCCTCTGAGGAAGCAAGGAGCTTCTGGCAGTTAGGTGATTAGACCCTGGATGAACAGGTCTCAGTGGTGGGGAGAAGAGAAGACGAGGAGTTTGGGAGGGAGAGAGGCTGGATTAGATTTGGGGTGGCGAGAAGACCAAACTAGGAAGAGGGGAAGAGATCTGACACAAGGGACGCTGACCCGGCACACAGCCTACATAGTTAGCAAACTAAAATACTGAAGGTAAGGTGATGTGCAATGGTTCGTCACTGATGTTTTCTTCTGAAAAAAAAGGGTGAGGGGGCTTCCCTGGTGGCGCAGTGGTTGAGAATCTGCCTGCCAATGCAGGGGACACGGGTTCGAGCCCTGGTCTGGGAAGATCCCACATGCCGCGGAGCAACTAGACCCGTGAGCCACAATTGCTGAGCCTGCGCATCTGGTGCCTGTGCTCCCCAACAAGAAAGGCTGCGACAGTGAGAGGCCCGCGCACCACGATGAAGAGTGGCCCCCGCTTGCCGCAACTAGAGAAAGCCCTCGCACAGAAACGAAGACCCAACACAGCCATAAATAAATAAATAAATAAATTTTAAAAAAAGGGTGAGAAAGAGGAACAGGTAAGATAGAGGAATGGTAGCAAAGAGGAAATAAGAGCTGCTGCCATACCAGCATTTGGCCTTGAGACCCAGTGGGACCCCTCTTGGAGTAATGGTGGTGCTGATTTTTCCCACATTGCTTGGCCCATCATTAGCTCCTTGTGGCCTCACCTGGGCCTGCCCATTTCCTGTCACCTGCTGCCCAATGGAAAGCTTTTTCTGATTGCTGTACAACTTGGCTGGGTTTGAAGTGTTAAGATGCTTTTGAGAAAAAGTTCAGTTCTATTGTCAATTCTAAGTGATAGTGAGCTTCATTAATAGTAATGATTAACTTCATGGCTAAAGGTCACTGAGAGATGAAAGTTGAAGTAATTCTCAGGCTATTTAAAGTAACTCCTACTTCTCTTTGTGGATTACTGGGAAACTTCACTGAGGAAAGGTAAAGGGGAAAAGGAAGATAAGTCTACATGCCCTCAGAGGATGGAACACTAAGGAGTTTCTCTGTAGCTTAGGTTAATAAACATAGTTCAAACCATCTACATTAAGATCCAGGTTTTCAGAAAAGGCATACATGGAGAGGAATTTAAGGTTTTAGTGACCTAAAAGGGAGCAGTGGTTGAAGGGTTGAGTGGTAGAGTGTGAACAAAGTGTATTCATCCAGTGACTCTCTGACAGAAAGTGTAGGGAATGCCACCAGCCAAAACAGCTCTCCTTTGCTTGCTTCCATCACGTTTTCCAAATGCTTGTTTCTAATTTTTTTTTTTTTTTTTTTTTTGGTCTCGCCACTTTTATATGTACTACCAAGTAAACTGACCTTCCTATACGTATTTGTGTATTCTGAGAACTGCGGGTCCCCAATCCAATCGGCACCATTGTTAGCCTTTAATATTCTCCCACCTTCACCGACTCAGTGCACCTTCCTGCCCTGTGCTCCTTTGCTTCTCTAATACAAATACTTCCAGGGACCAACTCCTTTAATTTTTATCAGTTTATCACCACTGTAAATCTGCTGGCTGGCTATCCCAGATCTGGGTGCAGAGAGACTGGATGGGGGTGAATGGGACAGGGAAGGTAATTTGGGAATCTGGGATTCTTCACACGAAAGTGCAGGGCAAAGTAGGCCGGAGGTGCTGTGTTCAGCATAAGAACTGGGTGCCGGATACACCCTGGAGCTTGGCCAAAGAGCACTGAGAGGGGAAACCCTTTCCGGGCCAACCAGAAAGGAATGACCCTGCCTCACAATTCGCCCCGAGGGCTACCCTTCTCCTTTAGATTAGGGGTGGCTGAATGAGCAGTGCTTGTCTGACTACCTTGCTGGATTGTTTGTTCCCCTAGAGTGAAAAAAAATGTTCTAATGCCTTGACAACCTAATCATTGATATATATATATATTTTTATATGTGTATATATATATATATATATATATATATACACACACACACACACACACACACACACATCTATACATATATATATATGTATATGTATTACTTAAATGATTGAAGATTGGGGGGATTCTAATTTAATCTATCCTGGAAAAAAACAATCTAAAGGAGAAAAATGTCAGGGTTCCCTGTCAAGCGATTAAGGTAGGAAACAGATTAAATACAATCTTTTCATTCTAATGCATATCCCTTAGCCCTCCCCAGCTTTGGGTGTAGCAGGTGATAGAGAGAAGAATTAGGAGATGAGAGAAAAAGATCAGAGATTCTATGTCGACATCTATGGCATCCTCCAGGCTGGGCACAGTCTCAGAGTGAACAGCGATTCTCCCAGGAGTGGATGTAATTTGGTTGTGAGGCCTATGGTCCCATAAAGGCCCTCAGCGCCTCTCAGGCCTTGTGTCCTATACAACTTCCTTGTCACTGTTCCTTAGCTCTGTGCCATGTTGTGCACTCCTGAGTATTATGCAGTGACTTGTTCATATATGTTGTTTACCAAATAAAGGTAAACACACTAAATGCCTATCAATCGAAACATACTTTTCAAACTAAAATAGTCTAACTAAAATATTATATAAAATATAACTAGAAAAGTTTAAAGTATAAATGAGAATCAGAACCAAATCTCTTTTTGTCTCTACTGTTTGGATTAAGGGTGAGGCAGACATAATGAAACTTGTTAGTCTCTTCCTAGCTTCCATTTTCACTTATTCAGTCAACAATCATCGTGTGTTGGGGAAGGGCCTGGCACAGGACAGGGCACAAAGCGGTGCAAAGTAAGCACTATGCCCACCCTTTGGGCACCTATGTTCTGTTGGAAGAACAGACATGAATTAAATAATCACACCAGCCTGTGATTACAAACTGTGATCTGTGCAATGGAGTGGGAGTGCTGTCCGCTCCGGATTCCCCTGCAGAGGATGGAAACCTGGCGCTGACTTCATAGCAATGCCGGGCCCTAGATTGAAAAGGCTGGGCCCCCATGGAGACCTACATCTCAAGGTTATTCTTTTTGCTATGAAGTTGAAAAGAAGAGAATGAGGAGGAACTCAGTTGCTGAAGACTTGATTGGACAGTGAGAATTTTATTAGACTCAGGACGATATTCCTTTGCCTAATAAGCTTCTAGTAATCCTTTTCTTGGGTCACTGAGCGTTCAAGTTAAACTGACATGACTTTGGCTCCAAATCTATGAGGTCGAGGCATTTTTGAGATCCATCTTTGGAGAAAAATTAACTTTACAAAGGCTCCACCAAATTTCAGATGATATTAAACTGCTTCTCTTCCATTAGGAATGACATTTAATACATTCAAATGAGCACTAGTAGCAAAAAATTTAATTAAAGTAGTAACACATAGCAGCTAAAATTTAAAAAAACTAAAATAAGAGTGACTCTAAACACATATTTTAACCCTTTGTGGGACTTTAAAAATGTCTTCAATAAATTCTCAGGAAATTAGAGTTCCAATTTTATGGCAAAATGATAAATTCTTAATACATATAAGTGACGATGTTTTGTTTAATTCTGAAGTTTATACATTAACTTTACTATAAATTGAAGTGGCCATAGAGAATTTTTCATACCTAAAACAGTTATGAGAAGGTTGATTTGAACACTGAAATCTCTTACTTCCTTCATGATCATATTCTCATAGAATTTTAGAACTTGAAGTGCATAGAGTTTACATTTATAAGTAATTGTTTTCCCATTTCTTCACCCTGTAAAAATTCAATTTCTCTTTCTCCTGATATCAGACTCCCATGCCCACTGTCTCTTTACTGCTTACCTGTCCCTTGGTTACTTCACACACTAATCTATATAATTTGATTTCAAAGATCTGCAAACTATTACTGCAATAAAAGGATTTGTAATTTATTCTAGTGATAGACCCTTTATTGATAGTTCCCTCTTGATCTCCATGATACTGCATCTGTAAGGGACATTTGTTTAGTGCTCAACCAGGGCTTGAGCCATAGCTTCACATGTTACAGTGAGCTCATTTGGTCATGTCTCCTGGTTCTGTTTTTTTTTTTTCTTTTTAACCGATGATGGAAGGTGGAAGAGTGATCCAGTGGTTAGTCCTGGCCCTTAAATAATTCCCCATTATCATTTACTGGTTCAGGTACTTTTTATTAATTAATTAATTTATTTATTTTTGGCTGTGTTGGGTCTTCATTTCTGTGCGAGGGCTTTCTCTAGTTGCGGCAAGTGGGGGCCGCTCTTCATCGCGGTGCGCGGGCCTCTCACTATCGCGGCCTCTCTTGTGGCAGAGCACAGGCTCCAGACGCGCAGGCTCAGTAGTTGTGGCTCACGGGCCTAGTTGCTCCGCGGCATGTGGGATCTTCCCAGACCAGGGCTCGAACCCGTGTCCCCTGCATTAAGCAGGCAGATTCTCAACCACTGCGCCACCAGGGAAGCCCTCCTGGTTCTGTTTTAATAACTTCTTTAGCATTAGTAGCTTGGCACTGTCTAGGCTGACATTTTATTTAGAGCTGAATCATTTACATTAATCCAGAAGGTCTGGACATTCTCAGGAGGCCACCAGTCACTGTAGTCACTAGTGTAAGTTCAGCAAATGCCTGCAATCTTTTGCATTATCCAACTTCCACTCTGGGTATAAAGAAAGGCGTGACTTGCTTTCTAAGAGATGGGGAAGATGAAGGTGGTTTCCAACCGTAACAGTAGTAACAGGCTGTAAGAACTTGGTCTTCATATGGGATCCTGTTCCTTTCATCAGAGACCATGCAACCATGCCTATGAATTCTGTCTTTGTTGCAGCTTGACACAGTGTCAGATAAGCAATCAACAGGAGACCTTGTCTCCTCAAAGAGCTTGTATGATGCTTGTCAGCAAGTCCTATGTGTCCACCTGCACTCTACCCCTACCAGTTATCAAGCCCGGCTGTGAGAACACGTGTACATATACTAATCCAATATGGAATTGAATCAGAGGAATGAAATGACAGGGAATACAGACATATTAGTTCTATTTCATATTTTCAAGTGTGCTTTTGCCTTTTACTGAAAGAAACCATAAAAATTAGCCAAAGAAGACTGTTATGGCAACCTCCCCACTGCCCCCCTACTAATATTACTGAGGACATTGTCAATCATAATTCTCAGCATCCAGGTGAGTAATTTCTTTTAGTTTTAAGTACTGAAACTGTTTTGCTGTCTCTGGGAAACTGGTGTTTTCTCCTAATGAAGGATGTGTGAAAACAATGAAACTGACAGTGTTCCCATTTTTACTTTGGGTGGCAAGAAACTCAGAAATGATTTGCAAACCAACCATTGTTACTTTGTTGGACCTTTTGGCCCGTAAAGTGGAGTCCTACTTTTTCCTCTGATTCTAACAGTGTAAGCTGATTTATATCTTTCTTGGTGTTTATTTTCATTGTGCTCTTATATGGCATATATTCCTTTTAAGTCACCTCAGAACCTTTGTGATTTAAGGAAGATTATCAATCAATTAATAAAAAAAGCTAGGATAGGAATTTCCAATGATTCTCATACATCCAGTTTTCCTACACCATTTCTGACAATGGTCAGGCTCTCTGTTTTTGCATCAGCATGTCAGGAGGAGGAGCCTGGGAGGGAAAGGTCAGGTTTCCTTGACGCTGGCTTTTTTTTGACACCCTCACTGTTTAAAAGGCCAGCTTATTTGTCTCATTTGAGCCAAGCTGCCAGGGATTCTCAGAGTCAATCCTCCTTCTCTCGAAGGTAAAGGGATTCAGGTTTGAAAGAGGCAATTTCTCCTCATAGGGAAGCAAAAAGACCTATTTTTCTGGTATAAAATCTTGGAAATTTTAGAACTACTGTGTATGTAGAGTTCTTCTGTATGTAGAATTCCAGGTTTTACAACATAAAGAACAATAACGGAATAATTCCCTGGTGGTCTAGTGGTTAGGACTCCATGCTTTCACTGCCAAAGGCGCGGGTTCAATCACTGGTCAGGGAACTAAGATCTCACACACACACACAAAGTACACTGGATGAAGTGGTGCATTCTCACGTGTAGAACTCCAGGGTAGCCCCTCTACCCTTGCCTGTGAAGGTCTGCGCTCAACCCTGAATATTGTTCCGCATTCCCCGCCTCCTCTCCCCGTCCTGTGCGCAGGAAGTGTAACATTATACAGCAAAGGCAAAACGCTATGACAGGTTGAAGAGAGACCACAGAAAAAAAGGAAGAAGTTTTATATTTTAGAACCCTTGAGGGTACTTTTTTTCTGCTTTTTAAACAAGGGACCCTGTGTTTTCATCTTGCATTTGTCCTCACCAAATTATACCGCTGGTCAGGCCGGGGAGCTTATAAGAAAACAGGTTCTCCAGCCCCATCCCAGATCTACTAAATCAGCATGTGCATTTCTAAGATTTCTAGGTAATTCATCTACTTGTCGAGGTTTGAGAAGCAGTCATCAAGATGTGTTCTGTCCAATATGGTAGCCACTGGCTGCATGTGCCTATTGAGAGCTTGAACTGTAGCTGGTCCAAATTGAGATGTGCTGTAAGTGTAAAAAACACACCAGATTTTGAAGACTTAGTATGAAAACAGAATGTAAAATATTTCATCAATAATTTTTATATTGATTAATGTTGAAGTGATGACATCTTGGATATATTAGGTTAAATAAATATTATTCAATGGAATTTTACTTGTTTCTTTTTATTTTTTTAATAATAAAAAATAAAAGCTAGAAAATGTGACATTACAAAGTGGCTCGAATTTGTGGCTCATATTTGTGCCTCACATTATATTTGTATTGGACAGCACTGGTTACAGCTCCAATTCTACTTCTTTTTCCATCTAAGCTTTCTTATTCTCTGTCCTATTTTTTCAGGAAAAGTTTAAATTAAAGTACTAGAGTCAGTGTAATGATTTAACATGTTACTATTTCCAGATAACAGTGAATTTTAACTGGGATCTTTAATACCTTATTCCATTGTAATATTCTATAAGTTTAGCTTACATCAGTATCACCTGGAGGGCTTGTTAAAATGCGGATCGTATTGCTGGATCTTGTCCCCAAAGCGTCTGACTCAGTCCATCTGAGGTGGGTCCCAGGAATTTCATTTCTAACAAGTTAGTTCCCAGATGATGCAAAAAGTGTGGGACTGTTCTCAGGGCTTTCAATATTGGCTGCACATCAGAATCGCTGGGGTAACAAAAACAATTACCAGTGAGTGCCTAAACCCCACCTCCAGAGATGGTAATTTAGTTGGTTTGGGATTGGGCTTGGACAATGATATTTTAAAAAGCTCCCCAGGTGACCCTATCACACAGCAGGGTTGAGAATGAATGCCTTAATTCAAAAGCAATAGTAAGTGGGAATTACAGGTATTGCTGGCCCAGGGCCAGAGTAGAGATGCTTTCCTTTATTCATTTTCCTTTGGGGGTATAGAGAGCAAACCACACGTTTAATCTCCACCCTAACCTGATGTGGCACTTAGGCTAACTGGCATCATTTACATTTCATCAGCGATGAGCTGGGATTCAGGGAAATACAGTGATCTGCCCACATTGCACAGGAAGATAATGGGAACTCAATGCCCCCTCTTCCTTACTTTGAACATCCTTTATAAGCCCCTGATGTGCAAGAAGCTCGAGACCTGGCATTTCAGGTTCTGTCTCCTGTGTTGCCCTGTGTGGTTGGCACCTCTCAGTGGCTTTTGATACACAGGGCTCAGTCTGGGCTGTGCAGAGATATTTGATTTACTTCGGAGAAGTTTGGCATCAAACGAAGTTACCAGTTTCACTTGCAATTCTGTTGTGTTTGTCAAGAAGATGCATTTTAAAAATAATTTAATCTCTTGTGTTTGCCTTCAAGCGACAGGAAAAATGTGACTATGAATTCAATTTAATGATGAGTCACCGGTTTAGCATAGCCCCTGATTTGACTGACTCACTTGGTATATGACTCATGTGTTGTTGGATTTATATTGTTTGAAGATGGATTGCTAGGACCCCTGGAGATGTTGTGTTTTCTTCTTAATTTTTGAAAACCATTGTTTGCAGTGTATAAAAAATAAAAAGAAAATACAAATGGTTAACACATAAATATTACTATAGATACACATGTATATATACACTAAGACTTTATCAGGGAGAGAGACTACTTCTTAGGTTATGACTGTAAGGTAAAGTCGGTTATTTGTTTGACCAGATCAATAATAAATATATTTTGTTTCTTGACAGTATGATTGATGTGCATGAACAACCATCCCCACGATATGTATTTTGAGTTGCTTCTCGATAGTTTGGATGAGTTCAAATGATAGTTTATTTGTCTCTGCTATTTTGGTCCCAGTAACCAGTGGTAAAGATTCACGAAGTGATCGTGACCATTACGAATGTAAGCATTTTTTAGTTCAAATTTCTTAGATTTATTTCTTGAGTTTTGGCTTAGATTACAGGGGTTGTACTAATTCTCAGTACCTAAGGACATGTTTTCTATTTCCTTTTCTTTCTTAGATATATACAAATCAATTTCATGTTTTCTGGGTTCTAGATTTAATATCACACTACTCCATTGCCTTCCATTCTTTCTAGAAGAGGTGAGACACTTGTTGCAGATGTGGGTCTGCCCATGGCTTTGCTCTTTGGAATAGTTACTGTCTTTTACCTTGATGATTATTCATAACTCATGGAGAAGATATCTCTTCACAAACCAAATGGTAGGTTATTGCATGGCAGAAATCAATCTTTTAAATCAAAGCCTCCAAAGTCATATGCTGATAATTTTAACAACATCTCTTAAAATGACCAGAAATAGGTATTCTTTTCTTGGGACAACCCATGACATAAAAGATGTTTTAAAATACCTGACCTTTCCAAATACTAGTAATGCGAAGGAAGCTTCATTGATTTGGGATACTGAAATAAGCACCCTAGATGAAATTTACAATTTTGCCATCTCTGATATAATAAGTAAATAAAATCTCTAAATAATACAGAAAACTCATTTTAACTCATAATATTTTCTCTTGACGCACTGTTTCACAAAGTTAATAAAAACTGTGGAAATGGCTGATTTGAATTTTATCCCCTTTTCCTTCCCCAAACTTCTGTTGATGAAGATGCTATGATCAGTAAAATGTTTAAAATGACTCTAGTAGGTGTGCAGAGAGCCTATGTATTTTTAAAAAAAATGAATAATTTAAAGTTTATCTGAAAGAATTGACTGTGAAAGACTTGGCAGACATCATTAAACCAACTCAATATAAATAATTAGTAAATACAGGAAGTTTGCTAAAAACAATCTGGAAAATCTTTAAAATCTGTCTGATGAAGACCTATATAGGTATAAACACAGGCAGATATCTTTAATTTTCCCCTAATATTTTTTTGGTATATTTGTCTTCTGGTCTAGAGTACACAGAGACTTTTAGCTGCAAATAACAGAAACACAATACAAACTCTTTAAAGCAGAGAAGGAAATGTTATGAATCGAGGGGCCCAAGTTTGTTTTCAGAGCTCCGTCTCTCTCCATCCTGCTTCTCTTGACTGCACTTCCATATTGTCCTCATTCTTATCTATTATCTAAAAAGGATGACTTATTGTTCATGGTTAGAAAAAATGATTGTGGGCAACCCCAGATTTAATTTTTCTTACAACTTGCCACTCTAGAGCAGGGGAAACCCTTGCTTGTATTACTTCTACGTATGAAATCTCAGCAAAGACACAGGCTGATCCTGGTTGGGTCATAGGTCCATTCCTGAACAAGTCATAATGGCCAGGGGAAGGCTTACTCCTGCCTTTCCCATAGGAGACTGGGAATGGGTAGAGTCAGTCTCATTAACACTACATAAACTGTATTTTTTTTTTAAAGGAAAGATATGTACTGTTACCAAAAGAAAAGAGAAAGGGAGACTGGATGGACAAAATACAACAGACGGCTACTATTTGACTCTTGCATTGTTGTTTTGGTTTTTATAAGCTATAAATTTAGTGGCCAATTTGTCTTGTCTAGTGATTTCTACATAGGTTTTCGAGTATATGAGTGTGTATGTGTGCACACATTTTTGTTTTGTTTCAAATATATGGTTTTATTTTTTAAAGGAACATTCAGTGTTTACTGGGAAAGTATATTCACCCATGTCCTGAACTCATGATGTCCCCAGAGTCTGTCCTCAGCAATGCTTTGGAAGTTCTGACCTAGAAATGATCTGGTTAATAACGACATGGAGAAGACAGATGTGGAAATATAGTGTGGAAAGGAGAAATAAACTCTTCATTAGTTCTACAATACTACTTTAAAAAATTTTAAATGTGGGGAAACTGTTTTTCTCCACTACTGCAAGAGCACCATAGATTAGTTTGCCTATTTTCTCGGCATATGTAAATGAAATCATATAGTGTATACTCTTTTGTGTCTAGCTTACTTCACTCAGCATTATATTTGTGAAATTCCTCTATGTTGTTAAATGTTTGTCCTTTTATTACTCTTTGGTATTCCATTGTATGAATATGCCACATTTTACTTAACCATTCCCATTCTGTGGTTGGTAGATATTTGCATTGTTTCCAATTTCGAGCTACTATGAAGTGCTGTTATGTACATTTTTAGTTATGTACTATGCTGTTTGAGAAGCATATGTATACATTTTTCTTGTTTATATACTTAGGAGAGAATCACTGTATCATAGTGCAGTTGCCCCTCCACATGGGCAGATTCAGTCAACTGCAGACCAAAATTATTTGGGGAAGAAAGTTCTAGAAAGTTCCAAAAAAGAAAAACATGGATTTGACATATGCCAGTAACTATTTACATAGTGTTTACATTGTATTAAGTATTGTGAATAATCTATAGGTGACTTAAAGTATATGGGATTGACATGTACATATATTTAATGGATAACCAACAAGGACCTACTGTATAGCACAGGGAACTCTGCTCAATATTATGTAACAACCTAAATGGGAAAAGAATTTGAAAAAGAATAAATATATATGTAGATGTATATGTATAAATATAAATACATATGTGTTTAGTATATGTGCTAATTTTATTTTTCAAAGTGGTTGTACCAGTCTATAGTCTTACCAGCAATTAATGTGAATTCTAGTTGTTTTCACATCCTTACTAACAATTGATATTGTCAGAGTTTTAAATTTTAGCTATGTTAGAGGGTGTGCATATGTTTTCTTATTGTGGTTTTAATTTGCATTTCCCCATGACTAATGTGTTTGAGTATATTTTCATGTGTTAACAGGTCATTTGTTTATTTTATTCTGTGGAGTGCTTGTGCCAGTCTTTCACCCATTTTTCTACTGGGTTGTCTTTCTTTGTCTTATGGATTTAGAAGAATTCTTTATATATTCCAGACACAAAACTACACAACCCCATCCCTCCTCCCACACACACACATTTGTGGCTTGGTTTTTCAGTCTTAACTGTATCATTAGATGAAGAATTCTTATTTTATTGTATTTCAGTCTATCACTCTTTACTTTTACCCTTAGTGCTTTTTACATCTTCTTGAAGATTCTCTCGGGTATTCTTGGCCCTTTGCATCCCCATGTACATTTTACAATCAGCTTGTCAATTTCCATGACAAGCCTGCTAGTGTTGGGATTGCTTTGAATCAAAATTTTAGGAAGATCGCTCTTCGAAAGTCACATTTAGGCTGAGACATAAAGGATTAGAAGGAATCAGTTACATAAGGTGGGTGTGGAGGGGGGCAGAATTTTCTAGGGCAAAGGGAACATAATGTGCAAAAGCCCATAGTATAAAAAAATTTAGCTGCAAGGTGACCTGTGTGGCAGAAGGAAAGGGACTGAGGTGAAGCTGGCATGTGGATCAAAACCCAGATCCTACAGTTTTGAAGGCCGTGGTAAGGGGTTTAGATTATCAAGGGATCAGCAGAGACTTAGAAATTGTTGCTTTGTTTGCCTGCTGTTGAAATGTGTTTGTTAAGAAAAGATTTTACTTTGGCATCTATTCAACTTTTAAAAAATAGGTGATTTAACTTGAAAAGCCCTCAGAAATTCACAAAGCTCTAATTTGATTCTCTTTGACACGTTTATAATACGAGTTTTATTGGATTCTTTGACTCAGATTTGGGCTGAATAATACCCATGGGTACTTTCTGAACTCATCTAACTCCCACAATTCCCTGTACTTGAACTCAGTGCACTAAACCATTTCTTTGAAAACTAGGCAAAAATGTCCCCCACACCACGACTCAGTATATGTTCACTTCATGTCTATTTCATTCTTCTTTGTTCACTGGGAAGAGTCACAAAAGAGATGAGTCAACCGTAAATGCAGGAGTGTGAATCTGTGCCCATTATCTGCAAGCACCCATGGAAACACTTGTAGCTTAGAACTCTTATCAAAAGGCCTTTTGTTATTTCAAGGGCAGCGCTAACATACACAATGACTATATGTTTTTGATTGCTTCAAAGAATCTTTGCTATTCTCTAGAAAGAATGCAGCTGCCTTAGCAGTTGCAACACCACTCCGAGTATAAAATGCTCTTCAAGTGAGTCCAAGCTGTTATATTGATGTCAAAGTGGGCAACCTTTACAGTGGTACTTTAAATAAGAGTGATTATACATGGCTCTAGAAAGTAAATCCTTGTAACTTGGTCTTAATATGGTAAAAAAACAATGCAGTTCAGTACATAGTTGAGTAACTTTATGGACAAGCTACAGTGTTAGACTCTTCTGAGGATAATACAAAGATGACCAAGGCTAAAAAACTAATACTTTGGGCCTTATCTATTCCAGAGCACGGGGGAGTAGGGTTCTCTTATAGAAAATAATGTGGGTCAAGTAAGAGGAAATGGAAGAATAAGACACGAGTAAGGGAGAATTTAATAAGCATAGGTGAGTTATAAATAAAACAGTGGTGTTAATCCTTGCTTTCCCAGCTCTATGTGGCCTTGGTAGCCCTGGCCTCACCAACATGTATGATATGGAAAAGGCTTGTCACCTGAAATCACGTACTGAGTAAGTTGAGGTCAGTCTCTTCAGACCATATAGTTAATCCTGGATCTGAGCTCAACTCTGAACTCCTGAGCCCTTGTTACGGTTCAGCCTCTTCTCTGAGGGCATGACCATGCTCCCCAAATACTCAGCTACTGTCTGGGCTGTGTAACAAATGAGACAGCCCCCTGACGCTCCCATGTTTTCTCCTGCTCAATTTGTGAACATGCGTCTGCCAAAAGGTACTCCTCCTGTAGCCCATCTGCCTGGCCTAGGGCCCCTTGGGCAGTGGTGCTGGCATTTCCTGCATGGGTTGCCAAACTTCCTTGGACACTGCTGTGGATGGTAGGCTTACTTTCTTGCAGTGGGGTCAGCCTGGCAGCTTTGTTTGCCCTTTAGCTCTAGACCCACCAGGTTCTAATTTTCTTCCCATTTCTTAATCAGCCTTGTTGAGAACTCCTTCAATTTATCCTCTGTACAGTAGATAATTATTTGGGATTTAGTTTGCCTTTATGGCCTTTTAGGTTTCTGCTATAGATTTATGAAATTACTTCTATATATTCTTGGTGTCCTGTACAACATTGCTTTTGATCTAGGAACTCACTTTATAGAAAAAGATACAAGGTTGGTCCTTAAGGTTCATAGGTTTTATGTACCCATCTCTCAGAAGTACCTGGCCTTAGGGACTTCCCTCATGATCCAGTGGTAAAGAATCGCCTTCTAAAGCAGGGGACGTGGGTTCGATCCCTGGTCAGGGATCCCACATGACATGGGGCAACTAAGCTCGTGCGCCTCAACGAGAGAGCATGCGTACCACAAACTACAGAGCCAACGTGCCCTGGAGCCTGTGCACCGCAACTAGAGAGAGAAAAACCCGCACACCACAACTAAAGAGAAGCCCACATGCCGCAACTAAGACCTGATGCGGCCAAATAAATAAATAAATAAATATTAAAAAAAAAAAGAAGAAGTGCCTGGCCTTAGAGAACAATGGAAAAGCCTACTGAAAACTCTGTAAACACCAGCTGGAAGATACTATCTTGCCAAGTCAGTGTTTGTCCTGCCTGATGCAACATATACTATGAATCAGCCAGTGGTACATGGTGCTGTCCTAGAACCAGAAGACATGCGTGTGTGTATAAGGGATGTAAATTGAAGTGGTTCTTTACCTGAAACTCTTAATGATACACCATTTACAAAAGTCTTTCATCTAATCTCTGCAACTCTGGTCTCAGCTGATTTAGAGATACCAGATTCCAAGGGAGATATGTGTCCACTGAAATGAAAGCTGAGCTTCTCACCTGCCTACCTGGGCTCTTTTAAAAATTTGTTTCTCCATTTTATTGAGAGAAAATTGCCATATAACATTGTGTAAGTTGAAGCTGTACATTGTGATGATTTGATATACATATATATTACAAAATGCATACCACAATAAGGTTAGTTAACACAGCCATCACCTCACATAGCTACCATTGTTATTTTATTTGTTTATTTTTTGTGTGGTGAGAACTTTTAAAATTTACTTTTTTAGCCACCTTCAAGTATACAATACAGTATTGTCAACTTTAGTCACCATGCTGTACATTAGATCCCCAGAACTTACTCATCTTACATCTGAAAGTTGTTACTCTTTCATCACCTTTACTTATTTCCCTCACAACCTCATCCCTGGCAGCCACCAGTCTACACTCTGTTTCTATGAGTTCAGTTTTTTTTTTTAATAGTTCACATATAAATGAGATCACACAGTATTTTTCTTTCTTTGTCTGACTTATTTCACATAGCATAATGCCCTCAGAGTTCATCCATGTTCTCCAAATGGCAGGATTTCCTTCTTTTTTATGGCCTAATAATGTTCCATTGTATGTATATGCCACATTTTCTTTACCCATTTGTTTGTTGATGGAGACTTGTGTAGTTTCTGTGTTTTGACTATTGTAAATAATGTTGCAGTAAACATGGGGGTGCAGATATCTTTTCAAAATAGTCATTTTTTTCCTTCAGATTTATATCCAGAAGTGGGATTGCTGGATAATATGATAGCTCTATTTTTAATTTTTTTGAATTAAATACTCCATACTGTTTTCCGTAGTGGCTGTACCAATTTACATTTCCACCAACAGGGACCAAAAGAACCAAAGGGTTCCTTTTTCTCCACATCCTCATCAGCACTTGTTATCTCTTGTCTTTTTGATAATAGCCATTCTAATAGGTGTGAAGTGATATCTCACTGTGGTTTTGATTTGCATTTTCCTGATGATTAGTGATGCTGATTATTTTTGCATGTACCTGTTGGCCATTTGCATATCTTTGGAAAAAATATCTATTCATGTCCTTTGCTCATTTTTAAATCAGATTGTTATTATTTTTTTTTGCTATTGAGTTATATGAGTTTCTTATATATTTTGGGTATAAATCCCTTATCAGATATATGATTTGTAAATATTTTCTCCCATTTGTAGGTTGCCTTTTCATTTTGTTGATTGTTTTCTTGCTGTGTAGAAGCTTTTTAGTTTGATGCAGTCTTGCTTACTTATTTTTGCTTTTGTTACTTGTGCTTTTGGTGTCATATCCAAAAAGTGCTTGCTAAGACCAATGTCAAGGAGCACTTTTCCTGGTTACTTCTAGGAGTTTTATGGATTCAGGTCTTAAAATATTTTAGTCTTTAATCCATTTCAAGTTAACTTTTTCTCACATAAGGTAAGGGTCCAATTTCATTGTTTTGCATGTGGATATCCATTTTTCCCAACACCATTTATTTAAAAGACCATCTTTCCTGCCATTGAGTATTCTTCACTCCCTTTTCAAATATTAGTTGACCATATATGCATGGGTTTATTTCCGGGCTCTTGATCCTCTTCCATTGGTCTATGTGTCTGTTTTTATGCTAGTACCATACTGTTTTGATTATTATAGCTTTGTAATATAGTTTGAAATCAGGAAGTGTGATGATCCCAGCTTGTTGTTCTTCTTTCTCAAGATTGCTTTGGTTATTTGGGATCTTATGTGGTTCCATATGAATTTTAGGATTTTTTTTTTCTTTTTCTATAAAAAATGTCATTGGAATTTTGGTAGAGATTGCATTGAATCTATAGATAGTTTTGGATAGTAGGGACATTTTAGCAATACTAAATCTTCCAATCCAAGATCATGGGATATATTTCCATTTATTTATGTCTTTTTCCATTTCTTTCATCAGTGTCTCATAGTTTTTGGTGTTCAGATCTTTCACTTCCTTGGTTAAATTTATTCCTAAGTACTTTATTATTTTTGATGCTATTATGAATGGCATTGCTTTCTTTTTTCTTTTCAGATAGTTCATTGTTAGTGTATAGAAATGCAACTGATTTTTGTATTAATTTTGTATCCTGCAACTTTACCGATGCAGAACAGTGGATATATTAAGTGAAACATTTATTATTTACTTATTATTTTTGAAGGAATGGTTTAGGAATGAAAGCTTATAAAGATGTTGGGGAGCCAAAGGTGAGAGAGTGATGTGATCATTTCTTGTGGTTTTGGTTGCCTAGCCATGGAGTACCATCTCCATTTGGGAGAGGTTTTACACTGGATTAATCTTGGTGAGAGCAGTGACCTGCTTCTTATTAAGGAGGCTGAGGGACCTGTCTCATGAAGGCTGGTGTGCAAGACTATAACCTGGCTCAACCAATCAGAAGCTCACATCTAGGCATGGAATCCTGAGTGATTGTGGCAAAGATGAGATGGTGGCTAGAATTCATTTGCATCAGGCTGCCCCATATTTTAGGTATTTTCAAGAATGTGGAACAATGAAAGTAATCTAGAAACCTACTTGAAAACTCATTAAGATTATCCCATAGATGTTACATGTTAAGAATATTTTTGGTTGTCCTGCTTTTAAAAAATATTTATCACCCCTCCCCTCAAATTGACAGTATGGTACAACCAAAATAATTGTAGAATATTACTGACATATGTGCTGTGTTTCCTTCCTACTTATTCCCAGCTCCTAATTTGACACATTATAAGTACTTGACAAATGTTTGTATGAATCGATTTCAGGAGAAAGAAAATATGGTAATTATCAATTAAAAGACCTAGTCTGTTGCATTCTTTGAAGAAATTTCTAGTAATAGGAAACATTGACCATTTTATTTAAGTTTTGTATATTTATTAGCAGTATTATCATGTTTATTATCACTCTTTGCTTGTTTCTACAACTAATACTTTTTATTTGTTAGATTTCCTAGTACTTTACCTTTTTGATCTGCCTGGTAAGTCTAACAAAAAATGGATTAAAGACCTAAATGTAAGACCGGACACTATAAAACTCTTAGAGGAAAACATAGGAAGAACACTCTTTGACATAAATCACAGCAAGATCTTTTTTGATCCACCTCCTAGAGTAATGGAAATAAAAACAAAAATAAACAAATGGGACCTAATGAAACTTCAAAGCTTTTGCACAGCAAAGGAAACCATAAACAAGACAAAAAGACAACCCTCAGAATGGGAGAAAATATTTGCAAATGAATCAACAGGCAAAGGATTAATCTCCAAAATACGTAAACAGCTCATGCAGTTCAATATCAAAAAAACAAACAACCCAATCAAAAAATGGGCAGACCTAAATAGACATTTCTCCAAAGAAGACATACAGATGGCTAAGAAGCACATGAAAAGCTGCTCAACATCACTAATTATTAGAGAAATGCAAATCAAAACTACAATGAGGTATCACCTCACACCAGTTAGAATGGGCATCATCAGAAAATCTACAAACAACAAATGCTGGAGAGGGTGTGGAGAAAAGGGAACCCTCTTGCACTGTTGCTGGGAATGTAAATTGATACAGCCACTATGGAGAACAGTATGGAGGTTCCTTAAAAAACTAAAAATAGAATTACCATATGACCCAGCAATCCCACTACTGGGCATATACCCAGAGAAAACCATAATTCAAAAAGACACATGCACCCCAATGTTCATTGCAGCACTATTTACAATAGCCAGGTCATGGAAGCAACCTAAATGCCCATTGATAGACAAATGGATAAAGAAGTTGTGGTACATATATACAATGGAATATTACTCAGCCATAAAAAGGAACGAAATTGGGTCATTTGTTGAGACATGGATGGATCTAGAGACTGTCATACAGAGTGAAGTATGTCAGAAAGAAAAACGAATATCATATATTAACGCATATATGTGGAACCTAGAAAAATGGTACAGATGAACCGGTTTGCAGGGCAGAAATTGAGACACAGATGTAGAGAACAAACATATGGACGGACACCAAGGGGGGAGAGCGGTGGGGTGGTGGTAGTGGTGGTGTGATGAATTGAGCGATTGGGATTGACATGTATACACTGATGTGTATAAAATTGATGACTAATAAGAACCTGCTGTATAAAAAAATGAATAAAATTTAAAAAAAAATTTCTTCAGTTTAGAGATTAAACTGATGAAATTTATTGCCAGAATACTTTGAAATATGGATGACCCAGTGATGCTACATATTGATGAAATCATATGTAAATATTGGAAATCACTGATGTGCCATTTTGGCTCATATCATCAAGGGCATTGAAGTTTACCGTTCATTGTCCTCAAATTTTCATAGAATAGTATTGCAAAAACACTCTGATGAAAATGTCTGAGAGCTGTCAGACTGAATACCCCCATAACCTCCCTGAGAACTAGCTTTTTTAGAAGTATAGTAGTAGTCTATGTACAGCTATATTGTATCAATGAGAGAAGGCAAAATGGAAAGAAGCAGGAGTTGAAGTAGGTATTCCACTCATTTATAGATTTTAAATACTTCCCCTTTGGAGGAAGTGCCAGGACGCTAATTGTAGAAGTGGCTTTCCATAGCAGTTGAATCTAGTCAGTATCTTCTGGGGTTATAGGAATATTCATTAATATGGGATCATCTTGCCCATGGTAAATATTTAAAATATGATTTCTAAAGTTAGTCAATATATCTGAAAATGACATATATACACCAATATGTATAAAATAGATAACTAATGAGAACCTGCTATATAGCACAGGGAACTCTACTTCATTTCACTGTACAGTAGAAACTAACATAACATTGTAAAACAACTATACTCCAATAAAAAAGAAGTCAAACTGCAAAATGGGAGAAAATATTTGTAAATGTTATGACTGACAAAGGGTTAATATCCAAAATATATAAACGGTTCATACAACTCAGTATAAAAAAACAAACAAAAAAATGCAGTTGGTAGTGGGTAGTAGTTGTGAATAGAAATCTTTCCAAAGAAGAGATATAGATGGCTAATAGGCATATGAAAAGATGCTCAACATCACTAATTATTAAAGAAGCTCAATTCAAAAGAGTAATGAGGTATCAACCTCACACCTGTCAAAATAGCTATCATCAAAATGTCTACAAATAACAAATTTTGGAGATGATGTGGAGAAAAGTGCCCTTTACACTCTTGATAGGATTGTAATTTATTGCAGCCATTATGGAAAACAGTATGGAGGTTCCTCAAAAAGCTAAAAATAGAACTACCATATGATCTATCAATCACTCTCCTGGGTACATAACCAGAAAAAAAAAAAAATGAAAAAAGATACATAAAACCCAATGCTCATAGCAGCACTATTGACAATGGCCAATATATGAAAGCAATGTAAATATCCCTGAACAGACAAATGGATAAAGAAGATATGTTACATATGTACAGTGGAATATTACACAGACTTAAAAAGAATGAAATTCTGCCATTTGAAGCAACATGGATGGACCTAGAGAGTATTATGCATAACGAAGTAAGTCAGAGAAAGACAAATACTGTGTGATATCATTTATATGTGGAATCTAAAAATAATACAAATGAATGGATATGCAAAACAGAAACAGACTCACAGGTATATAAACAAACTAGTGGTCACCAGTGGGGAGATGTAAGGGGGAGGGACAAATTAAGTGTATAGGATTAAGAGGTACAAACTAGTATGTAAGAAATATATAAGGAACAAAGATATATTGTATAGGATAGGGACTTACAGCCATCAGCTTGTAATAACTTTTAATCAAGTATAACCTGTAAAAAATACTGGATCACTATGCTGTACACCAGAAACCAATATAATATTGCAAATAAATTGTACTTTAATTAAAAAAAAAATCTGAAAATGGATATGTGATTGAACAAGAAGCTTACAAAGTTTCTTTTTTCTTCTTTCTCGATGATACTTAATGAGATTTTACAGACAATTTTCATGCAGAAAAATTGCTAATAATTTCAGTGTTAAAGTCTGGATTGAAAAAAAACCCAGCACGTTTTCTAATTCCTACCTCATTCTAGCACACATTCTACAAGGTACCTAAGGGTTGAAGAGATCGGTAAAAATCTAATAAACTGCATAATTTGAATACACTTTGCCCAACAAAAGAAGTAATTGTAGTGAAGTTAAAGCAATTTAATTCCAATCATGGAATTTGTTATTGAGCTGCTCCCTGATAACAGGTGGCAACCTTTGTTACAGGACTGGACGGAAAGGAGCCAGTAGAAACCACCCCTGGCACCTTAGGACCATCAGCAGTTACTCTTAGATTCCTATTAAATTACAGCATCTGACCTGCAAAATTGTTTTGTTTTTTTGTTTTTTTTGTTTTTTTTTCAAGTGAGTGAGAGGAAGAAGAAACCAGTTAGAGGGAAAACGAGGGCTCATATGAAATCAGCCTTAGAATCGGAGCGGCACAGAGAAGCCAAGGAAGGATTAAAGATGACCTTCTCTGAGGACACGTTCCTCTTCTCCCCGACTTCTCTCACACTACCCCAGCTGGTGCAGAAGCAAGTCACAAGGCTGAGGTCATGTGAGTGCTGGGATGTAGGGCTGCTGGCTCAGTGCTCCCGTGGAAGCCCGCACTGAAGCCCTACACGTGGGCTGTCCTGCAACTGGGCTGCGATGAAGGGCGGCTCTGCCTTTGCTAAGAAACTACTGGGAATGGCCTAACGCTTAGATGTACTTTATTCTAATTTTAGCTTTGTCTCTCTAGCTAGCTGCATACACAGTTTACTTAGTCTGAGTCTCAGTTTCCTAGAAGAGTTGTCGTGAGGATGATGCATAAAATATCCAGCATTATGCCTGGAGTTAGCAAAGTTTCGATAAATGGTAGTGATGATGATTGATGATGATGATGATGATGATGATGATGGTGACGGCGGTGGTGGTGAGGAAGAGGAGGAGAAGGAGGAAGTTAAAGACGAGGAAGATGATTCAAAGAACTAAGCATTGGCTAGTGCTGGCTTTTACCTAGACTTTGGATGAACCCAGCTCACTACCCAGATTAAATATTTTCTTCATGGCACTGAATTTGACCAGGCATTACAATGCACCTTCCTGTTTTTGTAAGATTTCTCACACACACACACACACACACCCACACACATAAACACACTTGCTGTCATTTCTAATCTCATATTAAAATTCATAAAAACAAAGAATGGCAGTCTTCAAACAAAACTGAATTATGATACAACACATTTGGATGAAACAATTTTAATTTTAAATTAGATTTCCTTTATTTATATTTTTTTAAGGAGAGAGAATTTGCCATATGTAGGAAATTTCAAACATTCTAAAAGAATAGGAAAACATGTGTGACAAAATTAGCAGATGATCTTGACTTTTGACTATTTTCTACATCAAAAAATAAAATCAATAAATATTTTTGCTTAAGATTACAAAAATGTTTAGCCATGTATATCACTCGAGATAATTTCTAGTAGTAGCTTTTTCTGAGATGTCCTCAAATGAAGGTACTAGCTTCATGGAGGTGGGTAGAGAAATTGGGGATCAGAGAGAGTATAGAACAAACCTATAGCTCTCATTTGGGAATCCTTCCAGGTGAGGATGGGGTGGGAGTGATATATATATATATGTATATGTATACACACACACACTAAGACTGTATTGCAAGTTCAACTGAATTTTGTTCTAGTCATACTGTTGCTCATATATCCATTAGTGCTTACTTAATAGCATCATAATTAACTGTTTTCTCTTTACTGGATTGCAAATTCTTTGCAGAATGGTGCATCAGTGTGGGATGGGGTGGAGGGCCTGGGTGGCAAAATTGTAGTTAATTCAGTATTGTGTTGCCTGGGCTGAGTCTGGTTTGGTACGTAGTGGGTACTCAATGAATGCTTGAATAGATAATTGAAGAGATGATTGAATGAGAGATACTCTGAGTGACTTGAAAATACCTTTTTTTTTTTTTTTGGCTGTGCTGTGTGGCACGTGGCATCTTAATTCCCAGACCAGGGATGGAACCTGCACCCCCTGCAGTGGAAGCTCGGAGTCTTAACCACTGGACTGCCAGGGAAGTCCCGAAAATACCTTGTTCTTGAAATGAAAAAAAAGCAGCGTGCTTTCTGTTTTCGCTCTCCCCCAGTAGGTAATTGGTCTATGGTCAGCTTAGGTAAGGCTGGTAGCAACCCACCGCATGCCAGGACTGGGCCGTCTTGTAACCAAATTGCTTGTGGAAGTGGTCTGAAGTGGGTGGTAAACACTGTAAGACCAAATGCCAACAGTGCTGTAAGCCAACGGGTACCATTAAGAAGGGAGGGGGTAGAAAGCTTTGAGGAAATTTAATAATAAAATTCAAGGTTGCCATCAACTTTATTCACTCGAAACTCAAGATGTTTATAATTTTCAAAAAAGCTTTTCTTGGCAAATTGTATCCTGACAGTTGAGCACATAGCAGTAAAACGGATAATTAAGATTACTGGGAGAATAAAAGTCGCATGTAGGGTTATTACGTTAGAACTTCTTGAATGAGTAATGTACTCACAGAGATAAGCTTTATTGCAGAAAACTGATTAACAAGTTTATCGGCTGTATAGTAGATGTTCTTGTTGAACGCTGAGGCTACTGGAAAATAAGATGGAAAGGACATTCAAAACGTGTTCTCGTTCACATTCCTTGATTAAATCGTGTTTGTCTCAAATCCTTATATGTGGATAAGAAATGTCTGGTAACTTCCCCTTCTGTATCTTGAGATGCAAGCATTTTCTCCTCATGGGCTTAGTCAGTATCATTTTGGAGTACTGTATAACTTATTTTGAATAAGTTTATCTTCTTCAGCTGTAAACTGCTATTAGCTCTAAATCGTTGCAGATCACATTTTGGGACAAAAGAAAAAAGAATGAAGAAATGAAACAAATGTAGGATGTAGATAATCTCTCACAAGTATCATTCTTTCAAGTCAGGCATTTTTAATGGGTTTGTCAGTGGAAATTAATTCTTAAGACATTTCTATATTTCCAAATCCCCCCTATCAAATGGGTATCAGATTTGGGCTGTCTCCAAAAACAGGACAGCCAAAATGTCTATGATGGTACGCTTCAACGAAGAGTTGAGTAGAAAGCCGTGACTATTGCCTCTCAGAGCATAGGACTAAAGATATGGCTGGTAGTCCATACTCTTGGGAGAAGTACCAACAGCTTAACTTCCTCTGCTGAACTTTTTCATACCATCAGATTTGCTACACGGTGTTTGTTGATTGTCTCCCAGTGGCACAGGAAAAATGTGAGTAGTGGTGACAAGAAGCCCAATTAATTCTGTTAAGCCTCATCTTATATAAGATATGTGACAATGAGCTATGGAGTAGTGGAAAGAACACCATCCTTGAAGAATATCAGGGTTCTGACCCTACCTCTGCCACCTGGAAATCTTTGCAAGTCACTTGGACACTCTGAGACTCAGTTTCTCCACCTGTTCTACCAACCATAGGACTACTAGGAACATTAAACGAGATAGCCTATATACAGTTGCCTTGTGAAATGTAAAAAGTTGTGTAAGTATAAGGTATTATTTTTCCAAGTTATAGTGAGTCTTAAAAGGCTACATAAGAATTTTTTACTAAATTAAAAATATCCTGAATTTCCTCTTTTCGACACATCTACTTTACCTTAAAGAAGATTCCTTGGTTATCTGGTTAGAAAATTTTCAACGTAGAATGAGAATGTTTTTATTTCTCTCGAGTTTTACAATCATCGTGTGAGAAATGTCTCCCTGGGCCTTTTTCACAACCCAATAGAACTGGACAAGGAACCAGAGGACCTGGGTCTGTGACCAAATCCATCATTAACTGTATGACTTTGGCAGGTCCTATCACCTCTCTGAGCTTGTTTCCCAAACAATAAAACAATAGGAATAGTGCTACCTGACTTGCTTATCTCACAGAATTATTGTGGAAAGCAAATGAGAAAATGGATGTAGACCACTTAGTAAGCACTAATAAAATTCTGCTCAAACACAGCATTCTGCATTATTCCTCTGACATTACTAATAACAGTTTGCTATAATATAAATGGACTTGACTATAATAAGAATGGCTTTTCATTTTGGAAGTATGTTTTCCAAATGTACAATTAAACTATTATATCTATGTTTGCATGCAAGGCCAGCAAGAAATGGCACTAAAATAAATAACATCTTAGCTTTAGAGACGTAGTTATTCAAATGGAAGTGGAATGCATTATGTCAAAATATTAGAAGATGGACCATTAGCTGCTTGGTTATTATTGCTAAAAATAGTTTTTTTTTTCTGTAAATAAAATTATCTCAGTATTATAAGCAATCATTTTCAAACTTTAGAGCAACTTGGTATAGGTTACTTTGTTTGATACAACCTAAGATGAAATGAAAGAGAATAAATTCCCCAGAAATATCCAGACAACTAATACAAATAAGTTAGCACCATACTCCACCTATTGAAGTTTATGACATCTCTTTAATTTCCTGAGCAACTGACTCAAATCACCATTCGAAAGGCTCTTCAGGGCCTTGGATTATCCAATAAATCAGATAATTCGTAAGTAAATATCTAATTTTCTTTGTGCTATGCTGATATGGCTTCTCAGGTGAAATTAGTTTCAGAGCAAAGAAAGATTCACACAGAAGGAACAGCACATAAGGAAAATGATTTTTTCCCCACGTAATCTGGGCCTTCGACATTTTCATTTTAAGAAGAAAAACCATTTAGTAAATCAAAATTACATATTCATCATCTCTCTCCCCTGTGTGCCTCTAAGATAATTTACTGCCAAAGTGTCTTTAGGTAATAGGCTGATATGTTCTGTGTAAATATATACCATTAGCAAAAAAAGCTATACATCATATGCTATTGGGCACACTGCCATTGAATAGGTTTCATTGGACTTCGTAGGAAAGAGCCATAGGCAATATCAGAATGTTTTGAACACTTAACAGGGAACCAAGCGGAATGTTAAGTAAATGGAATGGCTCATTTGGAATGTGCCAGTTTATACCAGTTCAGTTCTGGAGCAAGAGTGAGTTATTTTCCTTCTTATCAACTAAGCGCTCTTTCCAAGCTCTCTGTCTTTAATAGGCAGCACTAGGTGTGAAGACTTCATCCATCCATCACCTTGTGCCATCAGTGGTCATGAAGAAAGGTCAGCTAACAGCTCACAAGTAGTATAGACTTCAAGAAAGAGAGTAGAGCCATGCTGTTGGCAAAGCAGGGATTCTTTCACTGAGCCCTAAGAGGAGTTATGAAAACAACCCTGGCAACCCAAGGTTGAAATTTTCAAACTCAGGGCAGATTGTGGCCATGAGGTAACAGCCTTTTGCCGGCAATAATTTACCACTGGCATTTGAGGGAAAGACAAATAAACATGGTTAGACAAAATGGATTAAAAAAACATGGGTATGTATGTGTGTATGGCTGACTCACTTTGCTGTGCACCTAAAACTAGCACAGCATTATGAATCAACTATACTCCAATAACAATTTTAAAAAATACTCTTTGGTTATGATTATACAAATGTGAAAGTCATAGAACTGATTGTACCTCTGACCACTCTGTGGGAGAGAAAATTAAATATGATATTTAGGTTATCAAAGAATTGAGTAAATAACTGGGACTCACTTGTATTCGGCAAAATCCATCAATAAGCACTAAACTTGCCATCAAGAGAGTTCTCAGGGGCTTCCCTGGTGGCGCAGTGGTTGAGAATCTGCCTGCTAATGCAGGGGACATGGGTTCGAGCCCTGGTCTGGGAGGATCCCACATGCCGCGGAGCGGCTGGGCCCGTGGGCCACAACTACTGAGCCTGCGCGTCTGGAGCCTGTGCTCTGCAACAAGAGAGGCCGCGATACTGAAGAGGCCCGCGCACCGTGATGAAGAGTGGCCCCCGCTTGCTGCAACTGGAGGAAGCCCTAGCACAGAAACGAAGACCCAACACAGCCAAAAAAAATAAATATAAAAAAATAAATAAATAAAATATTTAAAAAAAAAAAAAAAAAAAAAAAGAGAGTTCTCAGCCTGTATTTCCAACTCTAAACTGCCTATAAAATAAAGATGACATAGTATAGATTCAATGAAGCCAGAAGTAGGCCAAAGAACTCTCCATGTGATAAACCCTGCACAGGATTTGTCATTTAGATTCCGTTTGACCGTGATTCTCAGTTCTTGAAATGCTTGACCCCAAGGACGCCTAAGTGAAGAAATGCAATCATATTCTTTTACTTTCTCCCTTGTCTTTGCTCGGTCTTTATCTTGGCAAGGGCTCACTAAAAGTAGTCCAGGAATTTACCTAATTCATTTAATTTGAGACAATTGAAACTATAGTTTTAGTTTAAAATCCCAAATATTTGTTAAAATCCTATGTTACCTGCATCAAGTGAGGCTTCACTATGAAATACTGAAGATGGCCTTTGGTCCCTCTGGTCACCTCGCTTAAGGTTGTGTTGGGGAAATTGCTTTGCTCTGTCTTGAAATTTCTGTGACAGCACTTCTGTTTAGCAATGCTTCTCAAACTTTCATGTGCATACAAATCACCTGAGGACTTTGTTAAAACATAGATTGCAAGTAAGTAAGATAAGTAAGGATGGGGCCTGAGCTTTTACATTTCCAAGAAGTTTCCAGATGACCATGTTGGCCCAAGGATAGACTTTGAGTAGCAAGGCACTAAACTTTGGCCTTTTCTACACCACTTACTCCACCCATGGGAGGAAGGCTGATTTATCTAACTGGTGAGATAGCAAGAATCTGCCATCTATTCACCAGTGATCCTCCCATGAAGGGGCAGAGGCCCCTTGCTGAATATGGCAGCCTCTTTTGTCTTCTCCCTTTGCAACTGCCCTGCCAAGGAATGGAAGTTTTCTTCTCCATCTGGCAAAGCTCCTGGGAAGTTCCTGCCCGTGGGGGTCGGAAATGTACACCTGGGCCTGTGGCAGATGGTTCTGGAAAGTCAGTAGGCCTGGTAAGGCTGCATTTTAGGAAGCCCCTTTGACATTGGTCCAAATATTATTCTAAATCCAGCTCCATCAGCAATAAAATTGACCTTCTGATCTTTCATTTGAATCCTCTGTATGTTTCTCAGTTTGTTCTAAACCTAGTAATTAATTGGTCCTTTAAATTCCAGCAAATGCTATAGAAACCCTGGCCTCCTGATACAGGAGCTCATCATGGCTTCTAGGATATCAGAGGGTAGTTATCTTTTGCGTGGGATCTTCAGCTCCTTTTCCCCTAAATGTCAAGGGGAAGACAAGGATGAGCGTTGTTTTGAATAAGGTTTTAAAAATGAGGTCACCTGTCCTGCTGTTGCTGGGCTTCTTACATCTTCAGAACCTGTTGAGCAGGTTTAGGTCCCCTTAGAATGCTGGAATTCAGATGAAAGGAGAAGCCTGTTTTACCTATGGACTCCCTGGGAAAGCCGTAGGGCTCAGAGCAGCACAGGTGTCAGGCTTCTTCCTAAGAGAACAGGATGCCATTTTAAGGAAGTTAGAGACTCCAAGAGCTAAACTGTAACAACAATGGCTCAAGTTTTGTTTAATTCTATTCCACTGAGTCTCCCATTTGGATACCTTGTAGTACCCAATTACTCCTCCACCAGCTTGAAAGTTTGCCTGTCACTCAGCCTCACATGGTGACATTGCCTTTAACCCTTGTCTGACATGAAGTCTAGACCCTCAGGCTACCACTGAAAACTCATCCAGTTCTGTGTTCTCTTTTATGGGAACTGGATTTGTGGCATATTTGAAAGTACGATGGCTACAGTGACAGACCAAGATTCAAATATCAGCCCTGTCTATTATTAGCTGGATGCTTTAGAGTCTAGGGCTTGTTTAACCTCTCTGAGCTCTAATTTATTCATCTAAAAAGTGAGAAAAACATTTACGGTTAAATGAGATAGCATAATAAAGTACCTGGCCTAGAGTAGACACCCAAAAAATGGTGGCTACTACTATTAATATTGTAACATTTTTACTCAACCTTGCCTTGTGCTGTTCTCCAAGCTCTGGGAGCTTGACGTCCAACATCCACTTCCTGCCATAATCCATAGGAAAACATTTATACACACAGGCATTGCCTGAATTCAATTGCTTACTATTCTTAACATCAACTTATAAAAAATAAAGTCAAGTAGTAATGTGCCTCAAAATAATACATACATGTCAGGGAGGAAGAAATTTTCCTCTACTCTTCTAGATTCTTTTGTCTGGGGTAAGACTTAAATTGACATGAGACAGATTAACAGGAGAACATCAAACAAAAATTTAATAACATATACATGGCAGAGACCCAGGAAAACTGAGTAATTTGCCAAGATGGCTGAAATCCTCACCTTTTGTCTTCAGCTAAAGACATAAGAGGATGTTGGGGCTAGTGGTTTGGGACTTTAAGGGGGAGGAAGGCCATTCACATGAAGATAGAAAAGGAAATGTTTGGGAAACAAACATTTGCTTCACCACACAGAGACAGTGGGACACAGAGTGGACTTTGATCTCTGGGCCCTGCCGAGTTTCCCCGCCACACCTGGCCCGTATTCTTTGCAGACATCTCTGGTGATGGCTCTATTCTGGAACAGGCGCTCTATCTAAATTTGTTTTAGGCAGTTAGGGAGAAGGTCAAATTTTCTTCTTGAGTCCTTTGGGCCTTAATTTTTTTCAGCTCAAAATAGTCTGCATGCCAAAGAGATATTTTGGGGTGGCAAGTTTTGCTCGCCTATGTACACAATTTAGGATTATCTGTTATGTTAATGGTTCTACTGATCTGTTTCATTTTCTTGATATTTCAAGTAGAGTAAATATATGGCAAGGTGTCTCTGAAGACTTAACATTTGAGGTTAAGAGGAATTCTCTGAGGAACTTCCCTGGCGGTCCAGTGGTTAAGACTCCGTGCTTCCACTGCAGGGGGCAAGGGTTCGATCCCTGGTCCGGGGACTAAGATCCCACATGCCACACAGCATGGCCAAAAAAAAAAAAAAATTACAGATAAGTGAATTCACCCACCAGATAATTTAAATCCTTCCATATTGAGAGAGAACAGATACTCAAGCTTGGTAACAAGATGCTACCTCTTATGATCGAAAACATGAGGAAGTTATTAAGAACATTAAAATGTGACCTGACAGGTTTGATAGTAATATGCAAAGTAGTGTGTTACAGTGAGAAACATCTTCCTTTTCCTTCTTTAAATGCCCATAAGGAAGGCACATAACCAGTTTCTCAAACTCCTTACTTGTTTTAATTTCTTTGACAACATTTTGCTGCTGTCGCATCTTCATGGAAAAGAACACCCATGGGAACCAATGATAGCGCTCACTTTTAAAGACTTTCTGGTCAGCAAATATACATCGTTATTAACCACTCAGAGCCAAAGCTCTGATTTCATAGAAAATCAAGAGGTACATATATTTAGCAAGTTTTCTCTTTGGAGATGGGGATGGTGAGGGTGATGCCGTTTGATAAAGATCATACTGAGTATAAAAATTTGAACTGTTGAAGAAATTCTTTTTTTAAAATTATTTGATCAAGAAAACGATTTTTTCAATGTTTATTTTATTTATTTATTTGGCTGTGCCAGGTTAGGTGTGGCACTCGGGAGCTTTTAGTTGCAGCATGTGGGATCTAGTTCCCTGACCAGGGATCAAACCTGGGCCCCCTGCATTGGAAGTGCAGAGTCTTAACTGCTGGACCACTAGGGAAGTCCCAAGAAAACAATTTTTTAAAAAGAGGAATTGATTTAAGATAATTTGGCAATTGACAGAAATGTATATTCCTTCAAGGCAGGGCTCTTTATTTGTTTTGTTCTCTATATATGTCAAATGCCTAGAACAGTACCTGACACTTAGCAGGGTTTAATAGATATTTGCTGAATGAACTCATGTACCAATTTTTTTATATGTGACCAGTCATGCTATTAAGTCATCAAAGGAAGAAATTATTATTGATTAATCATCTTAGGACAAAGAGCATTTACTGTTTCTTCACTTGCCAAATTGATGGCTTTTTTTGTTGTTTTTTTTTACCTTTTTCTTAAAAAGAAAAGAGGAAATTTCCATTTTCACCAGTGTGACCATTCATTCCTTTAAATGAAGAGAAATATGAGAACACACTCAAATAAGTTCAAACCTAATTGCAGCTCAACTCTATCCTGCTCTTGGAATAGGATGAGATAAGTCAAGAAAGTCAGCTAATAGCCTCTGCTCCAACAGTGATTCAGAGATCTAGGCAGCTTTCACTTTGAAACTGTCATTTTGGAGGGCTTTACTTCTAGCCACATGGATAGCAGAGAGGAGTGTGGACATCTCACAAACACTTTAATTGCCTTGGACCAGCAGGGACCTATCCCTTCAACTCATACCCCCATTGGTGGGGACTCAGCCACATCATTTTCTCCTCACTGCAAAGGTGGCTGGGAAAAGTAGTGAATACTGTCTCTTCCATGGTATCAATAGCTTAGCAGTGCAGATTTGATGTTGCTCTGTAGTTTAAAATATTTAAATATTTATATTTTAAAATATAAATTGTTACATTTTAGAGGGGGAATCTGATAGTGGGCAAGGAGAGAGTCTATCATTTGCATATACTGGTATATTCTATTTTTTCAGCCAACTGAAAAATGATTCCAAGATTTTTATTCTCAACAGATTGGCATTTCTTTTGGTCCTGTTTAAATGTATCCCTTCCAATGGGCTAGTGGTTTATTATCAGCTTCCATTGTTTTTCCTCTACTTTTATTAACAGAGTAAGTGCTTTGATTTCCTTGACCCTGGTTTCAACCAGCCATACTGGCCTGTGGTCTGGACAAATGTGTCATTAATTTTCTTTAACTGATCCTGGAACTTGGCTAATTATATTTTTATAGTAGATGTATTTTTACCTCCAGTGTATGGAATGAGAAACTAAAAACGTTTTACTCGGCAATTCAAGAGAACATTCAAAAGTTAATAAACAAAAAAGGACAGCAAGAACAGCAACAAGAGCTAACAATTCTTTGTCCTTGAAGGCATGAGATCAGAGCACACCTTTCCTGGTGCTCAACTATCTGTTTTTCTTGTTATAGATTGCAGAGAATTGTTTGAGTGGTTTTGTAACTTGTATCTGTCCAAGTCTTGAACTATGGTTTTATAGGTTGCTTTGTCTTTTTATCAACCAGAAAACATTTTTATGTATTAATGGAGCTGATTTGCAACAGTGATTAAATATATTTCCTCATCCTAGGCTACAATTCTGATCAAATCCCTATGTGATTATCACCCCTACACCATATGTATAGTCTCAGAGATTGTGTAAAGAAGCATTTGGAGCCTGCTGGATAATCCCTAAGATCTAGAGAATCTGATTTGCACAGGAAACTTTCCATAAGTTATCTGGAAATAATCAGTGGCCCAAAATATAAAGGTAAACTGCCAGATTCCCTTCTTACCTCTCAGCAGATTGCGTCAAGCTTTCTCCCATTTTCATGATATTATTTTGGCATTCCAAGTCCAAGGGCAATCTTTGATATAAGAATTCTGGCTTTGAATTCCTGGATATTTTCTTGTTTTAGAAAATTTAGAGCCGTGGATATTTAGTGTTATCTCTTTGGGTTATATTTTGAATATCTCCTAGATGACCTTGTACAAGTATTTTGAGTTAGATGCACGTCTACATGTAAGAAACTTGCTGGCTTTCACATTTCCTCACTTTTCTTTTTAAAGTCAACACAGTATCTACTTCTAGAGATTTCCTTTATATATTCTGTGTATTCTCTATACTGAGCTTTCCTGTATTTTAGACTATGTATCACAAGCTATTGACAAGACAAAGGAATAATTGTGGATCCTACAATCTGGAACCTCCAGGGACCTAACAATTGGGAACATTTACTTCTCTCACCCTCAGAATAGTGATGGTAGAAAGGAAAGAAACTGAGAAACAATGTGACAAATTTAACATAGAAATGTGTTATGAAGATCTGATAAAAATGAGTAGAAAAAATTGAGAGTTGTTAACTTGAAATATGTTAAATAACAAGGCATACGAATCTATTTGGAAAGTTTTTGGCTCAGTGGTAATAGATTTTTGGTGTGCTAAACACAATTTTCTTTTTAGGCAGAGGGCAGGAGATGGAAGGGAGGCCAATGAGTGCAAGGGGAAGGAAGGTTAGACCTGATTAATTTCTAAGCAATATAAAGATTGTTGTCTTGTTGTCAGCCTGTTTCTCTTAATCTAATTTCAGCTGTCACCAAACAACATATATATTATATGTTTCATTGTGTGTTAGTCAAGCCTAATTTACTTTATTGACTAGGAGGCAAGTGGTAGACATGCTGGTTCCCTACACCAAGTCTATTTTATCTATCTTCTGCAGTAAAAGAATTCCATGCCTTTGCTAGGACTGGCAATGTGCCCAGAATTCCTTGCAACTAGTGGTGGTCATATGACCCACTTTTGCCCAATGGAATGTTAGAGAAGCCTACCAGTGGAGCTTCCAGGAAATAAAACCTTACTTTTTCTAATAAAAGGGGAAAAATCTCAGCTGGCATGTGTCTGTTGTCCTTTGCCCTTTCCCCTTCCTCCTGCCTGGAAAGAGAACTTTATACCTGAAGGTGCAGTAGACATTCTGTGATCATAAAGACAAAGGTCACATGTTAAGGGTGACAAAGTATGGTATAGAAGGAGCTTGTTTCCCTGAACAATTTCTTAGCCCTGGCCTGTCCATCTTTAGTCTCCTTGTAAAATGAGATCTATAGCCTTCTGTTTGTTTAAGCTCTGGTTGGTTTCTCTCTCATGCAGCCAAATGCAATCTTAAATGACTCAGCTTAATTTGACAGTGTTTTTGTACGTTCTACAATAGGATCCTTTCTGCTACTTCCATGGGGAGACTAGAGGCCAACTGTTTTATTGTCTGCCTTTATCTGTGCATAGAATTGGCATTACCAATACACAAAGGCTAAAGTTATCAAGAAGGGTATCTCCTCTCTGATAGCTGAAACAGTTGACAGGAAGAAATGAAAATGCAATGCTTTTTGTTTGATCATCTTTCCTGCCCTCAATCCCCCTTAATTGCTATTTTGGAAAATGTTTTGGAATGTACTCCTTGCCTGTTCTTTATATCCATCAGTGCCATCCTTGACACCCTCTCCCACCCTGCTGCCTTTCATTCTGGGTTATTACAAATGCATAGTTCTCTGGACACATTTTACAATCTACTTTAGAGCTGAAAGGACCTTGGAGATGATCTATTTCAATTCTATTATTCCAATGAGAAGGAAATGTGGAGAAAAAAGAGTAAGATAATTGCCCAGGTGAAAACCTCCAAATGAAACAAGGCTTATTGGCAGTCATTTGTGTGTGACAAGCACTAATTACAATGGCAAACACTTATGGTGTTTTTACTATATGCCCCGCCCAGTGCCAAGCAACATTCATGCTTTATCGATATTTCATCCTCCCAACAACACCACAAGGAAAGGTTTATAAGCATCTTCATTTTACAGATGAGGAAGCTCAGGCATGGAAAGGTGAAATAACTTCTCAAGGTCATATACCTAGTCATGTTTTACTCCAGGAGAGTCTGGGAAATGGAACACAGAGCTGTTCATCCTCACCATAACATGTCAAGCAAATCAACCTACAACATCTGCCAGAGTGGAGATTGAAAATACCATATGATTAGTCTGTCACAGACTAATAAAAACCTTAACAATTGCCCTGTCACACATTAATCACTTATAAGTAGTTTGAGGATAATAAGATTTCCATTCATTCACTCAATAAATGGGAGGTTACTATATTTCAGGCTTCAAGCCAGGCCTTGGGGATATAACATGGTACAAGTTCCAGTTCTTGCCTTCAAGAGACTTACAGCCTATGGGGGAGACTGAGACGTAAAAAGGCAAGTAAGTGCTGTATGCTCTATGCAGGCAGGAGAGGGAGGCATTCAACAAGTGACAGGATGAGAAGGCATCACAGGCATGGACAATATCATACGCTGAGGACAAAAAGTAAGAAAGACCATGATGCACTGTGGGATGTCAGGTGTGCGGTATGGCTGGACTATTAACTCAAGGGGTCATATGTCCATAAGTATGCTGGGAGTCTGGTAGATGAGAGAAGTGAGAAGTCATCATATGGCTTCACTTAGGAGAGTGATATGATCAGATTTATACTATAGAAAAATCACCCTGGCTCTTCGATAGGGACAATATCAAAACGAGGTTTTTATTCTGTCTTTAAAAGACTTTACTTCTTTGTTTTTCACATTTTTTTTAACATCTTTATTGGAGTACAATTGCTTTACAATGGTGTGTTAGTTTCTGCTTTATAACAAAGTGAATCAGCTATATCAGATATATCCCCATATCCCCTCCCTTTGTGTCTCCCTCCCACCCTCCCTATCCCACCCCTCTAGGTGATCACAAAGCACTGAGCTGATCTCCCTGTGCTATGTGGCTGCTTCCCACTAGCTATCATGTTTTTCACATTCTTTGTTTTCATACCATGCATGATAAATACTCACCAGAAAAAGAGAAAAGGAAAAAACAGATTCCTTGCTTTATTACAAATACATCAGGACACTGAGATCAGGTAGGAATTGGGTTTTTGTGTATGTTTGGACAGTTTGGTATAAATTGTTTCAGGTGAATATGAACTACTCTTATTATGGATTTGGGACAGAACAATATTGAGTTTAATGCATTCATGTACATTTGCCTGTGTTTGTTCAAAACCTTCTATGGCTGGATGAGAAGCCCAATAGAGTTGGTGCTGACAAATAATGCGCTCTCTTTTTTCAGACATACATTAGAAAATGAAAAACTTTTCTTGCTCTTTCTAAAAGGTGAAGTGCTTTATCCTGAAGGGTATCTCTTTAAGCCACATTCCAAGGCATCCTTACCACAGTTGAAGATATTTTTCTAAAATAACAAAAACATTCCAGTGACTGCTCTGTGTCATCTCAAAGTTGTGAGACAAAAAAGGATGGTAGGTAATTATGCAGATGAAACCTACTCCAGCTGTGCTAATTATTAATGATAGCCCTTTGTTCCATGATTCATTATCGTGCTCAGATCCATTCACATCTGTGACTGCCCTTTCTGAGCCAATACGGAAGAAAACACAGCCCCATTTTCAGCATCATATCCAGTGATGATGAATGTCTGCAATAAAGTCCATAATATGATGCAAGGTACTTGTACAATAAATACTGAAAAATAAGGAAGCATGCTGAAAAGATGTGACTGTTTCACTTGTTAACGCCATTTTTTATCTGCAGCAAATAGAGAAAACATAACTTGATCAGATTCTAAAACTACAATTCCTGAGTCTGGTTGTGATGTGTGCTTGACCTCTCCAGATGATGGATTTATTAATTAGAGTATTAAAAGGTCCATGACTTGGTGCTAATTCTGTTTCAAAAAATAGTGCTAGTGTCTCACTGAGAGGAAAAAGGAGTCTCATATGATTAACTCCATATTGGGTACAAAGTTATTAAATTTTTCTTAAGGTTCATAACAGGTAAGTGAACATAGTTTATGTAGTTCTTAGTGCTTTCTTCACTTTGATATTTTCACAAACATTAATGATTAATTATTTTGGGTACTTTTCATCATCTTCTCTAGGATCTGTCCGTGCTATTTATCAGCAATGTGACTTTGAGCAACTTAATCTAAGATCTCAGTTTCTACACTTAGATTCTATGAAATGTAGACAAGTAATACAACCACAGGGGTTGTTATGAGGATCAAATAAAATAAATGAAAATGTCTAACACACTGTCTAGCACGTATTAAGCTCTTGCTGGAATCTGAGCTAAGACACTGCTCTTTAGAAAGTGGAGGTCACATCTCAAAGTTAAATGAAGGTGAGGATGACAGCCACAGACAGGTAAGTTCTTTTCATGATATTTTTGCTCCTTTCTTCCAAATTCAAAGTGAGAAATGTCAACAAAATTCTTTATTACTGTCCTTAGACAATTTTAAGAAGGTTAATGGGAATTTGAAAGAATTTTGAATTAGTAAAATGAGTTGTTGCTATATGCAATATGATTATGCTATATTTTTTCTGGTATAGCTGATAATGAATTTTCTTCTCAACTTTCAATGGTAAGAGATGTCACATTGCTGTACTTCAAAAATATCAAATTAAATCTGACTCTGGGCCTCTAGTCTCTAAGGTGCCAGGGTTTGGATCCCCAGGATCATTTAAAGATGTGTATGAACCATGAGATGAAAGCACAGTTGTAGTTGTCTTTACCATCACTTTTTTCAGGCTCAGGCCTCCACTCCGTGGGAACACAAACCCTGTATGACTTTTCCAGTTCTCCCAATCACCTCCTCCTTTACCTTGCTTGGCTGGTGCTCTACCTGAATCTCGTTGCCCCTCTATCTCAGGCTTGGATGATATCCCATCTGGCAGGATGTGGGATATGATTTCCTGAGTGCCACCAAGGAACTGGTGGAGGAGGAACTCAGAAGTTCAGGGAGTTTCCTCCCTAGGAGGTGAATCTTGACCATTGAGAAATGGGAGATGGGAGGAACCTGTCTTTTTTGGTCCTTGTGGGCTGTTATAAGGTGCAGTTCCTCCTTGCACACTCGCCTGGAGGAGACCTTCATGCCAAGTGAACATGCCGTCTGAGCAGCCTGCAATGTCTTCCTGCTTTCTGAAGTGGTATCCAGTTCATAATTCATTGCATCACATTGCTTCTCATTTTTCCATGCCTCCTCTCCCTGTTTTCCTTACCCTCACTGCCCTGGGCTTGCATCTCCTAAGTAAAATGTTATGATCTTGATCTTTGCCCTGGGCTCTTCCTTATAGAAAACTAGGCTAAGACGTCCCACAGCCATTCCCCATCATGTGCTGCATGGAAGTGGAGTGTGAATCTTTGCTATAGGAGGGAATGCACCTCCCAAGTTGATCTCTTCCCAGTCTTAGGATACTCATCCTCTCCATGGCAGGTCCTTTCCTCTATTCAAACTTCAACATCAGCCTTTCCTAGTGAGTTCATATTTCCAAACAAAACCTGGATGAAGAATTGCCTTCAGGTGGCTTCACATCTTCTGTTTCACACCAAAGTCACAAATTCTGTGTTAGGGAATACCAGACTTGGATCTCAAGCTTGGCTATCAAGATGGGGATGGGAAAAAAATACTTTTCTCTTATATCTCTGAAAATACAACAGAAAATAAATTCTCATTTGATTATCTTGCTACACTAGAATCTCTCTGTTTCAGCATTCCACACATCCAAGCAACTGAAAAACAAAGGAGATTCATTAAAATCCCATGGAATACTTCAAAAGGACCAGAGGTTTTCTCTAACTTCCTGGAACTTTAAGGTTTGTACTTTCTCTGTAGAAACATGAACTTTAAATTTAATGTAACAAAACTGTTTTGGGTAACGATTTAGGTAAAACTGCTACATAAAAAAGAATTGCTTCTTTTTTCCTCAAAGTTAGGATTATAAGTAACCTAGAAATGAGAAATATCAGGACAGTGAGACATCATTGTAGGATAAGAAGACAAGAATATTCCACCACCTAGATATTTACTAATGTAATATTGTTAAGGGGTTTTGGTCTACAAGTGGGCCATAGAGTTTAAAAACTTTTTTTGTTCTTGTTCTAGAGATACTAGCCAATGCAACTAAATAAATTTTAAAAATTAGGTGTATAAAATTAGAAAGAAGGAGGTAAAATGATGGTTATTTGCAAATGATATAATCTTATACTTGAATATTCAAGATAATTAACTGAAAAACTTAATAAGAGAACTAAGAAAAACATTTACAGTTAATAAACCAAAATCAAGAAGTTTGTTACACAACTGGCTAAAAAATATATTGGAAGGAAATGTCCCATTTGCAATAGAAAGAAAAAGATAAAATACCTAGGAATAATATAAAAGGAAAGTATGCAAAGTCTACAAAAATAAAATTTTAAAATTCTACTGAAAACATAAATACTCTTGAATAGAAAATTCCATATCATAAAGCTATTAATTCTTGCTAAGCTTTTAGATCTATTCAAGCTGATTCTAAATTTCATATGAGATAATAAACATGCAAGAATTGCCAGGACAATTCAGAATGAAAAGGAATAAGGAAAGAAAACTTGCCCTAGAGAAAATAAATCCAACCATAAAGTTATAGTAATTTAATAGTGTGGTACTTGCCAATGGAATAGGCTAGATTCCAGAAATAGAGCCAGATACAGAAAAGGGGAATCAGGCCCTCTTAAGGGTAGTTGGTCCTGGTGTAAAAACCTGTTTGAAGGACATTTTTTAACAATACCTAGCTAACTTAAAAATGCACAGACTCTGCTTTTGCAGTTCTATTTTTAGCAAGTAATCATACAGACATACTCAGAAATGTTCAAGTATGTACAGACATATTTTTTACCAGTTCTGTGATAGCAAAAGCAAAAATAAAAGCCAATAAAATCTAAATTTTCAAAAGCAATCAGTTAACTATGAAATAGCCATAGAATGGACTATTAGGCAGCCATCTAAAAAAATTATGAAGCAGCTTTATATGCATTGATACAGCTTGACCTCCAATAAAGTTTAACTGAAAAAACCAAGGGGCACATATACACATATGTATTGATATATACATGTATACACACACATACATATAAATAAACACACACCTATGTCTGTGTGTGTGTGTTTAAGAGAATTAGTCAGACTCTCATGTTCTAAGATACCATGGAGCAAGTTTAGAAATTCCTAGGAATTTGCTTTTGATAACAACAGCAAAAATTCACAGCCAGGCATTCTTTTTCACTGTCCACACCCCAATCTCACACTATTGTTGCGGTAACTAAATATACAAGCATATTTATATTTCAGAGATGAAGCAAATTTGCCTAATTAAAATTTAACAATACATACCTATTTAAGGTAATAATGCTTACATAAGGGCTTATCTATCTCAGTTTGCAAAATATACTAAATAACAGAAAAGTTCTGAAAAATATTCAGGTCTGCATTTCTGAAAATATTTCTTTGCTAAGAGGATTAAAACATTTTCCATTTCTTTGCAAGAGAACAATTTATTATCATTTAAAGTTTGTTTTTTTATTCATATTTCCTTTTGTAGATTTTCAAGTTTTCAAAAGTACATTACATAGCATGTTCATGGGCCTCTTGTTTTTTTAATCTCAGGGGTAGTCTTTTCCCCATATTGTTATATTTTAAAAAATAAGCCCAAAAGACTGATATTCGAGACATCAGTGACTATTTAAAGGAAGTGAGAATCTTGATACATGAGCTAATGAAGAAGTAGCTATTATTGGGGATAGTATAATGATCACATTCCCATTTATAACCTTTTATCAACTACATAATTTTTCTGAAGCTACATATAAGTTAATCCCCTTGGCAGTTTTCCCCCATGTTCTTTTACATTGCAAATCTTTACTCAATCATGTTCAGTATTTTCCATAAATTACTTTCTGTTTTTGGAAGCATTGACTTTATAGGGATGATGGTTTATTGGTCAATTATTAGATCAAAGTTTAATTGCTTTATATCATTTCCCATTTGTTTAGATCAGTTTTTCTAACATTGTCTGTTTGATCCTTTAGTGCTATTGTTACCCGAATAAATGGTAGAACCTAAAATAATGGAATGGAAAGAAATGTCAATAATTATTTTCTTAAAGCCTCACATTGAATAGAAATCATGCAATATGGTAACTGTCTAGTCTAGCATTTATCAAATGGAGACATGTCCCATGAGATGTTAATAATATCCATAATACAAGAGTTTGATGGTGAAATTGCTTCTTGGAGATCTGTAACACACAATAGCACACTAAAGGCTCTGAAAAATCCTGCACAAAGAAATTAGTCTTTGTTTAACCCAGTTTTTCTCAACTTTATTTGGCCATAGAAATCCTTTTCTGTGTCAGGAACCTTTGAAATGCTGGTGTGGTCTCATTAAATACACATATCTACAGCCTTCCTTATACTTCACTGCCATTTCTATTTATCATGTGTGTGACTTGATTATTGATCTAATCTGACATTTGTCATGTCCAGCTGGCCTCTCTCACTCCCACTCCATCACTACTGCTAGAATGACATCCCTGCTGGTCACTGACATCTCATTTCAAATATCATCAGCAGTCTTCTTGGCTTGTAAAAAAAATGGAGAAATATGGGATATGACTAAAACTATGGCTCCCATCGGCTTTTGCTGTCACACTGTCATTTCAGACTGTTTGTCACTAAGAATGTGATGAGCATGATGCCTGGGATATAGAAGGGCGTGGTCCTGCACTCTCTACCTATGGCCCATCTGGGGCAGGCAGCGGAGGTGAGCCAAAGATTACAATCCCGAGAGGTAGAATTTGCCAGTGATTAGATCTCTTGGCAATACATCCACAAGAACTCTGATTTGTATTTCATGTTTTATATGCTGTCTGCTGACCTCGCTTTACAATGGAGCCAAAGTATGTGTGGGTGTAATGTGAAACTAAGTTTAGGTCTTGCAGCCTGTCTTAAACCATGGCACAGGGAAGAGGTGGGGTAGAAGTTGAACTTGTACTGAACTTGTCTGCTTCCTGTTCAGTTGGTATGAATGCGTTATTGAGAAGAAAAAAAAAACTTTCCATTGAGACTTAAATGGCTTCACTGAAACCTAACCTGGTCTTGCTGCCACCACGACTTCCAGGCATCACTGTCTCCGTGTATCCCTGAGGTGGCCTCAGCTAGCTGTTGGCAGGCCAGGCTGTGTTAAGGAAGTGGCCAGAAACCAAGGATAAAGGGGTGTTGGACAGGGAGGCTCTAAGAGTGAGAACCTGTGTAATCCACTGAGTTTCCCTGGTCGCCTCCCTTGTCTGACCTCTGAAAGTCCCTTCCATCACTCTCGCAGGAGTGAACTTCAGAAAAATACCCCCTCTCCTGTTTTCCAGTGCTTTCCTGGAACACCCCACTATAAGTGTCATCTTGATGTCTCTGTCAGCACATAGCTATGATTCACGGATCACAGACCTTATAAATCATGAGTCTATGTATCCTTCAAGTGATACTGAAAGGTGTCCTGTATCACGGACCTCTCATAACTCCCCTGGATGGAATCTAGCTAGGAAGTATTCATCTGGGAGTGTCTTCTTTTTAAATTTTTTCTCCCATTAGTAAGAAAATTATTTTAAGCGTCAGTTTTAAGAACCAAATAAACTAGAGGAGGAATAAAAATAGCATTGACATATTTAAAATTTGGGAGGGAAGTGGAAAATGTCAAAAATTAGAAGTCGTGCAAATAATTTGGTAATCTCTGGGTATTACAAAATTTAGCTGTGGTCTGTAGACAATGCTGAAGGTTGTAGTATCTACTTGAAATTGAGCTTGGAATGTCAGCCAGCCTCAGTGCTTGTTGTTTTAGAAATACCACCTGCAAAACTGGTCTTGGTGGGAAGTTCAGCCACAGTAATAAAAAGCCTGATGACCCTCTTGTATCCTTATACAAATTCAGAGATGCCCAGGCACTTTCTGACAGTATCGTCTTTCCCCTCTGTTGTGAAATGAAAAGAAAGCCAATGGAAAGAAGCTTTCTTAAGGCCACAAGCATTCCTGGCACTCTATGTAACACAACCCAATGGAACATGGAACTTGACCTGGGATTTCCCATTCTAGCACTTACTCAACCAGATACAGTGAGACAGCCTTGCTGTAATTCATCCCTAGTCTTCTCTTTGGCTCTTCTTTCACTGCTATCAGGTTATTAGCTGCTTTATGTTTTGCTGCTCCAGTTTCCTTCTTCATAGCTAATGGTCATGAAATCAGGTACTTGGTCAATTTCCTAGAAATTTGGCAGTGAGTACAATGATCACTCTTCACTCTTCGATGTTATGGTATTGAAACCCTTTCTTACTTAACACACATCTTTAGAGCTTTCTGGACATTTGCTTACCCATGCAGTAGTATGTTAGAATGCAGATGAAATAGGTCCACTTATCTGAGTGGAGGAAGAGGTCTGAAGCCTAGAGAAAATTCTTTAGTCAATGACATGTTGTCTGCTTTACTCAATTCCTATGAAGAGAATGGAGTACGGCAGGAGGTTACAAAGTCCAAATGCTGTTAAGAAATCTTCCAGGTTGCGTGAGTATACTTCTTAAGAAGTATTTGCAATAAAACCTCAAACGTGGACAGGAATGATGGGAATGAGTGAGCTCCCGATTCTCACCATGGGTTGTAGTACTTGCTTCACTTTCCTGCATTTTTGAAGAGAATTGTCCCTATTATCAAGTCCATAGCTAAGAAGAGAATATGCCTTAAGGCAAAGTTTAAGATTGGGCAGGATAGTGAAACAGAAATAGGAACCTGGTTTCTTCTGTGAGCCCAGGGAGAAACATTTAAGGCATCATTCTAGAAACTGATGTTGGAGAAACCCAAGGACTCAGTTTTCTAGCAGCATGGGAAAAGCGCTGGGCTGATGGTTGGGAAGCTAACATTCTAGTACTGGATCTAGTACTGGATCTAGTACTAGATCTAACATTCTAGTACTGGATCACTGGGTAACCATAAACCCATTTCTTGTTTGTAAGACAAAAGGAGGTCCAATGAAAATGGTCTTTAAGATTTCTGTTACCTTTGTTCTTCAGCATAACCATGTAGCTCTGTGCTAAATAGTGTTACAGATTTTTCAGATTTTTTTTCTCAGTGATGAATCTATATTTTTCTTCTGACAAATAAGTTGGCATATTTTAGTAAAATATTAATATTTTCAAGACAAAATAAAACAGATCACTGTCTCCTCAGAGATTGGAACTGTGTATATAATATTTATGTTGCCATACTTTCTCATTTCTGATGGGATTGAGACCATGAATATACAAAGGCAAATGGCTCTAAATCTTAATGGAAAGTTCCATGTTAAAAACATTATGGAATTTTGGGGGCTGATGAGAATTTAAGTCAGAAAGAGGGATCCAATAGATATTGATAAGATAAATAACATACAGATTTATAACTATTGAGCCACAAATATAAATTTGAGAGTACTTACCTAAAGTGAAACAAACATCCGCTTTTAAGAAACATTTGATCTTTACTTATCTCTTGAAATAATATTCTCTTCTGATACTTTTGCCCCCCACCCCCTTTAGTTTGCTGTGTATAGAAACCAGCACACAAAAATCTTTCCAGAATTGCAAATTTTCCTTACTTAAAATCTAAGTATAATGAAATTTACTCTATATACCTTTTCAGGAACCAAGAGAATTTTGGTTCCAAAATATATTAATTGCACAGGATGAAAATCAATCCTATGAGAACTGAAACACATTTTTTTTACTGGCTTTTCTCCCCTTGACTTTAGACCTCTGTGAAGTTGACTCTGTCTTTCCAACTATTTCTAGGAGTCCCCAAGAAGAATTGGATATGTCGTATTCGGTTTCCATGAGGCTTCTTTGATTTTTATCCTCTCTTTCCATTCCAACATCTTCTTCCTGTGTATCTCTATATCCACCAAAGGCCACTAAGCAGGATATTGCAGGACTACTGGAGAGCATAAGTCCTGCAGGGGTTGGTGTTCTGTTGTGATGTGACATGTCAGGAGTACTTTTCTTCCCTTTTGCTGTTACTCTCTGTTGAATAGGCACAAAATCATTGCTGTTTGTGCCCCAACAGAACTCTTGGGAAAACAGATTTTTAGTTTCTCATCTTGAGTGTTACCATTCACCGTAAGACTTAAGACAAGTCTAGAGGGAGTTAGGCTGGGAGTAACCACCATGTTAGAATCAAACTGTCTCTTCCCTCTGACAACTAAATCATTGTCATACCTCACTCTTCTCTTAGAATGGAAGTCTTCTTGGGTCCTCATGCACATAGATGTCAGGCAGACCTTCTCACCAGTTCACAGACATGCAACCATATGGCTGAAACTCATTGGAGCATACAACTCACATTCAGTTTGAAGCCCCCTTCCTATACAAGGATAAACAAGGAAATAAAGATGCTGGGAACTGTAAAGTGTGGTAAAGCACATGGCAGAGAAAGAAAGGTTTTGCAATATTGTTTTGTGAAAGATCAGGAGATTATTGGAATACTAATCTTAAAACATTACTGTAGGGCCATCTGGATGGGAGAGAGGGTGTGTTTGAGAGGAACCAGTCGAAGCAGAGTGAAAGGAAGGGAATGGGAGGGAGAATGCATTGAAGTTAACAATTCCTGGGCCTTGCACTTACAAAAGCATTGATGATACACCATTTTCCACTCACCAATTGACAAGGATTCCAGAAGTAATAATACTCAGTTTGGGAAAGGGTATGGTAAGATAAATTCTCTCTTTCACAGCTAATTTATTGCTTTGCTTTGAAATCCTTTTTTTTTTTTTCCTTTCAATTTTCACTGATAATGATTTTCTATACAGCATAGAAAATGAGAAGTAAAATATCCTCTATAAGGTTTTCCAGTCATAAATTTAGGTCAGAATTGTACAAAAGCAGAGACTTTTGTTTTGACCTTTTCACATATTTAGTAGTGCTTTATGAATGATGACACATCTGTGGCTGGGAGACATTAACTGCTTTTCACAGGCCATGGACGGCCCTGCTGTGTGCTTCTCCCACTTCTCTGTAGAAGGCACTGTAAGCCTGCTAGACTCAATTTCTTGAAGGCATTTAGACTCCCAGGAACACATTTCTCTTTAAGCTTTTGGCTTTAACAGAATAGACAGAGATATGCAGTGGCCTACATTAAGTTGTCCGTGATTAAATAAATGAATTCACAAATACCATTTGCCAATTACTAAGAAAATTGCTTAAATAATTTACCTTCAGATATAATACAGAGAGAAACATGTGCCATCATGTTGGAATAGAAAAAGTTCTGGTGTTAAAATAATGGTATCAAAGGGTTTCTCTTATGCCTTTAAAAACAATTTTGCAGATTTGTTTAGTTCATTAACTGATTTCCAAATACAGCTTTTGAGTGAGAAAAAAAAATCAGAAATGCATTATGTATTAATGGATAGATGAGGAAGGGAAGGACTCCAAGAATAAATTGTAATGTGAGTTATCTAAATTTATCAAGTAAGAACATTCATTCTTTTACAAAAAGAACCTTTAACTTTATTTTCTTGGCAATGACTAGACATAGGAAGGAAATAATACTATCTGAAATAAATGAGCTCATATATAATTGTCCGGTGTGTTGTATCAAGCAGCTGAGAAGCAAGTAAGCCTCTTAGGTTTTTTCTGAGATTTTTATTATATATCCAAAATATTTGTGAACTATTTTAAAAATGGTGTACATGATAAATTATTTCTTTCTTTTAATTAAGAAAAATTTGAAAGTTACTTGCAGTCCCACAATAGTAATGCAACTATTGTCATTTTCACGTGTTTCCTCCATCTTCCACATGTGTGCACATGGGTTAGTTAGAATTTTATGAGCATGATTCACAGGTTCCACCCGCATAGATTTATTGTAATTCTTTTGGTTTAAGCCTCTGCCCAGAAACCTGGGGAGGAATCATGACAGACAAATGGTTTGCTACTTTTAAATCTGCTTGGTCAAAGTACAAAGGCCCTTATTAGTGACAGTTGCAAAGCACCACATGGCACCTTGCCAACAGGAGGACAGTCACTTCTCTTTCGGGAAACTCCAAGGTGACGCTCAGACCACTGCTGATATTTTTGCTTCTCCAAGGCATGTAAAGATTATAGTCACTGTCTTCACTTCCTTAATTCTTCAGCCCACTCAAGTCTGCCTTTGGGCTTTTGCTTTACAAAGATCATCACATGGCCTCTCCATTGCCAAATACCCCATTCTCTTTAATCTTGACCTATTTGCAGCACATGATCACATCCTTATTGAAACCCTCTCCTCCTTCAGGTTCCACAGACCGAGTCTCTGGGTTTTTTTTTCTTCCCGTTCTACTCCTCTAATTCTCCTTCAGGTCCATTTTTTGTATCTGCTGTCCACAGATCCTTACAACTCTAAGTGTGGTCCAAATCAAGCAGCATCAACAACTTCTGGGAGCTCTGATTAGAAATGCAGAAATCAGGCCTCACCCCAGACCTACTGAGTCAGAATCTGCATTCTGACAAGGCCCCCTGCTGGCACTTCAAGTCTGAGAAGCCCTGTTCTAAACAATGGTGTTCCCTAAGGTATGTCCTGTGTTCTTTTTTCTCTTTTCCTGGATAACCACATCAGTGCCAGACTTTAACTTTTATATCCTTATGACTTTCAAAGTGACTCCAGCTAGATGTATCTTTGGAGCACCAGGCATTCATTTCAATTTGCTTAACTACGTGCATATCCCATAGGCACAATGAACTAAATATGTCTCATATTGAACTCATTTTCATATACTCCTCTCTCTGCCCAAGCACCCAAGCCAGAAACCCATTATTCTTGACTCCTCCTTCTCCCAGCAGTGGTTGAATAGACTGATGGAGAAGTATCCGCTATAGAGAATACGCTGGGAAAATTTAAAATTAAATGCTTCTATTCTATAAGTCAATTCTCCCCCTCCCTCCCACCTAAAAGGAGGGGGAAAAAATTCTATCAAGGTCAGCTGTCAGACCTGGTTTGCTTGTGGCTTCCTGAAAGAGCATGAAGTGTTTTCCATTGGAAAACCTTGCAAGTTTGGCTTAGCCTGGCTCTTTTCATTTGTTTTTAATAGTTTGAAATCAGAGTAGAGGGAAAATTGAATCCTAAACAAGTCTGTTAAGAGTGGAAGTGGAGGTCCTTTCCTAATGCAAGAGATGGTGAAAATATATACATCCTGGTTTACCTTCGGACTGCTATTAAAAGGAAACATCTATAATGCTTTGGAAATTCACCAGATGTTGATGTTTCTTTATTCTTAAAGCTCTGTGCTTCCAGGAGGGAAAGTTTATGTTAACTTTTCTTATTCAGGATTTTAGTTGCCCTTTGAATAACATCTAGAGTTGAGTTAATCTGTTTGTGATTAGTTGAAATGACATGTGAGGGGCCAGAGACTGCTGGTTGCCTATAAATAACCGGCATCCCCTCCTCCTCATTGACAGGCCCCTGACTTGATTTCAGGTGGCCTCTACCCCGCAGTCACTAGCGTGATGAGCAAGCAGCGTGCCTGAAGGAACAGCCACACGCAGAAGCATCTCTGCCTCCACCACCCTCTTCCTGCCAAGCTCTGGAGTGAACATCACCGCTATGGGAGCTGCTAACCCTCTGGACAAGCTGTGACTTCTCATCACCTAGTTCAGAATCCCCAGAGGAGCAGGCTGACTCCATCTTCAAAGCTCTCCCTGGGGCCCCAGAGCACTGGCCCAGGGAGTGAGCTGAGCCTCCGTACCAGTTTCCTGGAACAGTACATCTGTAGCATCTCTCAGCAGGCTTAACATCTCTAAGGCTCTTCAGTATCGTCATTCACCTGTACGGTGTATATGCAAGCATTTGCTGTCTGGACTGGATAACTAACCACCATCTGTAACACGATTTGTATGGGGAAAATGTGCTTGGCACTCCAAACGTCTAATTTACTAAGCAACATTTGCAGCATGGCCTGTGTGTGTATGTGGATGCCTGCCAGGGTATGTGGACTGAGATGAATCAGGAATCAAGAGCCTCAAAATGAAAAATGGATTTAATTCCTAAATAAGGCTGTGACTATGCATAGGAACAGATTTAGAGAAGCAAAACCCATAGACGGTTGAATTCAGTGAAAAAAACAAAGAAACCCCCAGCCAACTAGCAATTTGATGTAATTCAACTATTTCCTCACCCACCCATTTGGCTGAAACCAAGGTAGTTTGTGCTGTCTTTTATCTAATGCTCCAAGATGTCCTCAGATGGAAACGTTAATCAGGCTGCCACTAAGTCACAAATGCATCCCCAGAAATGCCCCTGCACCATGAGTAAGGAGATATCAGCTCCATGCTCCTCCTATTTTCAAATAGAAATTTCCATAAGACTGGCAGAGACAATGTCTCAGTTTGGCATGACATTAAATCCTTTAAACCAGTGTATACTGTTAGACCTTTATTATTAGTAGTAGAACAAATAACTTGAAGTATACATGTTACAGGGACTCCATCTGGAGTTTATTTATTTGTAACTTGCCAATTTCTTGTAACCAGCCAAATCCTTGTAAGGGGATTAGAAATATAATAAAAACACTACAGGAGAAATAGCAATTTTCTATAGTTTCCCCAAAGGGATTGAGAAGTAAAAGCTGATTAAATAAGTGCAAGTCAAAGTGGCTCAAACCAAAAGGGGAACCAAAAAAAATGTGACTTGAATAGGTGATAGAGCTGTAGAGTGGCCCGAAGCCATGTCACTGGGGCCACCAGGCCTGAGTGCAAAGGCGACCTCTGGCACTTACTGGCTGTTGAGGTTTGGAGAAGACATTGAACTTGTTTAGACCTCAGTTTCTTTCTCTGTAAATGATATTTGCGGCTCTTCTTGTTGGGGCCAAAATAATCCTCCTAGGCTTGAAGTTGTGCTGATGAAGATACATGTGTTTTAGAACATGCTTGTGATTTTTATTTATTTATTTATTTTTTTTGGTGTTGGTGGACCAACCAATTTGAAGTAAATTCCACATTTGCTTTTTCAGACCTGGCAGAAAAATCATTTTTAGCGAAGAAGGAGACACTTTGTTTTTTAAAATATACACTTTAAAATATATTATTCTCTTCATAACACCTTGCAGGATAATGGTAGCAGAATCTCTCAACACTATTTTAGGAGGGAATTTCATGTAGTACTGCTTCACTGTAGGCCACTCCTTCACCTTAGGTTTTACTGGAAAACTTGAGATGAAAGTTGGCTTGATACATTGCCATAACAAATCATCTTGACCTGTGGTGGTCCAAGTTTTCTCTAAGTCAGGGTCACAGGCTCTAAGTTCCATTAAGGTGCTAAGGTGGTGTCATTTACTGAAATGAGGAACACTGAGGTTGGGGAGGAGAGCAGGATATGGACATATATTTATCTGTAAACATGTAAGTTTGAGGCACAAATTTGACATCCAAGGGTGGATATCATATTGTCAGTTGGATGTGTGAATCTAGATTTAGGGATATGGTTGAGGCTAGAGGTATACATTTAGGAATCTTTAGGACATGCATGGTGTCTAGAACCATGAGGCTATGTATGGTCACCTAGGAAACAAGCAGAGCCAAATAGAGGAGAGGTAGGAGAAAAGGGACGTTCTATGACATGACATCTGCTACATAGGTAACTTTCCTAAACCAAAGTAGATGCCTTTTAGAAGTTGCATCCAGAGAGATGATAAAGTACTCTACCTTGAAGTGAGCTCTTCAAGACTTGTTTTGCTCAAGGCTCCGTAAGGCATGGCAGTCAGAGGCAGGATGACTTGGTTCCATCCTAACAGGAGTAACATAAGAAAGGATATACAGGTGACACCTAGCTGACATGGTTGCAGATCTGGGCTGCAAGGATAATTCCACTGGGGTGGTGTCCACCAGAGGGGAAAGCAGTGCCCAGCTAAGGCTGCAGAAGTGAAAGGAGGGTTGAGTGGATAGCAATTTAAGTAATGGGAGGGGCCAGGAGAGGAGGTAATGGCTGATGGCTTTCCAGAGCTGCCTGAAAAGAGCACTTAGGAAGCACCTGAGGAAGTGTAGCAATACCTTAGGGGAGGCGGTGGGGGACACAGAGGAAGTTTTTTTTCATTTTTTATTTTTTATTGAAGTGTAGTTGATTTAAAATGTTGTGTTAGTTTCTGGTATACAGCAAAGTGATTCAGTTATATATATATTCTTTTTCATATTTTATTCAATTATGGTTTATTACAGAATATTGAATATAGTTCCCTGTTCTATACAGTAGGAACTTGTTGTTTATCATTCTATATCTAATAGTTTGCATCTATTAATCCCAGACTCCTAATTTATCTCCCCTCCCCATCCCCTTTGGTAATCATAACTTTTTTTTTTTATACAGCATGTTCTTATTAGTCATCCATTTTATACATATTACTGTATACATTTCAATCCCAATCTCCCAGTTCATCCCACCACCACCACCACCAACCCCCGCTTTCCCCCCTGGTGTCCATACGTTTGCTCTCTACATCTGTGTCTCTATTTCTGCTTTGCAAACCGGTTCATCTGTACCATTTTTCTAGATTCCACATATATGTGTTAATATATGATATTTGTTTTTCTCTTTCTGACTTACTTCACTCTGTATGACAGTCTCTAGGTCCATCCACGTCTCTACAAATGACGCAATTTCGTTCTTTTTTTATGGTTGAGTAACATTCCACTGTATATATGTACCACATCTTCTTTATGCATTCGTCTGTCGACGGGCATTTAGGTTGCTTCCATGACCTGGCTATTGTAAATAGTGCTGCAGTGAATATTGGAGTGCATGTGTCTTTTTGAATTACGGTTTTCTCTGAGTATATGCCCAGTAGTGGGATTGCTGGGTCATATGGTAATTCTATTTTTAGTTTTTTAAGGAACCTCAATACTGTTCTCCATAGTGGCTGTATCAATTTACATTCCCACCAACAGTGCAAGAGGGTTCCCTTTTCTCCACACCCTCTCCAGCATTTGTTGTTTGTAGATTTTCTGATGATGCCCATTCTAATCGGTATGAGGTGATACCTCATTGCAGTTTTAATTTGCATTTCTCTAATAATTAGTGATGTTGAGCAGCTTTTCATGTACCTCTTGGCCATCTGTATGTCTTCTTTGGAGAAATGTCTATTTAGGTCTTCTGCCCATTTTTTGATTGGGTTGTTTGTTTTTTTAATATTGAGCTGCATGATCTGCTTATATGTTTTGGAGATTAATCCTTTGTCCGCTGATTTGTTTGCAAATATTTTCTCCCATTCTGAGGGCTGTCTTTTCGTCTTGTTTACGGTTTCCTTTGCTGTACAAAAGCTTTTAAGTTTCATTAGGTCCCATTTGCTTATTTTTGTTTTTATTTCCATTACTCTAGGAGGTGGGTCAAAAAAGATCTTGCTGTGATTTATGTCAAAGAATGTTCTCCCTATGTTTTTCTCTAAGAGTTTTATAGTGTCCAGTTTTACATTTAGACCTTTAATCCATTTTGAGTTTATTTTTGTGTATGGTGTTAGGGAGTGTTCTAATTTCATTCTTTTACATGTAGCTGTCCAGTTTTCCCAGCACCACTTATTGAAGAGACTGTCTTTTCTCCATTGTATATCCTTGCCTCCTTTGTCATAGATTAGTTGACCATAGGTGCGTGGGTTTATCTCTGGGTTTTCTATCCTGTTCCATTGAACTATATTTCTGTTTTTGTGACAGTACCATATTGTCTTGATTACTGTAGTTTTGTAGTATAGTGCGAGGTCAGGGAGTCTGATTCCTCCAGCTCCGTTTTTTTCCCTCAAGATTGCTTTGGCTGTTTGGGGTCTTTTGTTTCTCCATACAAATTTTAAGATTTTTTTGTTCTAGTTTTGTAAAAAATACCATTGGTAATTTGATAGGGATTGCATTGAATCTGTAGACTGCTTTGGGTAGTATAGTCATTTTCACAATATTGATTCTTCCGATCCAAGAACATGATATATTTCTCCATTTGTTTGTGTCATCTTTGATTTCTTTCATCGGTGTCTTATAGTTTTCTGAGCATAGGTCTTTTACCTCCTTAGGTAGGTTTATTCCTAGGCATTTTATTCTTTTTGTTGCAGTGGTGAATGGGATTGTTTCCTTAATTTCTCTTTCTGACCTTTTGTTGTTAGTGTATAGGAATGCAAGAGATTTCTGTGCATTAATTTTGTGTACTGCAACATTACCAGATTCACTGATTAGCTCTAGTAGTTTTCTGGTGGCATCTTTAGGATTCTCTATGTATAGTATCATGTCATCTGCAAACGGTGACAGTTTTACTTCTTTTCCAATTTGTATTCCTTTTATTTCTTTTTCTTCTCTGTTTGCCATGGCTAGGACTTCCAAAAGTATGTTGAATAATAGTGGTGAGAGTGGAGGTCCTTGTCTTGTTCCTGATCTTAGAGGAAATGCTTTCAGTTTTTCACCATTGAGAATGATGTTTGCTCTGGGTTTGTCATATATGGCCTTTATTATGTTGAGGTAGGTTCCCTCTCTGCCCACTTTCTGGAGAGTTTGTATCATAATTGGGTGTTGAATTTTGTCAAAAGCTTTTTCTGTATCTATTGAGATGATCATATGGGTTTTATTCTTCAATTTGTTAATATGGTTTATCACATTGATTGATTTGCATATACTGAAGAATCCTTGCATCCTTGGGATAAATCCCACTTGATCATGGTGTATGATCCTTTTAATGTGTTGTTGGATTCTGTTTGCTAGTATTTTGTTGAGGATTTTTGCATCTATAGTCTTCAGTGATATTGATCTGTAATTTTCTTTTTTTGTAGGATGTTTGTCTGGTTTTGGAATCAGGGTGATGGTGGCCTTGAAGAATGAGGTTGGGAATATTTCTTCCTCTGCAATTTTTGGGAAGAGTTTGAGAAGGATGGATGTTAGCTCTTCTCTTGATGTTTGATAGAATTCACCTGTGAAGCTATCTGGTCCTGGACATTTGTTTGTTAGAAGATTTTTAATCACAGTTTCAATTTCATTACTTGTGATTGGTCTGTTCATATTTTCTATTTTTTCCTGGTTCAGTCTTGGAAGGTTATACCTTTCTAAGAATTTGTCCATTTCTTCCAGGTTGTCCATTTTATTGGCATAGAGTTGCTTGTAATAGTCTCTTAGGATGCTTTGTATTTCTGCGGTGTCTGTTGTAACTTCTCCTTTTTCATTTCTAATTTTATTGATTTGAGTCCTCTCCCTCTTTTTCTTGATGATCCTGGGTAAAGGTTTCTCAATTTTGTTTATCTTCTCAAAGAACCAGCTTTTAGTTTTATTGATCTTTGCTATTGTTTTCTTTGTTTCTATTTCATTTATTTCTGCTCTGATCTTTATGATTTCTTTCCTTCTATTAACTTTGGGTTTTGTTTGTACTTCTTTCTCTAGTTCCTTTAGGTGTAGAGTTAGATTGTTTATTTGAGATTTTTCTTGTTTCTTGAGGTAGGATTGTATTGCTATAAACTTCCCTCTTAGAACTGCTTTTGCTGCATCCCATAGGTTTTGGATCGTTGTGTTTTTCTTGTCATTTGTCTCTAGGTATTTTTTGATTTCCTCTTTGATTTCTTCAGCGATCTTAGTTATTTAGTAACGTATTGTTTAGCCTCCATGTGTTTGTGTTTTTTACGTTTTTTCCCTGTAATTGATTTCTAATCTCACAGCATTGTGGTCGGAAAAGATGCTTGATATGATTTCAATTTTCTTAAATTTACCGAGGCTTGATTTTTGACCCAAGATGTGATGTATTTTGGAGAATGTTCTGTGTGCAATTGAGAAGAAAGTGTAATCTGCTGTTTTCAGATGGAATGTCCTATAAATATCAATTAAATCTATCTGCTCTATTGTGTCATTTAAAGCTTGTGCTTCCTTATTAATTTTCTGTCTGGTTGATCTGTCTGTTGGTGTAAGTGAGGTGTTAAAGTCCCCCACTATTATTGTGTTATTGTCAATTTCCTCTTTTATAGCTGTTGGCATTTGCCTTATGTATTGAGGTGCTCCTATGTTGGGTGCATATATATTTATAATTGTTATATCTTCTTCTTGGATTGATCCCTTGATCATTATGTAGTGTCCTTCCTTGTCTCTTGTAACATTCTTGATTTTAAAGTCTATTTTATCTGATAGGAGTATAGCTACTCCAGCTTTCTTTTGATTTCCATTTGCATGGAATATCTTTTTCCATCCCCTTACTTTCAGTCTGTATGTGTCCCTAGGTCTGAAGTGGGTCTCTTGTAGACAGCATATAGATGGGTCTTGTTTTTGTATCCATTCAGCGAGCCTGTGTCTTTTGGTTGAAGCATTTAATCCATTCACATTTAAGGTAATTATTGAAATGTATGTTCCTATTACCATTTTCTTAATTGTTTTGGGATTGTTTTTGGAGGTCCTTTTTTTCTCTTGTGTTTCCCATTTAGAGAAGATCCTTTAGCATTTGTTGTAGAGCTGGTTTGGCGGTGCTAAATTCTTTTAGCTTTTGCTTGTCTCTAAAGCTTTTGATTTCTCTGTCGAATCTGAATGAGATCCTTGCCAGGTAGAGCAATCTTGGTTGTAGCTTCTTCCCATTCATCACTTTAAATATGTCCTGCCATTCAATTCTGGCTTGTAGAGTTTCTGCTGAGAAATCAGCTGTTAACTTTATGGGAGTTCCCTTGTATGTTATTTGTCGTTTTTCCCTTGTTGCTTTTAATAATTTTTCTTTGCCTTTAATTTTTGTCAATTTGATTACTATGTGTCTTGGCTTGTTTCTCCTTGGGTTCATCCTGCCTGGGACTCTCTGCATTTCCTGGACTTGGGTGACTATTTCCTTTCCCATGTTAGGGAAGTTTTTGACTATAATCTCTGCAAATATTTTCTCAGGTCCTTTCTCTCTCTCTTCTCCTTCTGGGACCCCTATAATGCGAATGTTTGTGCATTTAGTGTTGTCCCAGAGGTCCCTTAGGCCGTCTTCATTTCTTTTCATTCTTTTCTCTTTATTCTGTCCCGTGGCAGTGAATTCCACCATTCTGTCTTCCGGGTCACTTATCCATTCTTCTGCCTCAGTTATTCTATTGATTCCTTCTAGTATATTTTTCATTTCAGTTATTGTATTGTTCCTCTCTGTTTTTGTTATTTAATTCTTCTAAGTGTTTGTTCTTCAATTCTTCTAGGTCTTTTTTAAACATTCTTACATCTTCTTGGTCTTTACCTCCATTCTTTTTCCAAGGCCCTGGATCATCTTCCCTATCATTACTCTGAATTCTTTTTCCAGAAAGTTGCCTATCTCAACTTCATTTAATTGTTTTTCTGGGGTTTATCTTGTTCCTTCATCTGGTACATAGTCCTCTGCCTTTTCATTTTGTCTGCCTTTCTGTGAATGTGGTTTTCATTCCACAGCCTGTAGGACTGTAGTTCTTCTTCCTTCTGCTATCTGCCCTCTGGTGAATGAGGCTATCTAAGAGGCTTGTGCAAGCTTCCTGATGGGAGGGACTGGTGGTGAGTAGAGCTGGGTGGTGCTCTGGTGGGCAGAGCTCAGAAAGAGTTTAATCCGTTTGTCTGCTGATGGGTAGGGCTGAGTTCCCTCCCTGTTGGTTGTTTGGCCGAGGCGAGCCAGCACTGGAGGCTACAGGCTCTTTGGTGGGGCTAATGGCGGTCTCTGGGAGGGTTCATGCCAAGGAATTCTTCCCAGAACTTCTGCTGCTAGTGTCCTTGTCCCTGCGGTGAGCCACAGCCTTCCCCCACTTCTGCAGGAGACCCTCCAACACTAGCAGGTAGGTCTGGTTCATTCTCATATGGGGTCACTGCTACTTCCCCCTTGGTCCTGTTGCGCACACTACTTTGTGTGTGCCCTCCAAGAGTGGAGTCCCTGTTTCCCCCAGGCTTATCGAAGTCCTGCAGTCAAATCCCGCTAGCCTTCAAAGTCTGATTCTCTGGGAATTCCTCCTCCTGTTGCTGGACCCCCAGGTTGGGAAGCCTGATGTGAGGTTCAGAACCTTCACTCCAGAGGGTGGACTTCTGTGGTATAATTGTTCTCAGTTTGTTAGTCACCCACCCAGTGGTTATGGGATTTGATTTTATTGTGATTGCACCCCTCCTACCATCTCATTGCGGCTTCTCTTTTATCTTTGGATGTGGGATGTCTTTTCTGGTGAGTTCCAGTGTCTTCCTGTTGGTGATTGTTCAGCAGTTAGTTGTGATTCCAGTGCTCTCGCAAGAGGGAGTGAGAGCACGTCCTTCTACTCCACCATCTTGCCAGAACCCTCAGTAAGCATAACTTTTTGTTTCTATGTCTGTGAGTCTGTTTCTGTTTTGTAAGTAAGTTCATTTGTATCATTTTTTCAGATTCCACATAAAAGTGATATGATATTTGTCTTTCTCTGACTTACTTCACTTAATATGATAATCTAGGTCCATCCATGTTGCTGCAAATGGCATTATTTTATTCTTTTTTATGGCTGAGTAATATTCCATTGTATAAATATACCACATCTTCTTTATCCATTCATTTGTTGATGGGCACTTGCGTTGCTTCCATGTCTTGTAAATAGTGCTGCTGTGAATATTGAGGTGCAGGTAACTTTTTGTATTAGAGTTTTCTCCAGATGTATGCCCAGGAGTGGGATTGCTGGGTCATATGGTAGCTCTAGTTTTAGTTTTTTAAGGAGCCTCCATACTGTTTTCTGTAGTGGCTCCACCGTGGGAGGAAGTTTTGAAGGCAGCTGAGCTGAGCACTCGCCTGTAATGAGCCTCTGCCATGTATGTTCTCTTCACATGCCAAGGATCTCAGTTCACCTCTCTCCTGTCTCAATTTCTGCCAGTTCACAAGTTTCAATCACTGACAGGCAGCAGCCAAGAGCTGTGGAGGTGATTTAGCAGAGCAGTTGTTTAGAATCATGTTCTTTGAAGTTCTAGAAATTTCTCGGACATCTTCAAGGGCACAGAGGTGGGGTGGGGAGTGTGACTCTGGGTCTCCCCAGGTCCACCCCACGTCAACCATAGCACTCTTTATTTATTCTCTTTTACCTCACAGCTCCCATGAAGTTTCATTTGAAAGAAAAAAAAGCTTAAAATTTTTTTTAAAAACCTCACTGAACTACAGAAAGGATAAAGAGGTGACCAAATATATAAAATCCTATGTAGATGTGATTTGTTTGAGAAACACAGGGGTGTATTTTTTGACTGATCGTCTAAATCAATTAATCTCTGAAATGGAACACAGAGGGAGAAAAAGGAACAGAACTGTCATGCGAGTGCAGTTAGTTGTAGGGTTATTTTATTGGCCTGATTCACTGAAAGACTCTCCTATTCAGCTGAATAATCTTCAAACACACTGTATGCATCTCCCCAGCTGATGTCAACAGAGACCTTTTCATGTTTTTTTTTTTTAATTATATGTGTCATGAATTTAGTACAATCTTAGAACACAGGCATTATTTTACTCCTGTAGTGTGCTTCCAGGACTTGGCTCAACAATGGACTGGACATCGTTTCTTTCTTCAAAACACAGAAGGAGCATGTGAAAAGTTAGAATGTATTAGGTGCCTTTCTTCTTCCAAAATTATTTGCCTTCAAGAAAGTATGGGGTAAAATGCTAACAGATGAAACTGTTGAACCAAGAGAAGAATGAAACTTTTGGGTCCCTAAGTCATGAAACAGTATGGAATGTTATCCCATTGCCCGTGTGCCTGACTTCCACATCTTCTAATTCTGTCCTTCTCTCAAAGCAAAGCTTATTTCTCACCTTCTTGACAGTTTTCAAGAGTGGTCTGGCACCTCTCTGCTGGTGTGCACACATAGCCTTGATCATGTGATTCTGTTCCATTCCCTAGAGGTCTTCCTATGCCATTTGAACACTTTGAATACTAAGACCTATCTTACATTTCTTTTATTCTTGTAGTGGCATGTACTACATGCTTAAAGAAAACATTGCCAATGCTTTCCTGGCAGAGACCACCAAGAATCCACCTGTAGGTAAACAAGATCTGTTTATGGCTCATTGCCGTGAAAGAGAACACACCCCATGGGGAACTGTGGAAGGTGGCAGAAATGATAGAATTGGGGCTTGTGTTAGGTGATTTGGGTGAAGGTTTGAGGAAGTGGGGCTTTGCTCTGAATTGGACACTGTCAGAAAGTGGAGGTAATTCTATGATTGGTATCATCATAGATCTAATCTAGAAGGAAGGGAGACTAGACTGAGCTGTAATCAGTAAATCCACAGCTGGAACTCATATTAGTCAGGACAGGTGGAGTTGGTTCATTTTTGTTGTTTGGACAATGTTCAAGGTGTTGTGTTGAAACATCGTGGTCTCTTGTCTGTCCTCATCCATCATGGCTACAGAGTGGCCTTGCCTAGTGTAGATGTTCTTTGAAATCCTTTCCATCCAATAGGGGAACACCAGAGCCTATCTGTCAGCACCAGGCCAGCTCCTGCTGTCGGGGACTGCTCTGCTCTTTCTCAACATGAAATTGAACTGATTTTCAGCAGCATCACATCTTTATCAAAGATCCCTGGGTGGGTGAAGGCATCCCAAGAGATAGGACCTTTGAGCTTTAATCTCTGATCTCCCCTTTCTTTCTTACACTGAAGGCATTATATAATTTCTTTTCAAGGCTGTCTTTTGATCTATGAAGGAAGTTGCACTGAACTTCAAGGGAGTCTCCCAGTTCTTTCCTTTCACTGGAACCTCACGCTAAGGATCAAAACCTAATTTCTTCTTTATGCTCACAAGGTTCTGGAGACTAACCCTTAGTGTGCTTGTCCCATTCTTAAAGGGACCAGGTTACAGTGAGGCTCTGCCAAAGGAGGGCAATGAATCCGAGGACACGGTGTGGTCTTCTGTGCCTGAGGACTGCTTTCTGTGCCCAACCAGTATGGCCATTTCATGCCAATCTGTTTGGAAGGTTTGGGTGAAAATTAACAGGAATCTATTTGATCCAATCCTATGTAAAACATTTCTTTGGTCATTTGTTTGTCATGGATACTGACTTTTGAGCAGTGGTTCATAATCTTGGCTGCACAACAAAATCAAAAGGGAGCTTTTAAAAAAGGAAACTGGTTTAATTGATTGGTGTAGGGCTCAAATATCTACCTATCTATCTACTTATCTATCTCTATCTATCTATCTACCTGTATCTAACTACTTATCTGTCTATCTATCTATTTACCTACCTATATCTATCTAACTACTTATCTATCTATCTACTTATCTATCTCTATCTATCTATCTACCTATATCTATCTAACTACTTATCAATCTATCTATCTATCTACCTATATCTAACTACTTATCTATTTATATGTATCTAACTACTTATCTGTTTATCTATCTATCTACCTATATCTATCTAACTACTTATCTATCTATATGTATCTAACTACTTATCTGTCTATCTACCTACCTATATCTATCTAACTACTTATCTATCTATCTACTTATCTATCTCTATCTATCTATATATCTACCTATATCTATCTAACTACTTATCTGTCTATCTATCTATCTACCTACCTATATCTAACTACTTATCTGTCTATCTATCTATATCTATCTAACTACTTATCTATCTATCTACCTATATCTATCTAACTACTTATCTAGCTATATGTATCTAATGACTTATCTGTTTATCTATCTATCTATCTACCTATATCTATCTAACTACTTATCTATCTACTTATCTATCTCTATCTACCTATATCTATCTAACTAGTTATCTATCTATCTGTCTATATCTATCTAACTACTTATCTGTCTATCTATCTATCTACCTATATCTATCTAACTACTTATCTATCTACTTATCTATCTACCTATATGTATCTAACTAATTATCTATCTATATCTATCTAAATATTTATCTGTCTATCTATCTACCTATATCTATCTAACTACTTATCTATCTATATCTATCTAACTACTTATCTATCTATCTACCTATTTTTAAAAAATTCCCAAGGCAATTCTAACAAGACTCATTCTTAAAAATAAAGGGATCCTTTGCCCTGAGTTGATAGTGTAAATTATCCTTTGAGGAAGTCAAGGAAGATTGTGACTATAGGTATTTAGTTTTGATGTAATTTGCCTTAAATTATTTGCCTTTGTTTGCTCAGGCCGATGAACTTTATGTGACTGACTCTTGGAAAAGCAATATTAAGCTAAAGCCCCAACTGAAAAATGAATCGTCTTAAAACAAAACAAAACTGGCTAGTTTCTCCAGGGTTTTGATGAGTTAAAATAATTCTGCATCCGTGGTCACCCTCTCTGCTCTATAAACAGGATGAGGGGGCAGTGGCAGTAAAAACGGGAGTGCCAGTGACTGGCGCTGGGTTGACAAGCAGACGTATAAACAGAGTCTTGGGAGGAAGTCATGTTTATAGCAACTGAAAGGGAAGCCCTAACCTCAGAAGTGACTGAGGGACTTTGGTGCCTATAAATAGCTAGTCAGGTTATTTCCAACATTTGATTATAACTATTCATCAATAAATATCTTCCAATATGTGTTGGAAATTAATCATTGGTTCGACACTCATTCAGATGTCTGTGGTACTTTGGGTTTCTGCAAAATCATTATAGACTAAGCCACATAACTTCCTGGTATATAGACAGCACTATGTTTCAAACTGACTTGCAGCACTGAAAACTCTAAAGGCGAAGGTGACTGAGGTATAAATGTTAACTCATATAACTTTGTCTCCTCTGTGAAGGTCAGCACGAAGGGCCTTGAACATGCTCCTGTGTAACTGATGCTAGTGATTACTCTAGAGAAAAGTATTTATTACAAAGAAAAGCACAGACTGAGCAGTGTCCTCTGTCATATAGGCTGTGTATGTATGTATATCTCTATATAGGTATAGATGACATATTTGCTGAAAATAAACACTTGTGGATAGACTGAAGTGATGTATACACAGAAATATATTGGAACCACAGCTCATTAAATTAGTAAGTTGATTTACTGGGATACATTATTACCTTTAATTACATTCTAAAGCGAGGTATTGAGAATTTTATTATAGTGGAAGTATGCTATGTGATATCCTAAATTTTAAAGACATTAGCTTTTATTTTGGGAAAAATAAAAGGTAATATAATTGAGGGCTTAAGATGGAGGACTCTGGGGCCAGACTTCTTGGGTTTAAATACTTGCTCCATTATGTACTATGTGTGATCTTGGGCAAGTTATTTAATGTCTCTGAACTTCATCCTCATCTGTAAAATGGGACAATAATAACACTCATAGGACTGATCCCAGAGAATTAAATTATTTAATGTAATAAAATACCTGGAACAGTGCCTGGCACAGAGTAAGATCTTTATTATAAATACCAGGTGCTTAGATTTTTGGTCTCTCAGAGAGTTGAGTAGTGTGAAATGGATTTTGATTGAGCAAGGAAACTTGCTGAAACAGTCTCTGTCTATTGAAAATTATTTTTCTGAAATAACACCTGGTTCAGTGTCAGAAAAACTTAATGCTAAGCACCTGGTCTAAGAAATGAAGCTTAGGAAACTCCTGGGACTAGGACTGTCAGGTTACCTTGTACTTCCTGTGACTTCTGAAGGGGAACAGTAATTTATTTGAACAGAAATCTCTCTGTTTCCATCCCAAGATGGAAAAAAAACCCCAAATCTAATTAAAATAATTTCAAAAGATTTTTGTTTATAGTGTGAATAATATTTAAGTATCTGTTGTAGAAAGTGCTTTCATAAGCCCAGAGGACGCTGAAGGACAGAGAGGATGTCTGTAGTCCTTTGTCAACACTTCCTTTCATCTTCAGGGGCTTTATAGGGTTGACTTAAACTTTCTACTCAAAGTGCTGAGGCAAGGCTCCCTCACAGATCTCTCTGGAAAGCAGGGCCTACTAGGAACTCTTCAGGGACGCTGTGAGTGCCTGCTGCCTGGCCGAATGCTCTCTGGTTCGCAGTTACTAAGCTCCCTCTTAAATGGAACAGGAAATCAGTACCAAGACACCATCCATAGGCCCCAGAAGACTGTGGGGAGTTTCCACACTGGGGAGGTGTTCTGTCATTTCTTTCTTTTTTTTTTTTTTTTTTGCCACGCCCTGCGGCGTGTTGCATCTTGGTTCCCTCACCAGGGATCGAACCTGTGTCCCCTGCAGTGGAATCATGGAGTCTTAACCACTGGACCGCCAGGGAAATCCCTGTCCTTTCTTAATAAAGGAAATCAAGCTGATTTATGATAACACAGGAGCTCAGATGCTAGAGAGTAAATGGAAAAGATTTAAAAGATATTTATGTGTTCTTTTTTGAGCAGGCAGGAGAATTAGCTTTATTTTGATGAAACTTTTAAGTAACATGGCACTGGCGTTGAAACTGAAGGTCCCATTATTTAGCAACCATTATCTAAATAATAATGACAGCAAGAACAAAAATGAGTATTTCCTGTGCATGTATCACATCTTGGCATGGTTCTACGCAGAACATATTAGGCATTACTTGTTTAATCTTCACAACAACCCTGTAAAAGTCACTATCATCTCATGGTCCTAGAGTGTGAATGGGAGGATATTGTACATTAGAAATCACGTGGCAGAGCAAGTGATGCTGGGATTGACTCCAAGGCATAGGATGATTTCGAGATCACAAAATCTGGATCAAATCCAGGTGTTCTGGGATTTGATCCCTGGTGGCACAGTGGTTAAGAATCCACCTGCCAATGCAGGGGACACAGGTTTGAGCCCTATTCCAGGAAGATCCCACATGCCGCGGAGCAACTAAGCCCATGCGCCGCAACTACTGAGCCTGTGCTCTAGAGCCCGTGAGCCACAACTACTGAAGCCCGTGCGCCTAGAGCCCGTGCTCTGCACACAAGGAGAAGCCACTGCAATGAGAAGCCTGCGCACCGCAACGAAGAGTAACCCCCGCTCGCCGCAACTAGAGAAAAGCCCGCGCGCAGCAGCGAAGACCCAACGCAGCCAAAAATAAATAAATAAAATAAATTTATTTTTTAAAAAAATCCGGTGTTCTGACCCCCATGTCTCACGATCTGGCATTTCTCCAACTAAAGAGTTTCAAAATGAAAGAAATGAATGACTCCTGAATATGGAAGTATTTTTATGTAAGGCTAATCCTGTTCTATTTATTTAGTTCCCCTCACTGAAACAACTCTTTTCTATCGGTTATAAATGCACACAATATAATTCAAAGATTTTAAAAAGCAAGACAAAAATTTAGCTTGTTACATGGCTGTGTGCTGATCCCTGAAATTGTGGGGGGCTTTTCTCTTCACAGGAACATACTCTGTGAAGAAAAGATTTACATAATCTCTAATACTGCCCTGAAGTCCTGAATGAATTACATTTTTCCATTATAGTCCTTGCTTCCCCACAATCTCCCCCTGACCCTGAAAAAAAAAAAAAAAGCCTAATTTTCTATCAGGGAAAGAAAAGGAGGCCATTAGTTTGTGTCTGGAAACAGTGGAGGAATTACTGAGCTATTTACAAGCTCTGCACATGTGGAATCAATCTGATATTCCATGAGATGGTTCAAAAATGTATTCAAATTATGTAGTTTTCAAATGTTAAACTTTGGAATTTGTTTCTTAATAGGAGGCTTTTTAGGATAGTTTGCCTGATGAATATCTCCTTTTGCGAATTTGAATAACAAATTGTTTATAATAATATATAAGCCGTCTTAATTTATGTTTATTCCTGTTTCCTGAAGGTTTGTGCAAGTCTGGTAATGCGTATTTCTGCTCCTTTCCTAACAGGGAGGTGATGACTGCAGCAAATTGAAAGAAAATCAGGGTGAGGAGAAATCCCTCTATTTCATTAGGCTCCTATATTGATATTTGCCCGTGAATTTGCAGTCGTACTTAATTAGCCATAATATGATTTCTATGCAAGTTTGTCCTTAAAGAATGTGACAGTGTTTAAGTACAGGTGGATTTTTAAATGAGACCTTTGAAGCAATAAACTAAAAGTGAATGAATTATTCATGTAGAATTGGATATCTGTTAGAACTTCTGAGATGCAACACTTCCAAATCTAGATGAACTGGGTTAAAATATGTAAATTCATTAAAGTCAATGAAATGCAAAATGATATTTCAGTTATGTGCCAAATAAGATCCATATTCTTGGCCCAGTATAAACTTTTCCCATGTGTTTGTAATAACAAAGCTGGAGGTATAGAAGAGATATAAACATTGTTGCATGGAATTGCTATTAGAATAATGCTCTACATTTCTGTGTAATGCTCTCACATATGTAATTTCTTTTGATCTTCATAGCAGTTTCACAAAGTTAGATACTATTATCCCCATTTTACAAATTCAAGAGCTTAAGTATATAGAGAATAATAGAAATAGTGTATGGAAGACAGCATGAAACAGTGGAAAGAGAACAGACTTTGGGATCAGACAGATTCAGAATCCCACCTTCACCCCTTAGTGCACTGATGAACTATGAATATACTGTTTAGGCTCTTTAAGTCTTATTTTCATCATCTGTAAAATGGGATAATTCTACTGACCTCACTGAATTGCTGTGAGAGCCAAAGGCAATAAGGTATGTGGAAGGTCTCACTTGTCTCAGCTTAGCTTTTTCTGGAAGGTATGGGTCATAACTCTAGGAGACTCCAAACCCAGTGCTTCTTGGGTATTTGGTTGAGATCTTTTTTTCTGCCATTTATGACATTGGGACACACTTTCCTGGGCCCGGTTGCTGAAGCCATAGGGAGCCCCTGATGAGAGAGGAGCAAAGCGACCTCTGCCCCAGATAAAAATCATCACCTTCCTGACGCCTTGTTATCCACATCTGGATTTAGCCGTCGTTCTCCCCAAGTGGTAAAGATCTACAGATGTGTGCGTACAGTAAGAATTACACGGTCCTGCTGCTTATATTTTCTATCCTTCACTTTTAGCTACTTTGTGGGTACACGTGTTCACCAGCTGTAAGAAACTGCTCTATCCATGTGCAGGAGTCTTATCACCCACAACATATGTCTACTGAGGTCCCCTCTGCACATGTTTCGGCTATCGGTTTGTGACATGCAGGGTATCCATGGCTTTATGACATTACTTGTCTCTAACAGCTGCAAAGGAAGACGATGAGTGGCACTTGGTTAAGTTCACTGCCAAAACGGAGAAGTGGGGGAGCAGGGAGCAAAATTATGCGTACAGCATTACACAGAGAGTCCATGACCAAGCGGAACGGATGTTACCGACCTCTTGTCCAATTCCCTGTCCCCCAGAGGGAACAACGCTCCTTCGACTCCTGAGCATGCCCTCACACCTTCCCTCTTTTGCACCCTCACAAGTGTATTTTCCACACCATAGCTGCGGGGGTCTCCACCCACTCCCACACAACTTATATTTAGCTCTGAAGACAAGGGTTCGCTTGACCTCAACAGAAATCAAAGGGGAGGCCAGACTGCCAGGGCCTGGAAAAAAGGAGGAGGAAACTAAAAGAAGTTTCTCTGTAGAAACTGCAGGAAAATCTCTGACCTTGAGGTCCTCGGAGAGAAGGCGTTCTAGCCCCGATGATGACAGAGTTGAATTAAAATACAAATGCTTCCAAATATCTGTTGCCAGGAAGCAGATGACATGCTAAATTACTTTGCGGATTGACTACTTAATTCAGCGATTTCCTGAGTCAGGAATTGCCAGGAGAGCCATTTTGTCCTTTCTGGCAAAAAAGCCACTGGGATGGCTGTCTCCAGTCCCCTTTCCTGTGCTTCCTGCGTAGGAAGGCCTGTTTCCTGCAGAGAGATGCCTGATTAGACAGCACTATTTTGGTAGGCTGGGGACGAGGTAGCAAGGGAGGCCTTTCATTTGATATTGATTTGGGAACAGTGTGGATATCATATACATCATAGAAATATAAATCCTTTAGAAAACGTAAAAATCGTGAATCCAAAGCAAATTAGACCCAGTAGAGGTCCAAAAGAATCATATTGCAACATTTTCATCTGTTTGATTTTAAATGTTTTGAGATGCCTGGTTTATTTTTTGTGTAAAGAACTGTGCTTCAGTCTTAATGCAGCTTTTTGAAGCTGAATTTTGAGCGTTGGGATTAATATTTGCCAAGCGAATATGATGCTGCTAAGGATCTGATGTTGGTGAGGGATGACTTTGGGAAGATAGCCTAGCAGTAGGCTGGGCTTTAGGACTTGACCCTGAGCCAGTGTGGGGATTTTATAGGAACCCGGTGGATGAGCTATTTGTATCCCAGCTTGTAACTGTTCTTCCGTCGTTACAATTGATTCCTTCAGCAGTGTCTTTACCTTGCCCTAAAAGAAGTAAAGTGGCTGAATCAGAAGCATATAATTCATCAAAGCTAAATAAACACAAAGGTCAGAACATTCAGGCAAAAGGGAATTAAGGGGAGGAAGTAAATTGGAACCACAAATGAATTTGTTCACAAAACATAGAGAGTGAAAGATTTATTTCTTCTAATACTTGTTTGGTATTGATTCTGTGTGGCCTCGTGTTGCTGTGTGAGGCTTGTGTGTGCCCTGACCACTCAATTAGATTGTCAGCTTCTCAAGGGAAGGCTTCTGTCTTGGGCTTTGAATTCCGAGAATTGTTCAGAGCCTTACTTGCCATCTGTTTGCTAGTATTGATGGTGATGGCTGAGTTTCTTCTCATCCACAAGCTTCTACTGTAGAACAACAAATATTGCAACACTAAACATGTTAGCAATTATTTTGGGAGTTGTTATTTGGGATCACAGAGCATCCCAAGTTAATTGCCTTTAAACAAATTTGGATTTATTTCTTTGAGTAGTTTCTAATTTCTATTTTTAGGTTTGTATTTCAACATCCTGGGGTTGGTCAGAGAGCTGTCGCTGAGAGTAAGTTCGTGCAAAAGAAAATCATCCATTGGCCATGGGGTGTTATAGAGCGATTCCTTCCCTAGTGGAGGGGGTGATTAGTTGACTCTAGTAGCTGATTCTATTCATTTGATAATTTCTTATTTTATTATAGCAGTGATTTTGCAATCGAAGCTCTATAGCTTATTCTCATGTTTCTTATTTCTTTAATCCTAAAGAAAAGAATGTAAAATAAATACTTGACAGATGGCTTTAAAATTTCTGCTCTTGATTTCTCGGGCATTGCTTTCCAGTAGGAGGATTATGCAGGCCTGAGGGGTCTCTGGATGTATCATCAGCCAGTTTTGGGATTTGTTGTCACATCTGCCAAAGAAGGTCAAAAAACAACAACACAAATGAAACAAAAGAGAAAATCTGAAGCTTTCCCTTTGGCTTTTTTCTAACAGCACTGGTAGAGAGTTTAAGGGGAAAGAAGTCAAAGATATTAACTAACATGAAATTTTGGTAATATTTTTATTAAGGCATACTATTCAACTGTATTATTGTGGGTAATAAATAACTAATTGTAGTATATATCAATAATTAATAATTAATTTAGTGTATATCCCAATAAAGGAGAATAAAGCCTTAAAATCAATAGCTCAGCTTGTAAATATGGCGTGAATATAAATTTATCCTGTCTTAATATGCTTTTTGAGTCTCTTATTTGCATCTCCTATCCACCAGAGGACCAATTTAAAGTAGAGAACAGATCTCATCTAGAAGAATAAATGGGAAAAAATGGAATAAAACCTTTTGAAAAAAAGAAAATAGTTGTAAGAGCTGAGGGGGGACTTTCTACATATTGAATTGTGTTCTAGAGCTATAATATTTAAAACTGTGTGGTGCTGATAGAGGTATAGACTGCCCAGTGGATCAAGGTAGTCTAGAAATAAATCATAAAAGATCAGCTAGTATATATAACAATAACATCACAAATTAGTTTGAAGAGAGAACATTCAATAAAGGATGTCAGGACAATTGCTTAATTATTTGAATAAAAATCTTACTAGGTTCTCATTTAGTACCACACACCAAAATAGATCAAAGTGGATAAAATAGTTATACACTACAATGAAGCCATTAAGCAACTGAAAGAAAATATAGGTTTTTAAAAAATCTTATTATGGAAATAAACTTTCTAAGGCAAAAGACAAAGAAACCTTAAAAGGAAGATTGTTATATCTGACAACATAAAGAACCTTTAGAAATGTTGTATGCCTATAAAAAATTTAAATTTATTCTTAGTAGCAAAACGTTATTGAATAATATTGCAGCATATAAAACAGACTATTACCATCATTATATAAAAGGCTCTTATAAATCAACAACAAAAATAGGAAGATGCCAAAGTATTGAATAAAGATATCGAAGTTAATTGACAAATGAAAATGTACAAATAGCTAATAAATATCTCGAGTTCAGTCTCTAATAATCAAAGAAATGCAAATAAAATCGATGTGATATTATTTTTCTCCCATCAAATTATCCAAAATTTTAAAATGATAATGTTCTGTGTTGAGAGGCACTCTATTCACTGCTGATAGAGATATAAATAGATGCAACTTTTTGGAGGACAATTTGGAATATATATTGTAAAAGCCTTAAAAATTTGCCCTTTGATACAAAATTCTACTTTTAAGAATTTTCCCGAAGGGAATAAGAGATGTACACAGCGATTTTTGTGCAAGTATGTTCATGTGGCATCGTATCTTATGATACAATATTGGTAAAACAACAAATGTTCAATAACAGGGAAATAATTAAATAAAATTTGAGAGATCCGTATCATGGCCTATTATGTAATCTTTAGAAGTTGTGTTTCTAAGAATAATGACAAAATGAAATGCTAATAATATATTCTATCTCTTTTTTAAAAAATTAATTAATTTATTTATTTATTTTTGGCTGTGTTGGGTCTTCATTTCTGTGCGAGGGCTTTCTCTAGTTGTGGCAAGCGGGGGCCACTCTTCATCGCGGTGCGCGGGCCTCTCACTGTTGCGGCCTCTCTTGTTGCGGAGCACAAGCTCCAGATGCGCAGACTCAATAGTTGTGGCTCACGGGCCCAGTTGCTCTGCGACATGTGGGATCCTCCCAGACCAGGGCTTGAACCCGTGTCCCCTGCACTGGCAGGCAGACTCTCAACCACTGCGCCACCAGGGAAGCCCTAATAATATATTCTTAAAGAAAAATCAGAATGCAAAACCATGTGATCTGAATATTGGGGGAGGTGAAGGAGGCAGGAAAACAAGAGAAAGAAAGTTTCTGTATATAAATTAAGGAAAACAGAAATAACAACAGGAGGAAAAGAAATCAGCAGTTATCTGTAGTTTTTTTCTTTTTTCTATGTTGGGGGACAATAGATATTTTTAATATTTTAACTTTATACTTTTCTGAATATTCTCAATTGTTATTTTTATAGGTGGAAAAGAATCTTACAACAAATACTACATTTTTTTGGTTTGTTTTTGTTATGAGCACATGGAAACACGTTTTTGGGTGCTGTGGGTGATAAGCTTCCCCAGAGCAGTGTACTGCTATCCTATGATGAACAGGGCTTATCTTTTCTGCCCAGTCAGGACACCAGGAGAGTGACTGCAAAGTTGGTGGGGCTCTTTCTGTTCAAGTGACTCTACTAAACAATACATTTAACTTGGCAGTTTATAAGGTAAATAAAAGGTTTGGTTAAAAATGAACCACATGAAAAATGAAACATGGTCGGTGACATAGAATGACTCGTCCACGATGGGTCTTTTGTTCTGTAGACCTGGTCCTCTGTTACTCTGTCTGGCTCCTCTGCCCTTCACAGTGCGGGGGTCATGAGGTGAGCGAGGTGGACTCTGGCATTCACACATTCTGAACATGCCTGTAGACGGGTGGGTCCATTTCCATGATAGTTAAGGACAGAAATCTCCTGATGGAGAGCTCATCCAACAGGAATTGCTGCCCGGCACAGCGAGCTTGGCTAGTGTCCTGAGTGTGCGTTAATTATTAATCAGATAGGTCTTTCATTCCAGCTCCACCGTGTCTACTCTTCCCATGGAGTTGTAATTCCCTTCTGTGTTAGTGAGGCATGGCCAGTGGCTACACTTGCTGCTCTCTTGTCTGCATCCATATGCATTGTCTTAAAAGTACTGCTTGTGGTTCAAGTTGTAACAGGTGTCTGAGCTTCCTGCTACTGGATTTGTTTCTGTATCACTTTGGACAATAGCTGTGGACACTAGCACCTGGAATTATAAAGAATAATGAGTAGGGTACAATTAAATATCCCCAGGCTTTAAGCCAGCGTTTGTATGCACTGATAATTTCCTGTCAAATGAAAGGCTGCTTATGACATCCTTATAAAGGCAAATGTCTTTCCCCACTTGTCAGCCTTTGCAAGCAGACCTTTGAATCAGGCACCATGCCTTTGATCTGTGAAATATTTAGCAGTCATTGTTTCTGGCCACTAGAAATTCATGTGCTTTGGAGAAATTCGGTCCTAAAAACTACGGATTCTTTGCGTATCATCTAACTATGTAAAAAGGTTATAAAATATAATCAAACGATTTTTAGCAAAAAGACAGCAGAAAAAACTTCAAGGCAGTTAAGTCAATCCCTAAGCAGTTATTAGGTGCTGTGATCAAATGGGGTTACTATCCTATTTCTATTAGATCTAGAATTAACTCTAAAGTTCCCAAAACTAAGGCTAAAATAAAGGCAATTTCTCCAGCAAAGATTTGGCCCATGAGTCAGGTATTTCACAGAAGAAGAAAATATTCAGCCAGTACACAAATGAAGAGATGTTCAACATCGTTAGTGGTCAGGGAGAAGCAAGTCCACACCACAACAAGTACAGTTTTACACTTAGTTGATTGGGGAAAATTTTGAAGTCTGATATCTTCAGGTATTGGAAATGATGAAGATCACCAGGATCTCAATGTTGTTGGTGGGAGTGTACCCTGGTGCAACCTCTCTGGAGAGTAGTTTGACATTATCTCCTAGAGTTGAACATCATGTACCCTTTACCCCAGCAGTTCTGCTCCTGGATATATACCCAAGAGAAACTTGATACCAATAACAGGAGACACATTTAAAAATGTATAACTGCATTGTTCATCATACTGAAAAAGAAAAGCCAAAAACAGAAAAACAAAACCAAAAACAGGACAGAGCCCAAATGCCCATCGCCAAGATTGTGGAATAATGAGTATTCCCATCATGGATGTTGTACATCAATTAAAGATAGTGAACTACAGAGATGTGAAATAACATAGATGAATCAAAGTTTAAAACAACCAAAGGGAAAACTACATACTTTGTAAGGAATGCATATAGATGCAATAATACTGCTTTAAAAGAAATTGAGGGATTTATGATAATAGGATTTAGGATAAGATTCACCTCAGATCAGTTGAGTTTGGGTATTGGGATGCTGAAGACCCGAGTTAGATGGAGGTTGGAGTCAAGGTTCTGGCTTTTTGTTTTGGAAAATACATTTGTGGGTATTTATTGCATTTATTAGAAATAATTAACTGAAAAAATAATAAAAGCAGGCTATGCGTTATTACTAATAAGTGTGATTGTGGTTGATTCCTTTCTGTCCACCTGAGGTCTGTTGTCCAAAATGAAAACCTTTTTACTTCTGTAGTAAACTATACAAGAATTTTGTAAAGAATAGAAAACACAGGGTCATGACATGTTTGAATTCAGACACTGTCCTTTACTAGCTGTACGATCTTGAGCAAGTTACCTAACCTCTTCATGTTTCAAGTTTTTCATCTGTAAAATGGGGATTATATTTGTGCTTTCCTGATAGTGTCATAATGAATGAAAATTTATTAGGATCACAATTGTAAAATGTAATGAATTTAGCTTAGTGGCTGAGACAGGTTAAGGATTCAAAAATGATTGGCTGGGGACTTCCCTGGTGGCACGGTGGTTAAGAATCCGCCTGCTGGGGCTTCCCTGGTGGTGCAGTGGTTGAGAATCTGCCTGCCAATGCAGGGGACACGGGTTCGAGCCCTGGTCTGGGAAGATCCCACATGCCGCGGAGCAACTAGGCCCGTGAGCCACAACTACTGAGCCTACGCGTCTGGAGTCTGTGCTCCGCAACAAGAGAGGCCGCGATAGTGAAGAGGCCTGCGCACTGCGATGAAGAGTGGCCCCCACTTGCCGCAGCTGGAGAAAGCCCTCGCACAGAAACGAAGAACCAACACAGCCAAAAATAAAATATATAAATAAATAAAAGATTACTATAAAAAAAAAAAAAAAAAAAGAATCCGCCTGCTAATGCAGGGGACACGGGTTCGATCCCTGGTCCGGGAAGATCCCACATGCTGCGGAGCAACTAAGCCCATGCACCACAACCACTGAGCCTGTGCTGTAGAGCCCGCGAGCCAGAACTACTGAGCCCGTGTACCACAACTACTGAAGCCCACGTGCCTAGAGCCCGTGCTCCGCAACAAGAAAAGCCACTGCAATGAGAAGCCTGCGCTCTGCAACGAAGAGTAGCCCCCGCTCGCCGCAACTAAAGAAAGCCCATGTGCAGCAACAAAGACAACGCAGCCAAAAATAAATTAATTAATTAATTTAAAAAATGATTGGCTGAAAATATTATTAATACTAGTTACAGTAGTTTCATATTACTTGGACTGATTAGGCTAAAAAATACAACTTCTTCTTTATTTAGTTCTATTCTAATGCATAAGTCTTTCCCAGCTATTCTAATCACTGTACCCCATTTTCATTTTCCAATCCTAGGTTAGGCTTGAGTGCTCACCCCATATCAACTTCCCTATTTGATTGGCAGATTTCTTCCTTTGGCTTTTTGCTACCATTCAATCAGCTGTATATGAATGGAATTAGCTGAGAAGTCTTTGACTACATAAGGTGCTGGTAGATGCCCGCAATTTCTTATTTAGGCAACTTGGGCAATCAGAGAAATGAGAAGATGTGAAGGATAATATGGTTTTGGCAATGTAAGTGTGGAAAATAAAAGTTTGCTGGCTGAAATGATTCTTTTCTGTAGGTATACTTAAAAAATTTTTGAAATAGCTCATATATGGAAAAAAATATATCTATAACATTTTTCTCTATGCCAATCAGAAGCAATGCTAAGTAGAGACTGGATTTTTCCTCTAGTGGTATAGCTTTGATCTAAAGGGCTCAGTATATTCTGTTTTTTTCTGATAATAGTTAAAATATAGATTAAAAAAACAATTCACTAATGAGTTATATAATTATAGCAATGTGATTATATAAAATTATAAATAAGACTTCTGTACTGCATTCTAACCCATGTACAAAATGAGATACTAATTACCCTTTTTAATACTTTGAGATTCCCAAATGAGGAAAAAAAACATGTGACAAATATGAAAAGGAATAAAAATTTTGTGTATATATATATATATATATATATATATATATATATATAAAATCACTGTTTTTGTAGTTACTGGAAATTTTTTGTTGCACACACAAAAAATTGTGCATTAAGCTAAAGGGTAACAGTTTGCCCTTCCTGAAAAAGGTGAATAAAGGAACTTATAAACTGTAGTAAAAAAAAAATCAGCCCTGTATCATAGCAGTTTTCCATTTATTTGTAAAAATCCAGTTAAGCTACTTCAAAAGAAATTTCAGATGACTTCTGCCCTTGGCTCTGTGCAATTTCAATTGAAAATCGCTGTCAGTGCTGGTTGAGGAATTGTGGAGCATAAAAAATGTGCCCTGAGGCTGGATGGGAAAGGGAAGATGTCCCAGTTTTCTGAAAGGGGAAGAAGTTTAGACTCTTCAGACCACAAAATGGAACATTTGATATTGATACTGAAAAAACTTTGGAATGGATTGTCATTATGAGCTCCTAGAAAGGGGAGAGGTACTCATTTAAGTCAGAGTGAGATGAATAAGGACTCCTCTTAGAGACCTCACTTCTGTTTGGTTGGGCCATGGAGCTGGCAGACTAAGCAACTCATGGTCTCTTGGTGACTCTGTAGCTGGGTGGGAGGGCAAGCATGTTGGAACCCAAAATAGCTTGACAGGATGGAACAATGGGCCAAATCTAACAAGATAAGAAGTAGAAGGGTGAGATATAAAGGCTGCCCTTAGTTCCAGAAAATTAGCAACACAAAACGGGAGGAGTGGGCAGATTGCAAGGCCAAGTCCAAGTAGTGTGATCACCATGAATTGGGGAGGTTATTCCTTGATGTGCCATGTCTGGAACAAGAGTGGTCAGTGTCCAAGCTGAGTTGGATATATTGATAGCAGAAAGAAGGACAGTGGTGAATTGGAGCACAGCTAGAAAAGAAAGGTGAAAACTCTGGAAACTGTGATTTCTGAGCAATAGTGAAAAGGAGAATGTTTAGTCTGAAGAAGGGAAGATTTAGAAGGGCCATGATAGATTCCTAGCAAATTACACATGAGCATAGGACACCACAAAGCAGGGCATCAAAGCCTGAAAGGATATTAAAAAATTTTTTTTAAAAAGAATTTTACATTTGAGATTTAAAACAACACATCAGGAGGGTGGGGGAGGGAAGGATTGGGAATTTGGGATTAGCAGATGCAAACCAGTGTATATAGGATGAGTAAACAACAAGGTCCTACCATATAGCACAGGGAACTATATTTAATTTCCTGTGATAAACCATAATGAAAAAGAATATATAAATGTATAACTGAATTACTTTGCTGTACAGCAGAAATTATCACAACATTGTAAATCAACTATACTTCGATAAAATATTTTAAAAAAATAAAGCAACAATCAAAGTTTTCATCATGAGGACATTTAGAACAAAATTTTATTCCCTTACTTTATAATTCAGTATTTTAAAATTTTGAATTACATATTGCTTGAAAGGCAGGGAACACCATAATCTTTTTAATGCTTAGCGTTTCTAAAGTCTTAACCAAGGTCATACAAGATCTAGAACTTTCCATCAAGTTGACGTGTCCAAAAATGGAACAGACAGTGTTGTCTGCTGCTAGGGTGGCTAAGGCTGAGAGCAGGTACCACTTGCTTCCTGGGTGTGATGATGAGGCAATTTGTGTATTGGATGAAGTGTGGGGCTAGATGACATTTAAGGTCCTTCTCATGCTGAGATTCTAGGATTCTGGGAAAAAGCACTTTCTCTTAAGAAAGAGGAAAACTGAGATCACCAGTATGATTGTCTGTTCCTTCACAGAGAACTCCAGAATTAAAGAGAGACGTGTAAGACTAATGTAAGAATCTGGGGCGTGCTCAATTTTTCTTTCTCCCTTTTGAGTAATTTACTAGGGTCACTTCATGAATCCCCTTCTTAGGTCTGGAGTGTTAAACAGTTGAGGTTTGGGACATTATACTGTAAGGTCTTGGGTTTGACCTTGGTGAGGGCTAGTTAGCTTTTAAAGGTTTGATTTCAAAGCGAGCAAATCACCTTACAGCAAATTTATGGCTATAAGCTTTACTGAAGACTGCAACCGTCTTTGCCAAGTATGCTCAGAGTAGCAAGTGGGCAACAGAGGATAGGTAGATAAGTTAATATTTACTTTCCTGCTAGAAAAGCAGGAAAATATATGTGTCTATATATGTATGTCGAGTGGCTGCAACATCTTGTGTTTATCCTCTGTCACAATAAGACTATCATTCAGAGGTGACTACCCGTTACTACCCCTTTGATTGGGGCTTGGGCCTATTTTGCAAAAATATCAAATACACATTTCCTGACCCTATATATGTATATATACTATATTAAGCTAAAGGATGACAATTTGCCCTTCCTGAAAGAGGAAGTAGATATATATACTCACACAAAATTATCCACATGTAATGAATTGTCTAATAGAGAAGAATTTGATGTTCCTTGGTTATGTCCTTATTTTATTTATTCTCAGGGAGACTAGAGTATAGCTGATGAGATAGCAATTAAAAAATAAAAACAGGGGCTTCCCTGGTGGCGCAGTGGTTGAGAATCTGCCTGCCAATGCAGGGGACACGGGTTCGAGCCCTGGTCTGGGAAGATCCCACATGCCACGGAGCAACTAGGCCCGTGAGCTACAATTACTGAGCCTGCACGTCTGGAGCCTGTGCTCCGCAACAAGAGAGGCCGCAACAGTGAGAGGCCCGCGCACCGCGATGAAGAGTGGCCCCCACTTGCCACAACTAGAGAAAGCCCTCGCACAGACACGAAGACCCAACACAGACAAAAATAAATAAATAAATAAGCCTACACCTTTAAAAAATAAATAAATAAATAAAAATAAAAGCAGAAACAAAACAGGCAGGGCTTCCCTGGTGGCGCAGTGGTTAAGAATCCCCCTGCCAATGCAGGGAACACGGGTTCGAGCCCTGGTCTGGGAAGATCCCACATGCCGCGGAGCAACTAAGCCCGTGCACCACAACTACGGAGCCTGTGGCTCTAGAGCCTGTGCGCCACAACTACTGAGCCTTCCTGCCACAACTACTGAAACCTGCGCACCTAGAGCCTGAGCTCCGCAACAAGAGAAGCCACTGCAATGAGAAGCCCGCGCACCACGATGAAGAGTAGCCCCCGCTCCCTGCAACTAGAGAAAGCCCACGCACAGCAATGAAGACCCAACGCAGCTGAAAATAAATAAATAAAATAAATAAATTTATACTAATAAAAACCAGGCAAAGACACCCAGAGTTAACCATAATACCCCAAATATACCCCTCCCTCTATTAGCTACTTGACTCTTAGTCTTATTGTGGACTTATGCTGGGGATGTGTGGGGAAGGGTTTTGAGGCAAACTTATGTGGAACACCCATATCCTAGTGAAATGGGACGACATATACAGCAAAAGCAGCCTTGAAGGAGAAGAAAAAATCACAGAGGGCAGTCTGAAGATGCACACGGATGAAGAAAGGGGCTTTCACGCAGACTTATTTTTGATCATTTACATTTCATTTCTCTATATGTTAAGAAGTGGCCTTCTTAATATGTGGAGGCAGGGCAATGGTGGGTTTGCATCGAGGAATACTGTTCTGATTTTACATGAGTTATGATCATTCTCAACAAACAGGCTGAACTCCTTGCTGTTGGCTAAAGATCAGGGAGACCAGACCTTCCCAGCAGGGTTGACCTGGAATAAACGGGTCCTTGGCACTTGCTGCATCAGTGGAGCAAAGTCAAAGTTGGAGGCACTTTGAGGTGATATGTTTCTCCAAAGTCAGGGTGTATTGTATATCAGAGAAGCAGGAGAAGGTGGTGGTGTGTTTTTTAGGCACAGCATTCTCCACTGTTGATTGGTTACACTCTTAGAATTAACCATGTTCTATGCCAGTTTCTGCCAAGCATATGCAATATCACCGTGGAAGTGAAGTGAGTCACTAGTATTTTGCACCTAAGGGACATATAGTTAAGTAATGGGAACCTTGAACCTCATCCCTTGATCTAAGTAGAGCTTCAGTAATAGAAGTCTGCCTCTAGACACACAGTTATATAACTTTGCTGCTTGAACCTCTTTGCATGTGATTGTTTTGTTAATCCAAGACATCACCATGGTTACCTCCTCAACTTGGACGTTACATAGAGCTCTGTATGGCAAAGGTGCTATATTACATGTCTTAAACTCTGGGTTCCAGCACTGATTGAATGTTTAGGAAAAATAAAACTGAAAGTTTATATCTCTGCTAAATTTTTATGTTGAAACCTAACCCCCAACGTGACAGTGTTTGGAGATGGGGATGGGGGCCTTTGGGAGATGATTAGGTCATGAGGGTGGAGTCCTCATGAATGGGATTAGTGCTCTTATAAAAGAGACCCCAGCAAGTTCCCTTGCCCCTTCCATCATTGAGGAAACTGCAAAAAGACAGCCACCTATGAACCAGGAAGCAGGCTGTCTCTCACCAGACATCTTGATCTTGGACTTCCAGCCTCTAGAACTGCGAGAAATAAATTTCTGTTTTTTATGAAAAAAATAAAAAAGAAAACTTGAGGAAGCATCTGAGACAGAGAGGAGAGAGAGAGAGAGAGAGAAGACAAGCGATGGCAACAGCAAAAGAAAGTAGAGTAAGAATCAGCACCAGGTAGTTCTCAGTTTATAGACTGAATAGATCCAATCAGACAACTCAATGGAGCCAAGTCACTTAGGGATTTAGGAACATTCCAGGGTTTCTTTATCAATTGGGCCAAACATACAAATTCTTTCCACTTAAGTAAACTGTGCTTATCCCAAGGCTCTGAAAGGCAAGTCAGATTTCTTCCACTTAAGGAGATATACCTCATATTTGGTATATTTCTCTAGTTACATAAATGTTTACTGAAATTCCTTCCAGGATTATGGGTTGAAAACTTGGAGAGACCCTTTATTACGTGACAAGTTGCTACTCCAAAGATAGAAAACTTTACTTAAGATTTAAATTCCTGACCAAAAATGCCTGTAAGAGATAAGGATAGATATATACATTGAAACCACAAATACTAGAGCTACGGTAGGTGGTTTGGGGGAAAGGGTATGGACTGGGAAGAAATGTTTGAGATACTAGAAAATGCACTGTAATGCATTAGCTTCCAGCCCCAACTTTTATTCAGTCTTTCTCGGTATATAAACATAATAAACTGTGGTAGGCTTTAAATGATCCCATTTTGTATTCATTCTTGGTTGAGAGGGCCCTGAGGTTGAGGAAGGGAAAGGAGAAACTCCAAGTCCTCTATCTATGAAACTTGGAGTGGGAGAGAACAATGGGAGTGATCCTGTTCCACATTTCAGACAAAGTCACAGCCTCACAGTTTAGCTCTCTCCTAGGCAGAGGGAGGGATACTCTCCGAGCAGAGTGAAGGGTAAACGAAGGGATGAGGGAGATTGGATAAGGTGGAGAGGGGACAGTTTTCATAGAGCATCACTCTAAATCTCCTCCATATTGGGCATCGTGATTACTATGAATTCCTTCACTATTACCAGTCACATCCAGGACGTGGTCAGATGACCGAATATTTGAGTGTGGACCAAAGCAAAGATAGGGTGCCTCGGTCTAAAGACTCACCTATTAGTATATAACTCAACATATAACTCTCAAATCTCCATGTGAAATGTAGAAAAACAATAAATAAATTGCTGTGGGTGTGTTTTAAATGACATAGTACAGAGCGATACAAGGCACTCCTTTTTAATGATTGGCAAGCCAAAGTGATAAGTAGACAGTAAACCCGTGAGTCATCCTTTACTCCTCCTTTCCTTCCTCCCCCATCAAATAGATGAACTGGCTCTACTAATGTGCATCTTAGAGTTCTGTCCAGACTCTCCCCCCGTCCCCGACCTCCCATTGTTCTAGTTCAGGTTCTCATCACCTCTTGTCTAAACAGTTGCACCACAGAATAACCATTGAATGTCTACCTTGTGTCTTACCCTCTGCCAGGTGCTCAGAGTTAATTTAAGAAGATGTAAATGGGTACCTGCTTTCATGAAGCTTATGTTTTGGCAGGGAAAAGAGAAAACAAGCAACCAATTGCACAATTCATTAATAAAATGTTGACGAATGCAACAAAGGGTAAGTGTAAGGTGTTGGGGAACATCCAAAAGGCCCCTAAGGAAGGTTTCCTTGAGAAACTAATAGATGAGCTGAGCTTTAAGGAATAGGTAAGAATGAACCTGATGTAGATGGAAGCTCCAGACACAGAGAAGAAAGAGCATGCCAGCTGGCCCTTAGGCATGAAGGAGAACTGGAAAAGCTAAGAATGCCATCAGTGCTGGAGCAAGGAGAAAAGCAGGAGGAGGCAAGGGCTAGAACCCAGGAAAGGATGAAGGAGGCAGGGCTAGAACCCAGGGAACTTGAAAAGGATTCTGGTTTCTTCTTGGATAATGCACATCCTTTGGAGTGTAATACATCCTTTGGAGATCAGTTCACATGTCTTCTCCTCCAGGCAGCCTTCTTGATGCTCTCTCTCTTCCCCACCTCCCTTCATTGGGCTGTTTGGTGCCCATGGTTTATCATTGCCCACGAGGTAATGCAATTATTTGCTATGTGTCTCTACCTTGCATTTGATGGTGAGCTTCTTGAGGTCAGGAACCGTGTACTATTCATCTCCATATAACCCCAAATTAAAGCTTTCCCAATATTCCACTGAAAGGAGACAGTTTGGTTCCAGTAAACACATAACTATAGTCCAGGGGGAAAAAAATCATGAATGATAGGAATAATCTGAGGTGTTAAGAGATTGTTTTTAATTTTAATTTTTAAAGTTGTTTTTCAAGAAAGTGTGCACAGGATTTCAGAATTTGTTTTTAAGAAAATATTTATGGGTTTTTAGAATTTTTTTATCATAATCATTCCCTACCCCTCCCAACACACATGGGTATCTAGTAGTAAAGGAGAGAGAATCTTTATGAGTATGTAGTGAAGTAGGGAATTTCTTTTAAATCATGTGACTAAGAAATTGTGTTTGAAAGATAGTGGGTACTAGACCAGACCAGCATAGACAAAGACATTGTGTGAGAGCCTCAGCCCTCGCTATTTGCTGTCAACTTGATAGGCTTCTCCACTTCACCTGTGTGTTCTGTCTGAGTCTCACTCAACACGGGCTTCCTAGTGGCCACCACCAAGAAGTGGACTAAGATGAGACTCATTGATCAATGTGCATAGAGAGTCTGGGGTCATTACTCACATACCTTGACAAAACCCCTGCATTTTCTTTTTTATTTATTTATTTATTTATTTTAAATTATTATTATTTTTTTAATCAGTCATCAATTTTATACACATCAGTGTATACATGTCAATCCCAATCGCCCAATTCAGCACACCACCATCCCCACCCCACCGCGGTTTTTCCCCCCTTGGTGTCCATACATTTGTTCTCTACATCTGTATCTCAACTTCTGCCCTGCAAACCGATTCATCTGTACCATTTTTCTAGGTTCCACATACATGCGTTAATATACGATATTTGTTTTTCTCTTTCTGACTTACTTCACTCTGTATGACAGTCTCTAGATTCATCCACGTCTCAACAAATGACTCAATTTCGTTCCTTTTTATGGCTGAGTAATATTCCATTGTATATATGTACCACAACTTCTTTATCCATTCGTCTGTCGATGGGCATTTAGGTGGCTTCCATGACCTGGCTATTGTAAATAGTGCTGCAATGAACATTGGGGTGCATGTGTCGTTTTGAATTACGGTTTTCTCTGGGTATATGCCCAGTAGTGGGATTGCTGGGTCATATGGTAATTCTATTTTTAGTTTTTTAAGGAACCTCCATACTGTTCTCCATAGTGACTGTATCAATTTACATTCCCACCAACAGTGCAAGAGGGTTCCCTTTTCTCCACACCCTCTCCAGCATTTGTTGTTTGTAGATTTTCTGATGATGCCCATTCTAACTGGTGTGAGGTGATACCTCATTGTAGTTTTGATTTGCATTTCTCTAATAATTAGTGATGTTGAGCATCTTTTCATGTGCTTCTTGGCCATCTGTATGTCTTCTTTGGAGAAATGTCTATTTAGGTCTTCTGCCTATTTTTGGATTGAAAACCCCTGCATTTTCTAAGTGTATTAGAAAAGGGCTCCAATTCTAATAACAAGGCATTTCTGGATCCCATGTCATAGAGTCGGCCATATTTGCCGCTGGGAACATATTATAACCAGAGATTAATTTTCTTTCAAAAACTTTATAAGCAAATTGTGCCTATTTCTACTAGGCTTTACTAAAACTGAAAATATAACAGTTTTAAACTTCTATAATCACTTAAAATATTAAAATGACTTTGGAGCCTCTAATAAGTGTTTGCTAGTAAACCATTCATTCTGATGGTACAAAAGGCTCTGATCTGCTGGAGAGATAACATGAGACACACCACGGGTATGGTTTTACTTCACCATAAATCAGTGTAAAGCAAATGTGCTGGCTCTAACAAGGCGGGTTAATTGTTAAATTCACAAGTTTTTTTGTTTTTTTTTTAAAGACTTGGTTGTTCCAAATACATTTTAAAAGTTTTTCAGAGGCCTGTGAATTAATATCTTCTTCCCCTCCATCCATGTTCACTCTGGTCATCAAAAACATCCAAAAGCATTCCCCTGACCTTAAAACTGGACTTTTCAAATAGCCTTTAGTCCCCCTCTCAGGGTGAATCAATGAATGAGTGAATACAAATACTGAAAATTCAAATGTAGTTCTATTTTTAGCAAAGTCAAACGAACAGCTGAGAAACAGGTCCTGCCTCTAAAGGCATAATCCTTTGTTTTCTTGTTGCCATCTTGTCATCCCTATAGCTGAGTTGGAGGCCTGCTCTGGTCATCTAGTCCTTGGAAGATTCAATGGGAAACTACACTTTATAAGGACAAGATTTCAGAAATCCTGATGTATTAACCTGTATTTAGGATGTGATTTTGTTATAAGGAGCAGCAGTGTTTTCTAAGAGATGCAATTTCTGCCCACTAGGCCTTGATGATTTAGTCTTTTAAAATGAAATATGTCAAATACACAAAACATATAACGATTAACAAAATTAATTGTCTTCCAAAGCCTTAAGAGCCATTTATAATTTTATTGAGGTAGCAAGATAACAAAGCAACTTTTAATTATCTCTGCCCTTGGGAAAAATCAATAGCTATCTTTCAATTTCTTTTTAGACAATGATGTAAACTTGACAATATAAATACTAATAAGCAGATACAAAAGAATGATAACTATAGGGGGAAGACAGAGGAGAGGAAGAAGGGTCACTAGTGGATTCTCTACAAACGGAGCGGTGAGCCCTAGAACTCATTTCCATTTGGCAAGACTGTTTTTTTGTTAAATCCTTGACCATATATAGTCATATATATAGGCTCATATTCTTCGGAGGGTTAGCATGGATGCAAAGTGGCTTTTCACAAATACGGTCTAGCTAGAGCAAAAGAGCCACCCGTCTTACTCAGCTTTTCTGATTAAGATATCATGATGGGGCTTCCCTGGTGGCGCAGTGGTTGAGAATCTGCCTGCTAATGCAGGGGACACAGGTTCGAGCCCTGGTATAGGAAGATCCCACATGCCACGGAGCAACTGGGCCTGTGAGCCACAACTGCTGACCCTGCGCGTCTGGAGCCTGTGCCCCGCAACGGGAGGGGCCGCGGTAGTGAGAGGCCCGCGCACCACGATGAAGAGTGGCCCCCGCTCGCCACAACTGGAGAAAGCCCTCGCACAGAAATGAGGACCCAACACAGCCATAAATAAATAAATAAATAGAGTAGCTATTAATTTAAAACAAACAAACAAACAAACAAAACAAGATTATTGGGCTTCACCCTCAGAGTCTCTGACTCTGTAGATCTGGGGTGGGGACAATACTTAAAAAAAAAAAGAAGAAGAAGAAAAAAAAAAAGAAAAAAAAAAGGAAAAAAAAAAGGAAAAAGAAAAAAAAAGAAAAAAAAAGAAAAAAGAAAAAAAGAAAAAGAAAAAAAAAAAAAAAGGAAAAAAAGAAAGAAAAAAGAAAAAGAAAAAAAGAAAAAAAAGGAAAAAAAAAGAACAAAGAAAAAAAAACAAAACAAAAAAAAATAAATTACTTTAAAAAACCCGTGAAACAAACAAACAAAAAAAGATATTATGATGAACAGCATTCAGCACTTTGGTTACCTGCACTGTCCACATCCCAGGAAGCATATCTTATCTCTGGCTCGCAGTCTTTGTTTGCAACCTTGTCCTGTTATAGAAAAAACTGATCCTTATATTTCCTTGGTTATTAAATAACTCACTATTTTTAAAGGTTTCAACAAATTGAGACAAATATGTCAGTGGACCCTGTGTCCTCTGTGCTTCGATGCTGTGCCACGCTGGTCATTTGAACATGCAAGACAACAGGAGGCTGCCTCTTGGCCTCCATCCCTGTGGCAATCATTTCATCTACTCCACAGTGTTGTCTACAAGAGAGTTGGTTACACGTGGACCTTTAAGGACGTGGTCTCACTGTACAAAACTGAACAATCTTTTCAACTTCCAATGCTTTATAAACAATATATGTGTAGATAGCTGAGCTTGCAAGAGGTGACTTCTCAGCGAGCTTTATTTTGATTTTATTTCACACGCAGGATAGTACACATCCTGATTTGTACCTTAGGAAGACTGTTTCAGGGGTGGCAGAAAATACCGGTAAATGTTCCCTCTCAGAACAGATTGCTGTGCTGGTATCTGTAGATGCCCAAGGCTGAAGTTCCTTTTGTAATTATTTTTAAACGGCTTTGAATTCCCAACCTCCCATCATCCCCATATCTGGCAAGTTCTTAATGGTGCTGTTTCACAAGAAATCCATGATTGTGATGCCGTGTGTATTTGTGAGTGTGTTAGGAAAGGAAAGGAATATATAAAGACAAGAGAAACAACTTATCGTAAAAGATCTTTATTTGTTCTGAAACAATATTTGGATATAAATAGAAGTAATACATCAATCTATTTTTCTTCTAGTCAAAATGAATCATTCTTCCCTGTTGTTTATTGTACTTTGTTAAACCTCTGTTATACTTACTATCTTAGTTGGATTTGAAATATTGTTGTGTGTGTCTTTCTTTCCAGCTCGCTGAACAGTGATTCCTTGGGAAGTAGGGACCAGGTTTTGTGTTTCCCCCTCTGCACCCGTGGGCTACTCACCGTGTACACAGTAGATGCTCAGTTATTGTCGCTTTAATTGAATCCAGCATTTCAGACCTTTTGGAGAAACCCAGCTGCTCGGTAAGACCATTTCATTTTGTTTCTCTATGAAGGGCTGCACTCAGGAAACTGAGATCAGAGCCACAGCGGGAAACTTTTTGTGTTTTGAGACATTTTTGTGTTCACAATGTAAACGAGACAGCATGGTTGCAGCAGTCCTTTCACTCTCTGAGGACACATCAGAGAGGCATTTGATTTCTCTTCTAAACCCATGGTGACACTCATCTCACAGGCACACCAGAGGCCGCCGTCAGCAGGTGGACCCTGCAGTGGCCACGGCCCCAGAACGGATTGCACAGGCCGAGGCTGTGGATGGAGGAAAGGGTGGGAGTGGAGAGGTAGAAACAGGTAAGGAGGAGGGCAGCCAAGGTGTTAGTGTTCCCAGTACTAACTCTTTCATTGTTGTGTCAAGTGGGGCTGCTGGGAATTGTTCCATAAATTCTAGTTTGTGAAATGGCTGGATGCAATGCTATATGGTAAACACATCTCATATGCTGAAGAGTCTTTAAGAAGTAATGTCTGGGGAATTCAACTACTCTCTTTAGAAGAGGGTCAACAGTGATTTGAAGTGTGGGGATATTTTCAAATCTGCACACCATAGCCAGGCATCAAGAGTATGTGCTATAAGCTGTGACAAAAACAAACCCCATCTGGAGATCGTATTGGTCATCCCTTTTGAGTGGAGCCCAGAGGCGGGAAAGCTTCTGAGCCAGACTTTCTCTGGAGTTTGCTCAGAGCTCACTGTGGAGTGCTTTGGTGTTTCACTTCCTCACGTGGGTAGTGCTACGGGTCATCCTGATTCTTCGCCCCCTCCCCCCAAATGATAGCTCCCTGGAGCCATTAAGTAAAGCAGGGAAAGCCCACAGTGCAGTCAATCCAGGCTGCACTAGTGTCCCGCGGGGAGCTTAAAACCCTGCACGCTGATTCCTGAGTTCCACCCCCAAGAGTTCTGATGAACTGGCCTGGGGTGGGGCCTGGACGTCTGTATTTTGTAAAAGCAATGCAGGTGATTCTAGCAGAGCTAAGGGGTCCAAGGTTGAGAAGCTCTATGCCAGAGGATTAAGAAGAACAGGAGAAGCTCAAGGGCATCGGTAGAGCCGAGTGGGGCAGTGCAGACAGCAGTGCGGGGGCATCTGTAGCGACCACCACAGTCACCCCAACAGCAACAGAAGCAAAAATAGAGGAGCCACGCTGGGCTGGGAGAATGCCAGAAAAGGAAGAGGCCGCGCTCATATCCTAGCTCCGCCAGACACTGAAGCATGCAATTACGCCAGCAGTGCACGCCACGCTCCCGGCACAGGGCTGGGGACCGCGCACACGGAGTGAACAAGATTCAGTCTGTGCCTTTGAGCAGGACAGACGGACATTACAGGTGCGCGACGGAGTACCCAGGGGATGCAAAGTTGGGAGTCTCGTTCCACCTGGGGCGGGAGCTGTGTGACAGGAAGACAAAGCATTATCCTCAAGTCCATCAGGCTTGGGCGATCGGGTGTAGGGTGCGACAAGGTGATGATGGTGGTGGCCCGGGGGGGTTGGCCTGGAGGCAGGAAGAACAGCTTGGTGTGTCGACAGAACTGCAAGCACTTAGCGTAATGAGGCTGGAGGCGGGTCGGGGCCAGGTGAGAAAGGGCCTGAGTGTCCCCTTAAGGAGCACCAGCTTTCCCAGTGTGCAGAGGGGCCACAGAAAAGGAATTCAGCGAGGGAGTCACATGGTCAGGGTTTTGTTCTGGAGAAATCATTCCGGTAGATCATTCTGGCAGCAGGATGGCACTGGGGGGGGGGGCCGTGATGGGAAGTTCGGGAGCAGCTGCAGTTGTCCGAATGAGGGAAAGCTAGTGTCTGAATAAAAGCAGGAACTGAAGGTCAGAGAGGAGGGAGATGGTCAGAGAGGAGACATCGAGCCCTTCCCTTTCCTAAGTGGCTTATCAACTCCTCACATTGTCCTGATGGCCAAGGTGCCTGTAAGTACACTTAACCCAATAAGCAAGGAACGGCAAAATGTTCTTCCTCCTTGTTTAATGGTCTTAACGTTCGTGAGTTAATCACTAAAAATGTACATAGAGCACAATCTCTACCCTCCACCAGTTATATCCCAGGATGTTATCATAGGCCACACCCCTAAATACCCAGTCACCCAGACTAAAGAATGCTATCCCCTCTCTCTGAAAAGCAAGCATTGATTGGGTCAGATACAATATGGGGTCAGTTAGGATTAGATTATTTCCTGCAAAAATCCACACAGGAGATATAGAGTGCTGGATTAATTTCACTGCTCTACCCACTAAGTATATGGAGTGGGAAGCAGTGGGGGAGGGTGGGAAGGAGGGCACTAGATGGCGGGGCTTGGGGGCAGGTGGAAGATATGAAGGACTTTGCCAGATACCCACTCCTAGCTGTCTTCACTCTCTGGATCCCTCCAGGTGCTCTGGTTCCTGGGCTTCCTCATCTCAGTCCCAGCAGGTCTGTGTGCTGGCTCACAGAGGGCAGGCTCCCTGCAGAGGCATCTACCACCACCCGGAGGGCAGTGCCCACAGCGTGAGCTGTCCAGGCTCCAGCTGCCATGGTCTGGTTATTAGCAAAACCTCCGCTCCTTTCCAGAACTCCAATGCTCCCCTCCCCCTGCCAGGTCTAGGCACAGTGTAACCGTAGCCACCCTTTAAGAACATCCTTGGGATCTGAAACATTGTCAGGTATAAAGAAAACTATGGCTTGATTCTCTGAGTTGTTGTTTCCTCTCCAGGGGAAGGAGCAGTCAAGGTTGTATCAGCAGGATATCATTTCAGGAAAATCTTTCAATTTCGCAGGAGGAAAGATGTAGAAAAAAAAATGCTAGAAGGTGTATAGGATAACTCTCATTTAGCAAGATAAAAGCCAGCCTGCTAAATGGAAAATAACACATTCTGAGGACTGCAAGGGACAACACTGGATTTGGGCGATGGCTGTGAAAGGATGCTTTATCCTGGTGATGTTGTTCATGGCAGGAGAAGTGGCAATGGCTGGGTATTGAGCACAGACCTGGGAACCTGAGATGGGCGACTCTTACTGGACAAATGATTCATTCCATTAGACCACAATCTCGGTTTCTCTGCTTGTAAAAGTTATGTGGTACTTGCTTAGGAATAAACTTATGGACTATAGAATTAGAAATGATAAATATTTTTATCAAGTTTCTTCCCAACCCCTTAACTTTTAGGGATCCACTGTTCCCTTTGAAAACCAGAAATGGTGGAATGAAGAAGTGCTGTGATTTTAATAGTACTTGTCTTTACCAACAATGTTAATTTCTCTCTAAGGAGCTGGGCAGTTTACATTGTATATATGTTTCCTGACTACAGTCTCTAAGCGGACCATTCAAACTGTTAGACTAAATTCATTACATTGTTGGAAATTTCCAACCAATCCATCATTCAGTAACCTTAGCTGGGTGGGTTCTTAATTTCCTGATCTTACACCACACCCTGAATACAGATCTAATGAGGGAATGAATGTAGCAATTCTTTTATTTGATTTAAAGCTTGTGTTTTGGTTTCCCTTGCAAGAGAAAATATTTTATCATACAGTGGAAACAAGTGATAACAATTTTGAGAGGGACAAGCTTAACACACAGAATATAGACTTCCTGTGTTCATGTAGGGGAGATAGAAGTAGCTGAAGGTATGATTTCTAACGATAACCTGGTTTGATTTGTGATCTGACTGCATCAGTGGCAGTTCAAAGAGTGGTTTCCAGCACTTTGCATCCATACAGTAACTCTGGGATCTTGAAAAAACTCACATTTGCCATCTAACACAGGAAAAGTCGAAGAATATGGATACCCCTAAGCTAAGTATATTCATTGTAAAAATGAGTTGGCTCACTGCAGCATTGTTTGCTATAGGAAAAATTGGAAACACAATATTTTAAATAGTTAAACAATGGTGTATTCATTCAATCCAATGTTATTCAGTATTTAAAAACTGAGGAAGTTTGAGGTATTGACTTAGAAAAATGTCCATGTTGTAGAGAGTGGGAATAACTACAGAATGATATGCAGATCATAATTTTACCTTGGTAAAAACAAATAACTCGATCTACGTATATACTGTATGTTAGTACACGTACACAGACATATATATGTCTACAAGGTGTGGCAGTGTGGTATGTGCATGTGTGCAGGGATGAGTAACTGTGGAAGTGGAACGTGGGAAGACAGGCATTGCATGTTTTTCTTTATTAATTTTTAAAATTTTTTACACAATTTTATTTTTTATTGAATTGTATTATAGTTAACATACAATATTATGTTAGTTATACGTGTACCACAAGTGATTTGACGTTACATACACAAAAAAAATGATCTCTACAATGTCTAATAACCATCTGTCCCCATCAGAATTATTACAGTATTATTGATGATATTCCTTATGTTGTATAATACAGCCCATGACATTTATCTTCTAGCATGTTTTCTTTTCCTTCTTATACCACTGAAGAAATATATATATATATTAAAAAATAAACATCTAATGAAAACACTACCAACCCAATAGATGGGTTTCATCAAATTAAATGTGTTATATTTTAAAACCACCATCAAGTTAAGACTTTTTATTTAAGGCCACTATGAAAACATAACGTGTTTCTGAGTCAGGTCAGAGAGCCTGGCAATGATGACTTGCTGTTTTTAAGATCTTTGTGCTTGTAACTCCAGTTATTTTTAATCATTTAAAGGAATATACCTCAGCAATCTATCTGGGTGGTCTAGAGATTGAAGTAATGTATTGTAGCAGTCCGGAATAACTGTTATCAAGCAATCAGGATTTTGCAGACTATTACATTCTAAGCATGTTTTCATTGCCCTGTGTAAATATTTTGATGATTGCCTATGTGCACTAATAGCACTTTGCATAACAAAGAATAACAGGTGCAGCGGAAAGGGAATCAAGTTCGAGGATGCATTTTTAATTTATCGTGTGTGTCTTGACTTTTCTAAATGTATAATAATAATAATAGCAGCTATCGTGGTGTAATTAGTTGCTATGGATAACCTATGACAATGAAAACCTTCTTTTGGGGACTTCCCTGGTGGTCCAGTGGTTAAGACTCTGTGCTTCCACTGCAGGGGGCATGGGTTCCATCCCTGATGATCCCTGGTCAGGGAACTAAGACCCTGCATACTGTGCTGCGTGGCTAAAAAATTAAAAAAAAAGAAGAAGAAGAAATAAAGAAACCTTCTTTTGGAGTAAAGTAAGAAATCTCCCCAGATGAGTTCAGAAGATCATGGAGAGGCACTCTGATCAAAACCTCTGCTTCCCAGGGGTGCAGCCTTCTTACGGCCTGGGGTGATCGTTCCCTGGGCTTTGTTGAGCCTGCATGATGAATGGGCAGGAAGAAGTAAGGAAGAAGTAAGGACAGTGTCAGGAAAACACAAACTCAGGTTTGTCCATCCAATGCTCAGAGGCAGTGATAACAAGCAGCTGAGCTCGCCACCACCCACGCAGATGGAGGAGATGTGAGCACCGGCTAATTTAGAAAGGATGAATAACGCCTGCCGTCAGCCAGGGCCAGAGGACCAGGCAAACTCTTTGTGGGAGGCAGAATTTTTTTCCTTTTAATGGATATATTTGGAAATCTAGTTTAACGTGCACTTGTGGTTAGAAGAAAAACTGTCAAACGTCTTTCCTACCGTGATAAAGTTTTTTGGAATTCAAGGAAGGTGAATTCCCCCTCCCTCCAGAATTGTCCGACTACAATTTCCTATAAGATATGTAAACTAAACCCATATATTTCATGCTATTCTCATCATGTGAAGTCAGCCTGAAAACAGAATTTAAAGAAAAATCAAGACTAATACAAAAGGGTACAATCCAAAGTCCTTTTCAGCTGTCTTGGCATTAAAATCATGGGCAGAAAGCAGCGTCTCTGTTGTAAAATGGAATAAAAATTGCTGGAAAATTAATACAATAATACTTCTGTGAATATCTACAGAGAAAAAATATCCAAATTCATTCATCCAACATAAATGAAATACATTGGTTCTCCCTCCCCCAACTTTTGAGGTTACTTTTGGGGATGTTCATTTTACATAGTTTTATGAACATGAGATTAATGTAGCTTTCTGATGAGATGCAGGCTTATGGTTCTCTCTCTGTCTCTGTCTCTCCCTCTCTGTTTCTCTCGCTCTTTCTCTCCCTCTTTCTTGGTATAAATCACTTCGTCTCAGTTACCCTAAATAAGAACTTTTTAATCTTCTCAAACACTAATTTTTAAATCCTAGTCTGAAACCAAGTGAAAAGCTGGCACTTTAAAAATACCTATCAATCTAATCTCTCTCCCTATGTAATTCTAGTTCATCTATACTGGAGTGTGCAAGGCAAGTTATTAAACACTAGTATTTCATTCATTCACTGAATCCTCTCTTATAATAGACATGAATGTTCTATTTCATGGCTTTCATTACTAGGTTCATAGGCTCTTATAATTGTTTAATAAAATTTTAAAGTGTAACACAGTTTGCTGTAAAAAATACCCCATATTTCTCCTGGCTGTTGGGTTATGGATCCTTAGCTCTGATTTAGACCACTCTCGCCCTTCAACTTTCCTGTATTATTGGTGAAACAAGAGTAATGGAAACTCCAACAAGAAGATAAAATGGCAAACAGCATATCAGTGGCTGACTGAGAACACAGCACTACACATATATTAAGAGTTCATTACATATTGAATTAATGGGGACAAGTATTCAGGGTTTTTGGATTTCAGTTCTATGGAGTGTGCACTCAGTTACACCAGGTTTAGTGAGGCTGAAAGAGAAGTCAGTTTCAGGGGAACTAAGTCATCTCTGTAATAAAGAGAGCAGTAGTATGTACCCATTTGGCAAGGAAGGTTACTATTAATACATTTCATCGATTTAAGAGAAATCTATTAATAAAACACTATGTTTCAGGCAAGTGAGGGCTTACAAAGTTAGTATGACATAGGCATTTTCCCCAAGCTGTTAACATCAAAAGAGGGAGACAGACTTCGGAATATCTTATCATAACACAACATAATCCGTGCTACAATCAAGGTCAAATTGAGGTATGGAGAGAGAAAATAATTCATCTTAGATTTATAAAAATTTTCCATTTTCAAAAACAAGATTCTTTCCTAATCCAGCATATGTTAAATTTTTGGATAAAGTATATTTTTTAAAATGTTACTTTAATGCAATTTTTACTGGTAAGAAAATATGGGAATTCCTTGAAGGCCAGTAAAACATCTACAGGGGTATAGAAGTTGACTTTTGTGGGGTTATTGGCATGAAACTTACAGTTTTTAAACACACATGGGACATTTCTGGAAGTCAACTGGATACATTTGGCCTTAAAGATCTCAATTTGTTTTGAAAGATTGGTAACATACCTATCACATTTTCTTACTATAATGCAATAAAAAGATCACTGAAAATGTTCTATACACTGAGAAAGGTTAAAACACACTTCTAAACCAGTCAAGGAAGAATTAATTAATAGAAATTAGGCAATTCTTAGAAATGAATAATAAATAAAATACTATATGTCAAAACTTGTGGGATGTAGTAAGATTGTGCTGAGAGATAAATTTGTAGCCCTAAATGCTTATTTTAACAAAGAAGAAATGCAAAAAAAAAAAAAAAAAAATTGACCTAAGCATCCAATTTAAGAAATCAGAGGGAAGAACAAACTCACTTAATAACCCAAAGAAAGTTGAAGAGACAGAAATAAATGAAACAGAAATCAAAGATACAAATGAGATTATCAAAAAAGTCTGCTTTTAAAAGAGTAATAAAAATGGCAACTACTGTCAGGCTTTGTCAAGGAAAAAAAAAGGAGAGAAAAGAACGTTACTATACACGTAACATTACACGATTAGTTAAGTGAGAGAAGACAAGTTTATGCCCCCCAATTTAAAAACTTATAAGAAATAGATGTGTTCCTAGGAAAATAAAAATGATCAGAACTGACTCAAATAAAATAAAACCTGACGTGCTATCACCATGAAAGGGATTGAATAAAAATTTAAAATCTTTCTGTCAGCAAAATCCTAGGCCCAGAGTATTTTTATTGATGAGTTCAAGGTGTTAGTAATTCCAAACTTAAACTCCTTCAGAGAAGAGAAAAAGATGAAGCACTCCTCAACTCATTTTTTAAGTCCATTACAACCTTGATACCAAAACCAGACAAGAATGGTATGAGAAAAGAAACTTATTAAAAGAAATTATTAAACATAGAGGCAATTTTCTGAAACAAAATACCAGCAACCAAAATTTAGCCATCGATTAGAAAAAAATCACAGCCAAGCTAACAAATCTAGGGCCAACTTAGTTAGCAGGTTAAGGGGGTGTGGGAGGGGAGAGAGGAATATGGTTACTTTTACAGTCATAGAACAAACATTTGATAAAATTACACACCTAATCATGATTTAACAAGTAAGCAAATACAGCTTCTGGCAATAGGAAGATCATCACTACCTTAACTGGAAGAAGTGAATCTAAAAAATTGTATTTATTTTTCAGAGATCTGGAAGGTAACTAAAAATTAGCTTTCTCCCTCCATAGAAAGATGAGGAAAGGCTGTTAATATTTAAACCATTTTTTTGCCCCATTACATATATAAACGTGTGTGTATGTTTGTACAAATATAAATATATACAACCACACAGAGATTTATTGCATAGTAATTAAGAAGGTGAGTTCTGGAGGAAAATTGCTAAATTAAAATCCTAGGATTGTATATTTTGGGGCCAATTTTCTAACCTCCCTGTGCCTCAGTTTTCTCATCTGTAAAATGGGTGAGGAAAACACCTCATTGGTTTGTTGTGAGAGTTAAATAAATAAATACATGTGAAGCATATAGGAAAATGCCTGACAGATTGTAAGCACTCAGTATAAGTATTAGTGGCTATGGTGATTTTCTTTTTTGGTACTAAAATGTTTCCTTTATATTTTTTCTGTATTTTCCAAATTTTCTACAATATTTTACTTTTGTAAAAAGAGCTATTTTAAACACACACACAGACACACACACCTATACTGCTCACATGCACCCCCTGCAAAAGCCCTTTGATCTGAGTTGCCTCATACGCTTCCCTGGAAGGTTGAGTTGTGGCGAAACATCACTTCTGAGAGCTCTGCCCTCACCCTTCAGGGCACCTCTATGTTCATTGTTTCTCCTAAGGCAGGATGGTTGAAGCATTGCTCTGACCACGTGTTATCAACCCCGTGACAGTCCACTGTGAGCCCTGGTGACTCCAGAGGCCAAGGGAAGGCTCTTTCTGATCATGCTGAGACAAAGATGCAGCAGAATCACCCATGGGACTTCCTAATCAAGGATGTTCACACTCTGCCCCTGAAGACTGTGATTTGGCAGGTCAGAGGGTACTTGCAGATTAATGACGCTGATGGGCACCTGGGTTGTGATCAGCTGCTTTATCCTGTTTTCACTCAACCTTTCCCCACATCCTGACACAGGCAACCCTGGGCTGGTGGGTTTGAATGGTATGCAGTACTTCCCAATGAATTTTAATTAATTTTCAGAATTGTTCAGGAAATATTCTAGATTAGAAAAAGGGGATGTGAAGGAGAAACTAACAACATTCCTCATTCTCAGAAGTTTAAATTTTCATATAGGAAGACAGAAGTAAACATATAGGATAATTACAGAGCATAATAAGAGGACTTAAAGGAGAAAATAAATGGGGTGATATGGCAGAGTGATGGGAGAGGGGCCTTGAGGCAGGTGCCCAGGGATGGCTGTGCTGAACAGGTGATGTTATAGTGGAGAGTTTGAGATGAGAGGGAGCAGGTTATGCTCAGAAGAGCAGTGAATGCTTTCTAGGCAGAGGCAACAACCACTGCAACAGGAAAGAACTCAGCATGTTCAAGGTTGGTGTCTGGAATATCATGTGTAGGAGGAAATGCTGGGGAGGTCAGTGCATGGAGACTTGTTCAGGCCAAGGACTTTAGGTTTTATTCTAAGTGCAGTAGAAGAGCACAAGCTCTTCAATGGAGTATGGCGGAGGTGACGTAGGAAATCGATGTTTTCAAGGATTACACTGGTTTATATATGGAGATAGATTGGTGGAAAATAATAGCAGAAGCAAGGAAGCTTTCGGGAGACTATTGCAATAACCTAGGTGAGAGATGATGATTTGGGGGGGGTAGCAGAGGGATGGCGAGGGGTGAATCAAGTTGGGGTCTCTTTGGAGGTAGATGGCAACTAGGGTATTTGTGGCAGATTCATGGTTCTGATTGGCTCTATGACAGTTGGAGATCAGGCCATTGGGTCAAAAGCCACTGCAAGGCCTCCTTCCCAGGAAGGTAAATGGAGAGAATGCTGACTGGTCTCACAGGTTCAAAATCCAAGCTCCCATTTGTCCTTTTGGACCATTAGAATAGTTACACCGTGGCTATTGTAAATGCCTTACAGTGTCAAAAGGGTGAGACGCTGCTTTTGCCGGGGTATCAGTTTTCAGCTGCAGAACTCCATATTCTGGGCAACATTTGGGGCTCACTCAATTATCCTCCTATGTCAGAGGTGGAATAAGTCTAGGCTTCAGTCCTAAGAGTACCAAGATGTAGGGCAGGCCCCAGGCATCTAGTTCCATGCTGCACCGAGGAATCCCTGAGGAGTTCCAACCTCATCTGAACCTTTGGGACCTCCCTCTTGAGAGGATCAGAGCTAACGTGCTTCTCGGAGGCTGATTCTGAGCTGGAGCCAGTCCAAGTGCAGGACAGCGTCCTCCCATTCTCTACACTCTCACGCAACGTGACTGTGGTCTACGTGAGTTCACCCCAGCCCTGCTCAGCCCCTGGGCTGGCTCCAGAGAGTCTAAGGCTGCTCATGAATTGGGGGATGGGATGGGAAGGAAAGCGTTACTTGCTAGCCATTGTGGGCAAAAGCAGAAATGGAGTTAGCAAATGCCTTACTTCCCCATTTCCTATCATGAGAAAATGGTGAGATGTTGCAAAACCCACAATTCTCAGATGGCTTATATACGTGTGACACGGTGGAACATTCCCAAAGACACAGCTTAAAGAAAATATAAATAAACCAGTGTGTAAGCCAAATGACACACTGATTGCCCTCAGCATGAGGAAAGAGTTTTGTATGCATATTAGCTACAGGTTACAAGGGTGTTCCCAAGAGTATGATTCAAATTCTTTATCTCATCCCCAAACAAATTTTATAAAGGACTTGGACCCTTATGCTTATGGCACTGTGTGAGGGGTCAGGAGTAAATTTAGAAGCAATTTGAAGACATGAGAGCTATAACCATATATTTTACAGCTTAAAAATAGCAAACACTAATATGGATATAAATGCAGTAAGAGTGGTAAATATTGTGTCAAGAAATTATTTAGGTTCTCTTGAAAAACAAGTTTCAAAACAATAAATCGAACATGAACCATTTAATTGAAAACTGAAAAACTGTGTGTTTCATTGAATCTAAGAAGCTATCAAATGTAAGCCAGCTCAATTTCAGAAATGTTAATATGTGAGCACATACACATTTTAAAGTCAAAAAAGGTTTTTATAAATGCTTTTTATAATTGTTTTTAAATAAATGTTTTTAAAGGCATAAAGAGTGTCAGAACAATATATTCTAAAATGTTAATGGAGAAATATTATACTTTAAGATGTTCAAAATATACCTCTGGGGGAGGGGAGTGGGATGGGATAAAGGACCCTATATATTATTCTATACACTTTTACATTATTTGAACTTTTTATAATGAGTATGTATTGAGAAAATGTGTGTGTGTGTGTGTGTATAAATGACACTGATTCATATGGGTAAAGCTACATGTAAATTTGCCAGTCAAAAATTTTTGTGTGTGGAGAAAATAGGCTAATAGATCCTGATTTTATTAAGCATGGCAAACGCTCACATAATTCAGGGAAGGTCAAAGAAATTTTCTGTTTGTGCTTCAACTGCACATTCCTACCTGCTGTGAAATAAACCCAGCCTTCCTGCCAGGGTCTGTTGATTCAGCTTTGCCGTCTGGAGCAGTCTAGCATTCACAGTCTGAATGGAATAATGCTGCTTTGGTCAGAGGCTCTGCTGGGAGCAAAGTTTGCGGTAGGTGGTGTTAATTACATTCTTTCCATAAAATAGCAGGGCTCTAAGCATGGAGCCGGGTAGAAACTGTGGAGCACGTGTGGCAGCCGAGATTTAGGATATAGGCAAAGGTCTGTGGGTGAGAACACCAGGCAGGCAAGGCCATAAAGTCAGAGAAGTGGCTGCCTCATTATTCATGAGTCCTGTTGCTTCTGAGAACATTCTGTACCATGTGCACCGTAGGCTTAGGGCACATTCCAAAGCCATTTTTTATTATCGTTTAGAATCTCATTTTCAGAGTAGGTAGATAAATAAGCTGATAGTTAAACATTTGTAAACCAATACATTCCAACAGGATCTACCCGTTGACCATGGGACCAAAGGACATCACAGTGCTTTAGAGTCAGTGCATAAAGCAACCTTCTCAGGTCTACTGGAAAAGAATATTCATTCATTTCTTCATTCATTCATTCATTCATTCATTCAAGAAATGACTTGTTGAGTGCCTTCCATGTGCTGGAAATACACACTGATGAAAATGGAGAAGTTCTTGCCCTTGTAGAGTTTACATTCCAGTGAAGGTGACAGATAATGAACAAACAAGACAGAAATAATTACAGAGGTGACAGTGCTATGAGGAGCATGAACAGAGTGACGTGACAGAGAGTAAGTGGGAGTGAGAGTGAGTGAGGGGCTCTTCATACGGTTTAGGGTGCAAACGAGACCTTGCTGGGGAGGCATCACTGGAACTTATTGCTGAAGGATGCAAAGGCAGCAGTCGAAGCTTCAAGAAGAATCCTTCCCTGAGCATCAGGAGACCTGAGTCTAGGTGGGCAATATATTCCTCAAGGAGCCGCCTGGCAGTGAATCTAAATAATCACCAATCTGTTAACTGAAGAAGAATAATTTTTATGTGAAAATACTTTATAAACTGTAAAGAATGTTATAACATTACTTCCATTCAATGTTCATAATAGCTCTTCTAAGTAGGTCAGATAAGGATTAAAATTAGTTGGATGCTGGCAAGTCCAGCTACATAATTGGCAGTGCCCAGTGCAAAATAAAAAAGCAGGACCTCCTGTTCAAAAATGATTAAGAATTTCAGGGCGGCAACAGCAGAGCTTTAAACCATGAAATTTCTGAGCGCAGGGCCCTGTGTGACTGAACAGGTTGCCTGCTAGTGAAGGGTTGCCCTGGACACTTTGCTGTCATCAGATTTGGTGGTGAAGGGGAGGGGAGGGGGTAATTTTTTGCTACATTTATATCCAGGGTTACATATGTTTGCAAAATACTAAATTGTCAGATACTAGTTTTTATTAATGTAACTGTACCATTGAGCTTATTCCAAGAAATCTGGTCTGTTTCTTCATTTGATATTTTCTACCCTTTTCTTTCAATAATTTAAATATCTGAGAGAATGCTTAGAGGGCCAATATCTTTTCCAAAAATCTGTAGCAGTTGAGTTGTTTAGATGTAAGTTGTCTTGAGAAGAACGACTTTTGTGCAGTAAAGAGATCTTGGTTTGCAATAAGAATTCCTGAAGGTGAGCCCTGCTTCTGCCATTTAATGTTTATGTGATCCTGAGTAAATTGCCTAGTCTCACTGAACTTTAGTTTCTTCTGCAAAATGGAAGAAATTTCCCTTTACAAATGAGTCCAAATTGTTGGTAAGGAGTCAGTGAGGTCATGCTTGCTGACCTGCAATGCGTGGCTCCTAGAGAAAATGATCCTTCAGTGGTTTTCTGCTTGAAGGCCAAGAAGGGCTGACAGTCAGCTGGCTTGCACTAATTGTTAAAGGGAGGTGTCATTTCTGATTGGGGGCTTGTGTTCCTTGCTGGTCATTAAATATCTTGAACATCACCCTTGTATGATAGGATGTGTGCCATACTGATTTGCAAAAGAATGCTGTTTATAATTTTATTTAGTGTATTAATAATATCTCAATGGGAAGACATGCAATTTTTGAAAATTGAGGTCAAATTCACATAACATAAAGTTAACTATTTTAAAGTGAACGACTCAGTGGCAGTTAGTACCTTTATAATCTCATCTAATCATAGTACATTTATAATCTCATCTAATCATCATCTTTATCTAGTTCCCAAGCATCTTCATTGCCTTAAAAGGAAACCTGGTACTCATTAGCAGTCACTCCCCCATTTCCCCTTTCCCTTAGCCCCTGGCTACCATTAATATGTTTTCTGTTTCTATGGATTTACCTATTCTGGATGTTTTGTATAAATGGAGCCACACAATATGTGGCCTTTTGTGTCTGGTTTCTTTCACTTAGTGTGTGTTTTCAAGGTTCACCGAATTGTAGTGTGTAACAGTACTCACTTCTTTTTATGACTGAATAACATTCGACTCTGCATATATGCCACGGTTTGCTTATCCATTTATCTGTTGTTGGACATTGGGCTTTTTCCATGTTTTAGTTACTGGGAATAGTGCTGCTATGAAAATGCAAGTGCGTGTATTGATTTCAATACCTGTTTTCAGTTCTTTAGGTGCATACCTAGGAGTGAAATTGCTGGGTCATATGGTAATTCTATGTTTAACTTTTTGAGGAACAAATCATGCAATTTAAAGCCAAATAGGTAATCAAACAGACTATTTATTATAAAATATAATAATAGAAAGAAAACACTTCCATTGCTTTTCTTGCTTTTCTATCCCAGCTGCTGGTTCTTAAACTCCTGCTACCATGAGAATGACCAAAATTGAGGACTTGGATTCCAGAGCCCCTGCTTTTGACCGAGACACCTCCCAGGTAAGAGCTTGAATTAATAAGAATGTGTTAGATCTCGGTGCTAGAACATATGAGCCAAATTGCATTTCGTGTCTCCGTCTTCCACTGTCTATTTTGTAAGCCTGTTGCTTTTAACAACACCTGAGTCAGTCTAGTGAAGAGAACTATTAGCCAAGGTTAATTATCTTCACTGAAATGTGAGTAAATGAAAGAAAGTGAGTCATGCACTAAGGTGATTTTATGGCAGTTTATGAGAGAAGGGTAAATCAAATGTTCAAATCTAAACTACTGGGAACATTTGAGTGGGGCTGAATCATACGTTTGAGTGGATATATATTTTATAGCACATGCCTGTAGATCCTTAAGGTGATTTTCCCACTGCTGTGGTCAGACTGTTCTCTTCCTGGAGGCCTAGCGGTGACCTCTCCAAACCCATCAAGTGAAGCCCAGGACGCCTCACATGGGGACCACCCATATTGGGCAAAAAGAAAACAGAAGGGGAAGAAAGAGAGCGGCAAAGTCACATTTCTTCTTCAGAGTTTCATCAAGAGCTAGCTCTCATCCTGCAATTGTTTATTTCCCCTAAAATTCAGACATTTTAACAAATTTTAGCACAGCAGCCTAAGGAAAGTAGCACGCAGGGAGTACATGGGAATGAAATGACCAAAGAGAAAGGACGGTGTTTCTCCAGCCCCATCACCACCAATGTGTGTATCACAGATGCATTTTTGCTGTCTAAGCCTAGATGCCCTCATGCCTTCTTCACCTATTTGTTATTCATTTATTTAGTTAATGATTTGACTTCTAAGTCTGCCCCAGGCACTATTTTAAATGTTCTCTGGAATATATGCATGACTCAGAGTGAAATCTGCTCTCAGTAAGCTTGTGGGTAGAAGACAATGTTGGGCGTGGAAGCCTCCAGCCTTAACATGGTAGAAGGGGTGTAGGGGAGGGGTTAGAGCATGGACTGTGGTCCCAGCTCGCCTTGATTTGAATCCTGTTCCACCTTGGCAGAGTGGCCTCCTATCTCTGTCCCTTAGATCCCCATCTATAAAGTGAGGATAATACTAGGACATGTCACACGGGCTTGTTTTGAGGAAAGCACTGGAACAGTGTTGGCACTAGGTAAGTGCTACAAAAAAATAAGTGACAAATACACTAACAGAGAAATGACTGAAGTGCCCTGGGATTCAGAGGCAGACATGTGCTGGGAGACTAAGAAGGCTAAGGGCAGAGACTGCATTTGATCTAGGCCTTGAAGGCTCAGCTGAATTCTCTATCTGATGTTCTTTATTTACCTGTCCATCTGAGTCAGTGCTCTCAGCATTAGATAAGCAGAACTTTGCCCAAATTTCTCTGTGCATATCTATTAGCATGTAATATACACCTGGCTCTTGAAACATGCTTTCTGAGGGCACTGAGAAAGCAAATTTTTTCTTACATAAGAGTTAGTTATTTGTCCTTCAAATAATCAGACCACTATTTGCTTGATTTTGAGTTAGTCATCTCACCTCTCTGGGACTCAGTTACCCCATTTGGAGTAGTAAAGGTCTAGACTCAGGAAGCACTATGGCTTTTAAAAAAAACTAACTCTAAATATTATGATTATTAACAATATTGTTGGGAGTTTTAGCCTTGTACCTCATTCACATTTTTTGTGAAGAGTTGACTACAAATCTTGTAAGCCCTGGGCCTGAGTTTTTTAGTGATTGATTTGTCTCTGAAGTTTTATATGACAGAATCTCCAAAGGAGCTTTCCAAAACCACAAGACTGCCAAAAATTTTATTTGACTAACAAAGTTTACAATGTTTACACCTATATTTATAAATTCCATCCTTATCCACCCCACCCCTCTCTCTGTTTCCCCTCATTTTACCTAGTTAAGGGAAACCAGCTAGCTTACTACTGCAATAAGGTCAGTGTTCTTCCTACAAATACAGAAATCTCTAGAAGGAATAGACTTGTTGTTTGTTTTTTTTTTAGCTTGTGATGTAATTTCAATTAGACCTACTACCTAATTTCACTCTGCTTTGGTTTATTCATACTTGTTATAGATCCACGTACTGTATTGCCCAAGAGAACATAGAATTTTGGTTTGTTTTCTGTGGGCTAGAATCACTTTGGGGTGTAATGGTTTCCTATAGTCAGGATAGTTAACAGAATCCACTGGACCTAGTTTAAGAAAAAGGGACTTAATTCAAGGAATGGGAAGTCAGAAGCAGGTTCTAGACTGAACTTTCAGGAACCACCACTGCATTGGCCTACCTGAGTAGCTGCTGCCTTTAAAAGAAGAAGGAAGGAAATTTAAAAACCTGAAGTTGTGACTGCTAGCTCTGGGAATAGTCCACTATGCTGTAATGTGCATCATCAATATGGATGCACCCCTCTCCCCATTCCCTGACTCTCAACACCCACAAAACTAGGGACCAGACCTGGGACCTGTACTATTTTTCTACAGCTGCTATAACAAAGTGCCACAAACTGCTTGGCTTGAACAAGAGAAAGGTATTGTGTCACAGTTCTGACAGCTAGGAGTCCAAGAGCAAGCTGTCAGCAGTGCTGGCTCCTCCTGAGAGCTGTGAGAGAGAATCTGTGCCATGTCTCTCTCCGAATTTTTGGTGGTTTGCCAGCAACTTTTGACATTCCTTGGCTTGTAGATACATCAGTCTGATCTTTACTTTCATGTTCACATGTGTCTGTCTCTGTGCCCAATTTCCCCCTTTTATAAGAGCACTAATCATATTGGATTGGACGCACCCTAATGACCTCATCTTAATTGATTGTCTGCAAAAACCCTATTATTTCCATATAAAGGTCACATTCACAGGTACTGGCGGTTAGGATTTCAACATTTTTCGGGAACACAATTCAACCTATAACAAGACCTCTGCAACTATTGTTGCAGAAAAGACAAGAAAACCAAATGCCACCACTGCAATGATGCTACTAGAAGTAGCAGGGGTGGCAGAGTGGCCTCTGCCTTCCAAATCCTGGGTGGTTAGGTTTGCTTGGTGGAAGTTCGACCTTGGAAGGAAACTAGAGCTGTAAGGAAATCTGGCAAATGACAAAAGGTCTGTAGCTCTTCAGTCTCTGGGATGCTAAGTGGGGTGGAATGGAGATGGATGGGCCACAGTAGAGTTGGATGAGCCGATCTGCATTACCTTCCACTTAGGGAAGTGGAGACCTGTAAGAGACACTGTGTAGACTAATGAGGTAATGAGTGATGGAGTTAAACAATAGCATCATTCGTTAGTAGTGAATCACTACTTTCAGTCCCAGGACACGATTTATTAAATCTCTTTTTCAACCACTACAAGCTATTTATTCTTGGACTGGAAATTGTACGTATTTAAAAAGGCGAGTGATTTATTTTCTTCTGACCAGCAGGATTATCTTTGGGCCCAATATCTTTGAAACCTGTCAGAGCCTAGGGGACATGTAGTATATAAGTACAAAGGAAAGAACAAGGAACAAAGGAAAACTTTGACTTTTGCTGGGCTGGTTAATAATGTCTACCTACCTGTTCTTCTCAGTTAGAAATCTTAGGGACATCTTCATGCTTCCCTTTCTCTCACATCCTACCCCAATTTTTTCATTGCCGAATCCTAGAAATTTTGCCCTAAAATGAATTTCAAATTTGACCATCCCACTTCATTCCTGTGGCCACTCTCTGAATTAATCCCTCACCGCCTCCAGATGGATGTCTGCAGTAACCTAGTATTCCCACCTCTATATTCTTTTCCATTCCTTCTTTCATGGTATTGTCAGAGTTATTCTTCCTAAAAAGAATCTGGCTATGTCCAACCCATTTTTCAAGTCGCTGCTCTCCTAATGATTGTTATTAATAACTATAGTAGAAGCAACAAACTTGTTCTTTTGATTTTGTAATTTTCTCGAACTTTTCCATGAGCTACATTATATTTTTAACTGTTTGCTTGATAGCTCCCGCTGTATATCCTATGAGTGTCTCAAGCCCTGAAGTGACATGCTCTGAACTGAATTATCATCTACTAATCTCCTCTCTGGAGGTCAGGGTGCTAGCATGGTAGAGCTCTTGTGAAGGTCCTCTTCCATGTTGCAGATGGCTGACTTCTCCCTGTGTTCTCACATGGTGGAAGGCGCTAGGGAGCTCTGTGGGGTCTCTTTTATAAAAACACTGATCCCATTCATGAAAGCTACACCCTTGTGACCTAATCACTTCCCAAATGCCCCACCTCCTAATACCATAGCATTGGGCATAGGATTTCAATATGTGAGTTTTGGGGGGACACAAACATTCAGACCATAGCAATAACACTGTAAGCCTATCCCAAAGGCTGGAAGCTTGAGGAGACCACAGGAGCTCCGGTTCACCTTGACCTGGCATCCTGTCATCTAGCATCTCTTCTAAAACCTGTATTCTTGTGTGAATCTCAGTGTAACGTGGTAAGTACTCATCCCCTTGTACTTGCTGGTCTAAATCTTTTTTTTCTTTTCTTCCAAAGCCCATACCCTCTCCCCCCTCTTCCAGATATCATTGTGAACATTACCCCTTCAATCTCGACCAGCTTCTTCACAATCTTGAGAGTTTCACTTTAGAATAAACTGATGACATTGGTCTTGTGTTGATTATAAAAAAAAACACAGGTAGTAGATGCAGGGCCTTAAGTTTTATTTAGCCCAGAAGACCAAGGGAAGGGTTCAGAATCTGCTAGTGTATATGTCCATGAGAATGCACATATCCTTGAGAAATGTGGAAAAACAAGCCCAATTCCTATTAATTGCCCCTGGTTTGGTTTTATTGTTTGGAATAACATCTATATGTAGTTTTTCATAACTAAGAAATATGAATTATTTTATTTCCTGGTTGCATAACATGCAGTAAAATAAGAAAAAAAAAAAACCCTGCAGGCTAGTCTTTTTGGTCTTTACTTTCAAGGCTTCATTATGCATATATTCAAGGACTGAGTCCTCAAAGGGTCATTATTCTGATCTCTTGTTCACAGACAGCATGACCTTAAAAAGAAAAAGCTGAATTAAATTCTCTAGCTACTGAATGTGAGATGTCTTTTAAATTTTTTTTCCTTCCCTTTTCTTTTCTTTACCCCCCTCCCTCCCTTTCTTTCTTTCTCTCTCTCTCTCTCCCTCTTTCTCTTTCTTTCTTTCTTTCCTTCTTTCTTTTCTTTCTTTCCTTTTTTCTTTTCTTTTCTTTTCTTACTAGTGTCAGTGTCCAGACCACCATTCTTAAATTATAAGGCATGTGACACAAACTTAAAACCTTCCTTGTAATTCTAGTTCATTTTCTTTACATGGTATCAGTAAAGATGAAAAGCCTTTATACTCTTGTAGGATAATAAATCATAAGCTTGAAGAATGATAATAATTTTTATCTACCTAAAGTTAGAAGAAAGAACGGAATCTGCAGTCCAACGTGCATTTCAGGCCATAGTTTAGAGGTTTTTATCATACTCCCCCCATCTCCACTTGCTGACATTCTACTTTTTTCAGCCTGTTTCAAATGCCTCAGTCTTCACAAAGGCTTGCCTGGTCCCAGGTAACCAGCCAGGATTGCTTTCTTTTCCCACCCTTTTCAGGTCTTTGTTTTGCTGTTATCACACTTTGATATTTTAATCTGTATTGTAGTTACTGGGGGCACACGTGGTATAAAAGGGAGAGCACAGACTCTGGAGGTGGACAGATGGAAGCTCGACTGTGTTTATGTCTCCTGGGCTGTGTGACTCAGATATGTTGCCTCCCTCGCCGAGTCTCAGTCTCCTCGTCTTTAAAATGAGGCTAAGAGTAGCTGCTTTGCAGAACTGCCGTGAGAGTTAGAGAGAATGCCCTGCTGGGAGCCCTCCCCGCTGCGCCTGTGCGCGGTAGCGGTGGAGAGCCTGGCCTAACCTGCAGCAGCAGCACATTTGCTTCTCCTGTAAGGCACCGACTCTGTCCTCTTCTGTGGATACTTTGCAGGGGCTGGAAGCACCTGGAACACAGGTGCTGGAAGAATCTTTGTGGAATTGGGAAAAACTGGTCTTTTCTCCAAAACAAACATTATTCCAGCTTTTCCTGTAACTCCTTTTTTTTTTTTTTAACTACACATTTATTTATTATGGCTATGTGTATTGAGCAACATTGTTAATTATATTCTGAAATTTGAATATTTGGGATCATGAAATCAGATGATCAGTATCTTTTACAAGATACTTAAAAGTAAATCAAATCTGCAGATAGTTAGAAGCAGAATGTGTATGGTATGGTATGTATGAATATGTGTGGGTGTTTCCGTGGGTATTTACCCAGAATTGGGAGAAAGTTTGCTGTCCCTTAGTCCTCAGGGTCTGAGTCTGCAGGCCAATGGCCTCTGAAACAGCCATGCAGAATAGGGTCTTGTAAACAAACTGTATAAAAGAATTTAAACTTTTCAGTGCTCATCCTACATGAAGATGAAGCCTCATCTACATAAATATGGGTTTCCCTGACTGTATATTTTCCCTGGGTATCTTTTGGTCAAATTTCTCTACAGGAGAAAAAAAACCAAAAACATTTGCTATGCTGTACTGTAAAGTATATGATTAGCTCTTTGTAAGTGGAAGGTCATGAGTCCTCCCCTCATACACCTCCTTTCCTCTTGGGAACCTACAGGCGCACTCATGCTTCTCTTCTGCTGTTTGAGTTACAAAACTGTGACACGGGACAGATCCTTGTTCCCACCCAGCCTTCCTGGGCTCCCGCGCTCAGCATCAGTGCTTCACTGGCTGCCCTTTTCTCCCACAAGCGTGTCAACAGAGAATAAATACCAGCAGCAGATTTTTAGGAGGACACTGAGTACTATATTTAAGAATTCTTACTTGCCTTGAATTTTTCAAAACAAAACCAGTAGAAATAAAAACCAAGACTCTTTGGTCAAGGTCCTGAGGGCCAGAGTGCCAAAGGGCAACATTAAGGGAGTTCAGAAACGAGGGGACCAGCCTTCTGAATAAAATCTAGGTTTCTGGAAGATTGTGGGTATTCTTTTATGAGCTCTGACTGTTACTAACCCATTTTGGGGAAGGGGAAAATGTCAGAAAGCTGTACTGTGTCTTCAGCCATTTGTTTGTTCGTTCATTCAGGACATCTTCCTTTTTCCCTGCTAAGAATGTGACATATTTTCTAACAAAGGCCACAGGCCAGTTATAAAACATTCATCATGTGACAAAGACCCACTACTATCACAGTAGTTCTCCTTCCATCTCACTGTCAAAACCACATAATGAGAATTTACTGCTGGCTCTCTCCTTGATCCTTTGTTTTGGGAGTGCAGTATCTGATCCGGCAGTCCCTCATAGAAGGTGGGACCTATAGCTCTCAGCACTAGTGCCCTTCTATGCATATGCATACAGTTATACTTCATATAATCAAAGAATTTAGGACTGAAGGTCATGAGGTCCTTACCACCGAAGAAATTTTCAAATTTCTCAAAGCCACGAGGTCTAGGTTATTTCCTAGAACCTAAGTGTACCTTTTCACTGATCCCTATTAACATTTAGACCTATAATTTCAGCATTTCAAGATCTTTTTAAATCTTGATCTGTCTTTTGACATATTGTTTATTCTTCTTTGTCTCATGTGCAAATGTGATTAATCAATATTTATCAATTCTCTGTGAATTATTCAATTTATTATGAATTCACTAACTGCACTATCATGTAGCTGATTCTATGAAGATATTAAAGAAAAAGTTGCCAAGTACCTTTAGAAATGAATATATACCACATTTATAGCATTTCTAAACTTATACTCTAATAACTTCATCATGAAGCTAGTTGACCTTGACTTATTCTTGGTCAACCAATGGGAGCTCTCTTTGGTTGGCACTTCCTTCGGTAAGTTCTACGTATCATCTGTTTAACCAACCTAACCTTTGTAGAACTTTGTTAAAGATTGATGTCAAACATTCGTCAGTAATTTTTGGAAACTGCCTTTTAAAAAAATTGGGACATTTGTCTATCTCTAGGTTTCCAGCATTTCTTTAGTTTCTATAAATGCTGAAATTATAGAAATAGGCCGTTTGATCACGATATGGATCCTTTCAGAAACTTGAGGTAGTTCATCTGAGCCTGGGAACTTGACCCTGGATAAATAGGGCAGATTTTTAAATGCATTTATTATTTCCTCCACTATTTTGATCTCAAAGCCTTACTATGTTCTATACTTTCCAGTTGAAAGATACTCTCTTTCTAAGGCAGAAAGAAAATAGGAGAGAATTCGTTCATCCTTTCTTGTCTGTTAATTTTATGCCATCTCTCAAGCAGTGGGCCCACCTCTTCTTTGTTTTTAAAAAAGTCTTTACTTGCCCTTGGCAATTTGTGCAAGTGCTTCTGGGCTTTTAGCCTTTTATTTCAACCTGTGTTGTATTTTCTCCTCTCCAACCTCCCCGCCACACCCCAACCCTTTCTATTTGACTTACTTGCACTTTTTTTCTTGTATATTACATACTTGTACTTTTAATACCAAACCCCTCAGCTTATTGTGAGGCTTGAGTGTGCGCAAAATTCCATTGCTAGCAAATCTTGTGACTGACTCGCTTGATCTCTCAGAGATTTAGTTCCTTCATCTGTAAAACTGCAGGATGAAAATATATGACTTACAAAATAGTTGTGAAGGTCAAGTAGAATGGTAACTTCAAAAGCTTTTGGTAAACTCTAAAGCACTATCAAAAATGTAAGGTTTTATAATCTAGGGAACCAAGTTGTATTATATAGAAACATATGTACATAGACTATTAATACTGGAAAGGACCTGGGAGTTCATCTAGTCCAACCCTCTCAATGAACAGATAAGGAAACAGATCAGGAGGGGCGATGGATCTCGCCAAAGCTCCCAGCTGGAGGCCGCATGGTAGAGAGTTTAGCCAACTGTGGATGGTGACTCATGATCTCAGATGCTGCTGTCCAAATCTGATGACCCTGGTTCTAGTTCTGGCTCTGTTGCTAAATATTTATGACTTCCTTAGAGCTGAACTTGAAATTACCCGGGCTTATCCCCCACTCCCCATTGCATTCCATTACCTTACCTTTCTTCTCAACACAGACAGTCAAGACCAACCTTCCCAAGACAGCCTGGCCTGCTTTAGATTCTTCTTTTCTTTTCTGCTGAGGCTCATTTGTTGTTCTATGGTCAGAATGGTTTTTGTTGCTGTTTTTCTCTTTGCCATTTAGTGGCAAACTGATTCCAAAGATGTCAATGAAATTAATAAATAAAGCACGGGAAATGGAAGCTCTGGGGAAAAGCTGGCATAACGTCTTTGTTTTGAAGAAAATATATAATTAAACAAATTAACAAGTATTTATTTAGTGCCTGCTAGATATGAGGTCTGACAGTTTACACAAGGCAATATATTAAAGCTCAAGGAGTTTAAAATATTCTAAAGGATATTTTATGTATCCATTATATAAATAATGCTGCTTTCCCCCAAGACTCCTGATAATAGCTACCACTTTTGAAGTATCTACAGGTTGTGTGTGGACTTGATGACATATTTTGTCTTATTTAGCACTGCAAAGAAGCACTATTATTCCCATTTTATGGATGAGGAGACTGAGACTCAGAGAGTTTAAGTTCCTTGCCCTGGGGCACATAGGCCAAATGACATAATCAAAATTTGAACTTACATTGTCCTGACTTTGTGCTTTTTATGAAAGTTTCAGAAATGTACTTCCTGTTGTAAATTACATGTCTGACTACACCCAGTATTATGAAGTCTGAGATGACATGCTTATTTTCTCTCAAATTTGATTCATCCAAATAATTAGGGATAGAAGCAAGGAACACTTAATTTTAGAAAATCAGTCAATGGCCAGATGGAATTCTGCCAAGAACCATTTCTAGCCTGGCAGTTTCCTATCCCAGATCTGGGCCTTTCCGTCCTCAAAATATACAGATCAAACACTTGCTTTAAATGTACTTTTAAGGTACTAAAGAACAATAGAATAATTAACTAAACCAGAATCTATATAACTTTATTGAAAATTTACATATACAACTAGTTCCTACATTTCTTTTTTTTCTTGCCAGTCAACAGATGTAATTTATTTTATATGGAATGCACTGACTTGGCCAGATTTTCTGAACTAGGCACTCTTTATTCTGTCGTGCTTTAGCTACTAGTTCTTTTTTGAATAAAGGCCTCTCCCCTTAGGCCTTTTCCAGAAGTATTCAGATTGCAATATCATTGTAATTCTTTTAATGGGAACTGGGAGCAGTAGTATAAACATTCATCCCAAAGCTTAGTCTTGAGGTTGTACTGTCCTGACCTGTGTCCTAAAGAGGAGAAGGGGCCGGAAAACACTTAGAACATCCATCGTGTCCCTGAAGACCAATAATGAAAGAAGATGTTAGTATGTGTGGGTGACCTGGGTTTAGTCTGAGAGGTTTGTTTGTTTACTTGTAGATAGTAGCATTCCATCGATGTTCTTTTACCGTCAGAGGAATTAGCAGATTTTTTTTCTTTAAAGAACTAGTATCCATTCACTGTTTATAAAGATAAAATTATTTCTGATGCTGCTAAATCTAAACAGCTGCTAACGTAGGATCTTCTCCAGTATCCCTGCCGCTTAAATCCAACACGTGTGAATTCATGTACCTCTGTTCAAACAAGTCAGGGGTTTTTAGTTGACTGTATTGATCGAGCAAGTGATAATAAAACAAGACTGGGCATCCATTAGCCTCATCCTCTTTGTGGTTTTGTTCACAGACATACTATGAGAATTTGACCTTTGGATCTATTTACCTGTCTGAAAAATAACAATGATAGGCACTTTGGTACTACCTACTTGTCTCCTTTTTTGGTGTACTGAGGATTTAACAGTTAAGCTCCCTTAGTTATCCAAATGAAGGGTTTGGCATCATCACCAACTGTGATTAAGGAAATGAGTAAAGTGACAAGCATTCTACCACCAGAAGGTATTTCTGGAGTGAACTAATTTCACCTCTTGGTTCTCCATCATCAAATCCATACTGGGATATGGTTTAATATAAAGCAGGTGGAATAAATTGCTTTTACTGTTCAGGCTCTACTGACAAGCTTTACTTAATTAGGATTTGGTTTGGAACAAGGGGGTAAAGAGGTATTATCAGTGATTACTCCTGACACTTTAAAATAGTTTTTTAGTTCTTAAAATGCACCTAATTCTGAATTTCAAGGAAGAGGAGGAATGATGGGGTAAAGGTAAATCAGAAGGGATTATGTTCTTCTTGTAATTGCAATGTATTGTGCTTTAACAAAACTCTTTACTCTTTCTCTAGCTCCTGAGTTAACTTTTAATCTTTTTATTGGAAAAAAAAATGCAAGTAAGATTTGTTTAATTTTTTCCTACTTGTTCATGGTATGTCAGAGGAGGGGTAATCCTAGGAAGTTTACACTAAAGTAAAACACTGTGGAAAATAAGGTGAAAAGATAGGGAGCACTTATAAATAAATGTTCCTCACAACGTTTCCTATGGAAGAATTTTGCACTAAGATGTATCTTTATGAAAAGCAACAATAATTGGTTCTTCAGCTCTAGTCCTCTGTAACTTTAATACAAGAAACATGGACCATCTACTTTGTGTAGACACTGAAAACACCGTGTAGACACTCAGGAAACATGGAAATGAATAAGCCATAGACATTACCTTCAACGTTCCTTCTGTCTAATGGAGGAGAGTGAGGTGTAAGCACTAAGTAGAAGATGGATTCAAGAGTCTGAACAGAAGTAGGACAAATGATATACATGGAGAGAATAGGGGAAGAAAAGATTAAATGTGACCTGGGTGGTCAGAGAGAGATTTCGAGATGGCTTTGCACTTGGTTGGAGTTTTGGGCAGATTTGGGGAGACAGCATTTCATGCTAAGTACCAACAAAGAAATGGGGACACAGAAGAGCCTGTTTGGGAAGTGATGAGAAGACTGATGGGGCTGGAGAGTAGGATGTAGTGAGAGAAGAATTTGGATGGTAGTTTGGGGTCAGGTTCTGGGGGAAGATGAATGCTCTTCTCTGACTACCAATTCCTTTTGGAACAAAATCTCACATGAAACTGCAGAGACTCTTCTTCAATTGCCTTTCTTCAAATGCACCTGCTGTTTTGAACAAGCAATACCTGTAAACTGTCTCATCAAACAATGTTTTTATTTTAAAAAACAAAGAAACACAAACAGAAAACAAGATCTGTTAAGGCACCCAGGTGTTGCAAAGTCTGTGTCACTTAGCAATGGGTCATAGCTATGAAGTAGCAATTAAAGTTAGAAGCAGCCATAAAAGTCACCTAGTGCAACCTTGTATTAGTTTCTTATGGTTGCTATAACAAATTACCACAAACTCAGTGGCTTTAAGCAACACAGATTTACTCTCTTACCGTTCTGTAGGCCAGAAGTCCAAAATCAGTTTCACTGGGCTAAAGTCAAGGTGGCCGTAGGGTTGGTTCATTCTGGAGAACATGAGGGGAGATTTCGTTTCCGCTTCTTTTCCAGCTTCTATTGGACACCTGTATTCATCGGCTTGTGAACACTTCCTTCATCTTCAAATCGCATCACTCCAATCTATGTTTCCATCATCGCCTTGGCTTCTCCTCTGACTGACTTCTTCTGGGTCCCTTTGATAAGAACAGTTGTGATTATCTCAGGTCCACCTGTATAATGCAAGATAATCTCCCCATCTCAAGTTCTTTAACCATCACATCTGCAAAGTCCCCTTTGCCATATAAGGTAACACTCATAGGTTTCAGGGACTAAGATGTAGACATATTTGCAGGGGGAGGGGGCATTATTTAGCCTGCCACAAACCTCCACATTTTATAGATAAGAATGTTCAGACCCAGCTTGGTATAAGGCCATACAAGTAGCTGTTGACAGAGCTGGGCTTATAACTCATGGTGCCTGATTCCCAGTTCTTTCTATTGCACCATGATGTCAGTCTTTCATGCTCTCAGTGAGGAATTGGTGGTGCTTTTGGAAGGCAGAGACCCCAGCTAGCTGAGACTGGGACTGAACAGGAGTACCCAGAGTAGCCATTTAGGAGTGGAGAAGCCTCTTCATCCTGGGCAAGGACCAACTTGAGAAAAGAGTAAATGCTCTTTTTAGGACCAAAAAAGGCTGGGGAATTGTTCTTTCATTGAGTGGAGAAGAGATTGGGGGAAGGAAAAGAGACATGTGCAAGGAAAGAGAAGAAAAGAGAGGGCGGTATGCAGAGAAAGAGAAGCTATAATTGAAGTGGAGTCAAAAGGAAAAGAGAAGATCATCATGTGTATCCCATAATAAAGCCACCCTTCTGTGTATATGGTCTCTGAAACCAAGTGTATCCTGCAACACTTTCTCTTCATTAATGCCTAGACTTTATTTTCCATAACAACTGTATTATTTTGTTTATGTATTTTTTGCTCACAAATTATGTCCTTTACTGATTCATCCTCCTCAGTATTAGATTCTCTAGAGAATAGCAATAATTTCCATTGCTTTGTACACCACTGAGCACAAAAATGTGCTTTATAACAGTTTTAATCATTTTAATGATGATATACAGAGTGCATCACACTAATGCTATCATAGCATTTTTCTTTGAAAAAGTTCTGGAAAAATTCCAAACTAATTTTGTACTTTAACTGAAAGAAGAGCTTGAGGCTAATATAAAGGGCATATTGTTTTTGAAACTAATAAAGAAAGTGAAGATTACCAAGAAATAGCAAAGACATATTGCAATAAAATTGGAAAAGCAATGCAAGAGATGAAATGGGACCTTTGAGAGGAAAGGGAAAGTTTAAAAATGATTTTTAACTATAAATGGGATAAGGAAATGAGAGTATAAAATGTTTCCCTGTTATTACAGGAGGAAGCATTGCTGATTGATGATACTAAAATAAAAGCTTAAAAAATGTTCATCTTTATCCAAAAAGTGATCTACAAGAAGAGTCAGTCTACATGTTAATTAGCAGAGAGGTGCATCAAGTTGAAAGAATATGGAAGATTATCAATATATTTACTAATAAATATTGAGTATTTTTAAGTTAATGTTTCTATGTCTTATAATTTCCTAGCTTCCCCAAGGTAGACAAGTTTTATGCTATTGTTGTAATTTGTCCTATATCAGTTAATAGATTTCAATAGACAATGGGTACTTAGTAAATATGTGATAATGATTACTAATATGAATTAAAGCTGTTGACAATATCCAAAAACTTAAATATTTGACTTGGAATATTTATTTATGCTCATCAACACAGAATATATAAAAATGAAAATAAATCTAGTACGACATAATTTTTATTTTGAGCACTTTCTTTTGGGAAAATGCCTGAAAAACCTACTCAAGTGCTCTTCACTCCTGCCCATGGAAATTTCACCTATTCTTCAAAGCCCAACTGAGTGACCACCTCCTTACAACACCTTCCCTGGTCCCCTCTAAGTCATTTATGACTCTTTCAAATGTCTACAATACTTTAGGTGATTCACATTGTCCTCATAATTGCACATTGACTTTAATTAAAATTCTTTCTATTAAGTCTATATCATCTACTAAATAATAATTCTTCAGAGGCAAAGACTGTCTATTCATATTTATATGCCTAGTGCACTGGTTATCTGCAAATGAACAATATAGATAAGTATGAATAAATCAATGAAAGGACTGTTCTATCATAGTAACTCAGAATTACCTTCATGAAATCCTATGTACTCTACCTATTGAGTCACTTCTTCTAGGCATGGGAGTGGGATCTTCAATTTTATTATTTTTAACAGACTGCCAAAGTTATTCACATATAGCCAGCTAGGCACCTGGCACCAGTAGCATTTAGGGATCATTCATCAATAATTCAGTCGGATAAAGTGCATCTTATTGTGTACCTCTGAGGTATGGTCACCATGAGTATGGGTAATTACCAGAGAATGGGCAAACTTTTTTCGAGGGGAGATAAGAGTAATGGAAGGTATCCAAAAGCAAGTAATGGAAGGTATCAACTGGAGGTGAGATGGGTTGGTAATTCAGGTAAAGCTAATCTTCTGAAGACAATCTGGGTTTGCTCTGCCTAGTTAGTCCAGTCCCATTCATACCCAATGGAGAGTTAAATTAAGACCACTAACTAGGCTCTAGAATACTCTTTCTTGTTCTCCAAGGGCTATCAGAATGACTATGAGCCATTCTTTTACATCAAGACCTGTTACAATAACTTTATCTATGTGTCTACTCATTTAATTTTACAGTAAATATAAAGGCTACCCTTCTAAGTACGAAGTCTTCACTTTTCATACTGTCAATTGTTACCTAAAGGGAGTTTTTATTAAGGATGACTACTTAAATTATTCTCAACTGCATAATAATATGCTAGTAAAGAGAAGACTACAAAGCCTCAAAGACAAAGAAAACAGAAGAAAAATCAGGAGATGAAAGATCTCAACCTTTTTATGAGACACAAAGAAGATGAAGAAGTGGTAAGTGGCTCAAAAGAGGGGAGGAAGCTATAACTTACAGGACCTCCAAAGTAAAGTGCTAATGAAAAGTGAGCTTATTGCCATCACAGAATCCCTAAGAGACTAGAAGTAGAGTGACTGGGCTCTTACATCTCTTTCTGCGCCAAAGATAGCCTATGGTTAACCTACACTCTTGCCAGGGGCAGGAGATTTGAGATTTAGTCTCAAGCAGCATTAAATGGGGAAAACTTCAGGCATGGAGGCATGAAGAAGATGTATGAGATATGGGCTGATCATAGAGGGATTGAAAGAGTCTGCATTTGAATAGTAGGACCCCTGTCCCTTTTCTGCTCTGTGTTTATCTTCCAGATATTTATTTCTCAGGCAGAAGACTCTTCTTTGAAGAAATGAATGTCACCTGAGAAGAGATTTCCACATCCCGATGTCTGAGAGTCTCACCCAAAGTATTTGACTTCCATCTTGATTATTTCACAATGAGTCTCATCAGTTGATAACCTCTGTGCCTGCACACAGAGCTTTCAGTGCCTTGTTCTTAAACGTTGATTGGTGGCCAAGGATCATCAGATGTTCTAGGAAAGCCTCCAACACAAAGGAGAGATCAAATATACTAACAGAAAAGAAGAAACTCAGATATTCAGATCGTTTAGGGTATGGCTTAATTTTTCCACTTCCTTTCATTTACTGAATTCCTCTGACTGCTATCCCTGCCCCAGTTCTAATAAATGGATTTTTGCCTCTTTTTTTTTATGACCAAGCTCTCCTCTTGTACCTCTTCTGGGGGTCCCTGCCTTGTTCCTATGCCCAAGACAGCCTTGATACCCCACCCAGTACTTATTCCTGCCCAGCCTTATGGTCTTCCCTGCTCTTATTCCTAGCCACTCAAAGGTCACTTCTCACCAGTGTACTCAACTCAGCGCTTGTAGGTTTAGTCTTGTTCCCAGCCCACCAGTCGTTTCTGACCTGCCCATCTGCTTACCTGCTTGTGAGAGTTTAGACTTCCCATTGCCTTGCTCTGCCCACCTGCTGTAATACTTGAACTTCTCTGGCCCTGCTGATGTCTACTGGTTGCCTATGCCTTCCCCTCTTTCCAGTCTCTAACCTGTAGGACAAACTGGTCTTCTCCCATTGCCTACAGCTGCATCTGCTCCCTAACAACCTAACCCACTTAGATGGATATGTGTTCTTTTCAATTCCTGGTCCCTCTAAGGCTGAGCCCTCCTAATGAATCCTTAACTAAGTACCAAAATAGATTCGGCACTTAAGAGTCATCTACTGCACCCTAGCCCAGGGAGTAAGTTGGTCCAAAGTTGCCCATGAAAAGGACACTGCGCTTTGGTTGAAAGAAGAAAAAACCTCTATTATTCTTAATTCCTTTACTGGGAGCTGAAATCCTGATTGCTTGTGTCACTCTGTGACATAGATTAGCAGTGGTAGAGACCTGCCCTTACTATCTGCCTCTACCAAGTAAACTGTGCTCTGCCATCCCAGCTTCCACAGCTGTAAAGCCCTGGCCACATGGGCTTTACCTGGTGCTGCCTTCTTCCAGCCCACCTGGGTGCTGAGTAAAAGTTCCAGAATTCCATAGTTGAATTGCTGCAGCTCTGAATATCCTCTAAACAAAGAAAGTTTTTTGGAGATGAATTTTTGAACTTGAAAAATCTCAGAATGATTTAAATGAAGGCTGATGCATGAAAATACACTCCCAAGAGATATCTTCAAGTAAGAGTCTTTAATTCTCTTTTAGGTTCTGGAGGAAATAAAGGAGATAAAAAACACTTAATTTTTTATACTTCTTTCAGAAGTAAGCCTTCTATTTGATGCACCATTAAATGCCCAATAAGAGAAATGCTCTTAAGGTGTAAATTGAAATAGGGAAATCTTCTAGATTCACTTACATTTTTTCATTGTGCTTTCTTCCAAAGTCTAACTGAAGTGTAACTTGCTTTCTCGTAAAATTGAGTTTCAGATTTTAGCTCCTGAATATTACCCACTTAGTCAAATATTATAAATCCTTCAAAAATGGTAAAGTATTGTCTTTAGCAAAATACATTGTAATCATGCAAAACACATGATCATAAACCAGAACACTGCTTTAAAAACTTTAATTTTAATCCACCAGTTAATTGTTTTAGTTATGGTTTTATTTCCCAAATGCAAGCTGGTGTCACTCATGGTATGGAGGTGATTTTCAGAGGGGCATAGTAACAAGGAATAGTATTAAGTGAATTACATAGAGGGAAGGCTATGTGTTATTAAAATTCTTTTCAGTCCTTCTCCTTAGTCTGGCATTTTTTTCAATTCTTTACTTTTGTTAATTGCCATCTTTAAAAAAGAAAGCAGGCCTCAGAAACTGAGGCTTTCCTACATTCCAGGTAGAGTTACAATCACATTGTTATGTTTTATTGCTTTTTTAAAATAATTACCTCTTGTTTATGACAAATGATGTTGGTATTAAATTTATGATTGTTTTATTCCAAGAATTATTAATTTTGTTACAATGTAGGCAGTACGCAGATATGGTACATGGGCAGTTGGTATGTGAACAATAGAATCTTAGGAAACATTGGTTTCTGGGAAGTTTGAGTGTTTCTCAAGCTTGATTAGTTGGTTGATTTTTTCTTCACTGAATCAACCAAGTCAGTTGGTTGTTTGATGTAAGACAGACATAATCACTGGTGACTACAAACTTGCCATATATTAATAAAATGCAACTGTGTTTAGATCTAATGGTGGTTTTTAAAGGAGATCAATTCTTTCAGCACCCTCTGAAATAAACATCTGTTGGTAGCTCATCTACCTTTAACTTGAGAGAAGTCTCTGAAAATTGGAATAGATTTGTTGACCTCAACAAGATCACAAACACAGTGCCATTGAGAGCAAGGAATCTTGTGATAAGACTTAGTAAAAAAAAAAAATCATAAACACTAAGGATGTTTGTATATTTTCAAAAATCATAAACACCAAGGATGTTTGTATATTATCTAAAAAATATTTTCAAAAATTCTTATAGAACTTCTAGAGCTAACCACAGAATACGTACAAGATCCCCCTTCACCTAGGATATTTGAGAAATATTTGGCTTCTCAAACACATTTGTTTAACTATTTTTTTTCTAACTTCCTACTCTCTAAAGCTAAGAATCCACAAATAATATGACCCTAAAGCTGAAATGAAAGAGAAACAACTGATTATATACACACACATACTAGCAAAGCACACTGGGAGTTGGTGCCACACTGTGAATTGGAACAGAGCCACAGAATAGTGAAACACAGGCTTTACCAAAGGAACCCACAGGCTAGTTGGGGAGAGAGGGGCGGGGAGGGCAACAGTAAGACAAGACAGGATATGAACGACTTAATTGCACAAATCAAAGTTATGGGGATTTGAATGAAGGAAACTTCTCATCGGTAGGGAATAACAACAAAGCCCTAGAAGAGATAGACCCTGAAGAGTGAGCAGAATTCAGACAGAGTGGGTATTCTAGATAGATCACCCTCCAACTTTTATTGAGAATATTCTCTGCACTAGGGCTGAGGGCACAAACAATAATATAATAATGATGTTGATGATGATGATGATAATAATAATAATCTGTTATAGAAAAACACCTCAGTGGAAGACATGGGTGCAAATTTTTACCACACAGTGTATTAACTAATGTAATAGAACTCTTTAGAAGCAACCAGGGAGGAAGAAATTATTTCTACCTGCGGAATTGAGAAAGCATTTATAAAGGAAATGAACTTTGATCTGGGCTTTGAATGATGAGTGGAGCTTTACCAGATGGAAAAAGATGAGAAATATATTCCAGACAATGAGCACAACATATGATAAACCATGAAGGCATAAAAGAACATAATGTGTTTGGGAAGGGTGAGAACCTCCTATGTGGTTAGAGTGTCAGGGGAGGGGGTGAGGATGGACATAGTGATTAATAGAGAAAGTGCCTGGAAAGACATGTAGAATCTAGTTTGTGAAAGGCTATGTATGCCATGCAATGGAATTTAAACGTCATTAAGACATTGTTTTAAGTAAGACAGTGTAGTTCAGATCTCTGTTTTTAGAAGTATCATTTTGGGGACAGGATAGAGGTGATACAGGAGAAGTGGTGCAGGGGAGGTAAGAGGAGGTGCCCTGAAAAGACAGAGTCTTGCATGGGAATATGGCCTAAGAGTAGGGGAGTTTGGAGTGAATTGTAGAGTGTCTTGGAGGCCATATTGAGGTGTTGACACGGAGTTCTCTAACAACAGAAAACTGCCAGTGCTGTACTTTATGAAGACTGATCTGGAAAGTGTCTATGGAACCTATTACCATGGAGAGACTTGAGGGCCCAGCTCGGGCATAAGATGTGGCACATACCACTGGTTGCTGATCCAGCACCTGTTCTGTCCCTGCTTCTTCCTTCCTAACTGAATCCTGGTTTTGTTCCATTATCTTCTCTCCTCTTCCTAGCCATGGTCTTCAGAAGATGAGGCCCTATTCCCTGCCCAGAGGATGAATCTGCTCTAGGATAAGACTATGGAGTCCATTTCTAGCCAATGACATGGGAAGAAAATCCTCTAGGGGCCCCTAGGAAATGTCTTCTTTTTTTGAAAAAGGGAAACACAGGAAGAGACAGTCTCTTTTGCTGAAAGTTGTCTCCATGTGGCACTTGGAACTGCCAGGCCACCATTTTGCTGTGATAAGAGGAACTAGTCCATGGACAAAGCAAATATTCAAGGAACCTGATTCCTTGATGATGTTAAGAGCCACTGATTTAAACAAACTTGGAACTGCCTTCCCTTCAGACATCTTAAAAGATGAGCTGATTTAAGAAAAAGGCTAATAAGCCAGATTTTATACATTCATATTGAGCGTGAGGTGAAGATGTCTACAGAGGAAGTTCAGGGTTGGCATGTCGGGGAAAGAAACCAAAAGCCAAATACAGTTCTTTCCCTTGCCATAGGCCTGGAAGAATTATAAATACTTACTCCTTGCTACATTGTCTACTATTAATTATTTCTGTCTTCATAAGTATAATTAATGCAATTTATATCAATAGCAGTAATGGATAACACATAATGTACTGAACAATTTCCTATTTGGGAAATTCCATTAGTGCTTTCACAACACTAATGTTGGTGAAAGGCTTCTGCTATTACTTCAATTCATAGGAATATGTACGTGTGCAGTGTGGCAGAAAGGAAGGAACATATATCTGGGCTCAAATAGCTGCTCCTCCACTACGTTACCATCTGGCCCTGGCCAAATGGTTTAATTACCGTAAACCTCAATTTGATTTCATTTTAAATAGATTTCATAAAACTTACTTCGCAGGGTTTGTGCTTAGTAATGGTGATACAGTATGCACCCACATTTTCAAAATTTTCAATTTTAAGAATTGAAGTACAGTTGTTTTAGAATGTTGTATTAATTTCTGCTATACAGCAAAGTGATTCAGTTATACATATAGATATGTTCTTTTTTAAATTGCATTTCCCTTTGTTCTTAAAGTTCTTAAAACTGTCAGTTATAGATTATGATCACCTATTCTTGATTTCCATTTTAGTTTTCCCCCTATCAAGGTCACTGCTAGCTCAAGAAGCCTCAGGTCCCAGGAAGGAGGAGTTACATATCTGTTTGTGGAACTCAAGGACACAGATGCAGGCATGCCAATTGTCTGGCAGGATCACTGCATCAAAAGTGCAGGCCCAGTCATTTTGCTTCCTCTCTTATTGTAGCATGAACTTTCAGCACTCAGGAGAACTCATCTCCTTGGACTCCACAGTCAGCCTGTGGAAAGTCTGGGAATTAGAAGTGGAGCTGGGCTCATGGCGGGCTTGAGCCTGCAACATGGGCTCCAGTTCAGCCGGACAGAGAGGCCATTATTGAGATATGAAGATCTCTTGCAACTAATATTAAATATGTATTTTTATTGTTCACTTGTCCTTGTTCCTTGTGTGCATAGCTCTCTCGGGAACCACAGTAAGAGTGGATCAGGCCAATCCAGGATTTAGATATTTTTATTGTTGTCAGCCACTGGCGGGGTTTAATGCGTTTTGACTAAGCACCAATCTTGACAGTGTCCCTGGATAATCTGAACACTTGGGTTCATTCCTTTTTAATTTAGTGACCACTTAGCCCTAGTTAGGACATGTTCTTCTTTACCTTTTATTGTGTGTGTGAGAGTTACCTGATAATTATGGATGTCAGTTTCCCTTTGATAATTGGGAACAAAAATGTTTCCACTTCACTTGTGAAACTCAGACGTTTGCTTTTATGGCAATACATTCATTATATAAACTCCAAAATCCATCAGAAATATTTGGTCATTAAATGATTCACTACTTTTTTTTTTATAACCACTCCCCCAGGGGCAGGACTTGGGGAGGGGAGAACATAGTTTATTTTCCTCTTCCTGGGAGTAGCCCAGTAAAAAAAATATATGTAGCGGACACACTCATGTATAATGAAGGAAAAAAAAACTTCAGTGTTTATCTCCCAACCTGCACTTTGTACTTTCTAGGTGAACTTGAGTTTGCCTGCCTTCCCTATTACACATACAATCGGAGTTCGAACTTGAGTAAAGTAGAAGAAGATGAAACTGAGATATACATCTGATTTATATGAGTTCATTCTCTGTCCACCTGTGTTCCTCCCCCTTATAAAAAACCTATATATAAACACCACAGCTACTATATGAAAGTAAACAAGTTTAATAAATGCATATCCCATTAGCATAGAGATATTCTGAGCTGAGTGGGATTCTTTGCATTTTTTAAGCCAGGGTTTCATAATGAATGTTGATATTTTGGAGCAGTGCCTGGAAAACTGCACAGAAGCAAATCTGCTCCTATATTTTATAGAAAATTTGTATTTCTATAAAATCCTAACTTCTTCCTCTAGTCTACAAGGTCCTGTATGAGCAGGCCTAGCGTCTCCCACTCACTCTTTTCTCCAGGCACACTGGCTTTCTGCCTTTCGTTTCTAACTCACCAAACTGGTTTCCACCTCAGGTTCTCTGCATTCCCTTTGCCCCACCAGACCTTCCCATGACCTTCAACCGCTACGTGTATTATCACCTCCTTAGACAGCCTTCCCTGCCCACGCTGTTGACACGGGGCTGCCCAGTAGACACATCAGGTGAGACAAATGGGAGTCAGACATGTAATTGTACAATTCCTAGTAGCTACAGTAAACAAATTAAAAAGAGGTAAAATTAATTTTAATAGTGTTTTGATTTAATCCAGTATCTCTAACATATCATCATTTCAACATACAATTTGTATAAAAAATTAATGAGATATTTTATATTCTTTTTCTCATACTAGGTCTTTGAAATCTGGCACTTTTCTTCAGGACATCTCAATTTGGACCAGCTACATTGTGACCGGTGGCTACTGTATTGGACCACACAGACTTAAAATAACACCCCACCTCCAGCCACTCTCTACCACATTACTCTGATTTATCATTATTGGAAGATTTTTTTTTTTTAATGTTTATTTATTTATTTATTTATTTATCTTTGGCTGTGTTGGGTCTTTCTGTGCGAGGGCTTTCTCTAGTTGGGGCAAGCGGGGGCCACTCTTCATCACGGTGCGCGGGCCTCTCACTATCGCGGCCTCTCTTGTTGTGGAGCACAGGCTCCAGACGTGCAGGCTCAGTAGTTGTGGCACACGGGCCTAGTTGCTCCGCGGCACGTGGGATCTTCCCAGACCAGGGCTCGAACCCATGTCCCCTGCATTGGCAGGCAGATTCTCAACCACTGCGCCACCAGGGAAGCCCCTGGAAGATTTATTTGTGTTTGAAATCATCCTATTTGTTTATTTACTTGTATATTATCTCTCCCTCCATCCTTTATGAACACCCTGCCCTGAAATGAAAAGTCTAAAGGACCAGGGGCTTCTTTTTATTCTTCGCTGTATCCACAGAGCTTAGTATATTGCCAGTTTTCAGTTAAGTATTTGTTGGAAGTTTGATGAATAAGAAACTGATGTGCTGTTAAAACAATGAGTCCGTGTGGCTTTTGCTTTTTGAGTCTTCCCTCCCTCGTGCTAGGTTTCAGGTCAGTGGAATAAATAAAGACCACACCTTGCTGTCCCTTTTCCCCTTCCCCATCCATGTCCTCCTGTAACTATCCTGTGTTGTCTGTATCCCACCAATTTTCTGATACGGGACTGTTTCCTTAAGAGAAAGCATTTTCCAGTCCACCGTTAAAGCTGCTCTCAAGTTAGCATTCAACTCATACTAAGCAGGAGAAAAAAAAAAAGCAAACATCTGGACTTTCTCTTCTTTCCCCTACTAACCATTACAAGATTTTCTCAGAAGGTAGTCAGGCTGTAACTTGTATTTATTATACTTTTAGTCAATGGGAGGAAACCCTGGATCTGTGATTAGCTGTAGGCCTTGTGGAAACTGCCCTGAGGCCCGGAGTTCTGGAGGTTTCCTTCCACTGCTCCTCTAGATGTGACCCAGTCTTGCCTGTGTGACAGTGGTCAAGGGCTCCAGATTTGCCTGTGCTCATTTCCTCCATCTGTCAAAGGAAAGTCACAATTATTGCTTATTTCCAGTATAAGACTATAAAGAAAAATCAATTAAAAAAAATTTTTTTAAAAAGGCTATAGAGAAAAAAACCAGAAAGTATATTATGCCCAGTAATGAAAAGCATTGTTGCTGTTCATACAAAGCAATGGGCACTGACCTGGTACCTAGGATTCTGCTCTAAACGCAGGTATCACAATAAAAATGGCTAGAGTCTTAGAGACTGGGTCAGTATGTGAGGTAAATGGTAAAATGGAAGTGGGGTTTGAAAAGAATTCTTACCCTTTCTACAGTTAGAGAAATTTGTGGAAAGAGAAAAGTTTCTGCAAGCTTGTTTTGGCATTTAATTACCTTGGCATACAACTACTCCTGGGTGAAACATAATGAAGAGAAGGTTGACCCAATTCAGCCCATCCTCTACACACCTTTTTCTCTCTCCCTCCCCTGGGTTATTGAAATTGTGCTCCAGAATAAACTTGGCTATGGTTTATTCACAAAACCTAAATAAGTGTTGTCACATTTAAGAATGTTGAGTTCTCAATTCAGAATTCACTCATTCATTTAAAAAAATATATACTGTGCACCTACTATGTATAAAAAAAGTTGAAATGCAAACCTAAATAAGACCCTCAGGGGGCTTCCATTTTAGCAGATAATACATTCATTAAACAGCAATTTCTGCGATTAATTATTCAACTGCAATCATAATGAGTACCTTGAAGGTGGTGTGAGAAGATTTAATGGAGTCCTGATTTAGTCTTCCCCCCAAAGTGTCTGGTCAGATAAATCCTGAGAGGAGGGTTTAGTGGGCTAAGGGGGTTAGGGAGATTTTCAGGCAAGCAGCAGGTATCAATGTACTGAGGTAGGAGGAACCTGGCAGAGGCACCAGAATAAGCAATGGCCAGCTTATTAATAAGCAATGCTCCCCCAAAGGGCTCCCCAAGGAGGGGCTAAGAGAGCAACAAGGCCCAGAGCCCAGAGTCTCTTCTGTTCTCCCCAGCAGGGCCGACTATAACCGATTGAGTGATCCTCTCTATTCATTGACCTGATACTTAGCTTTTTAGCACCTACTTCTTATGTTAAGCCCTCAAAGGTTGTGGCTTTCCCATGAGCCATGAGCAGATGTACAAATCCCTCTATACTCCTGTCTGGAGGATTCCTGTGCTGAGTCATCTGCTGCGGTAGCAGACAAGAAGCACCAGGGCACAGAAAGCCTTCTCCTCTGTTTGCTTTGGTAGAACACAGCATGATGAAAATGTACACTAATTTGATCTAAAGTGTTGAATGAATTAGCAAGTGTGGCTACTACCAGGTTCTGCGCTCACTGCCTCTCTAAACTTGGCCGAGCATCACACAAACAAACAAGCAAAATTATTAGTGAGTTTACTGAGTATGATTTAATTTGCTCAGAATTAAGCCAGGAAGCTTAACTAACATGTCTTAATGACGCTGTGGCAGACACATGATGATGGTGAAAAAAACAAACGATCAAAGTCCATTTGAGGGGACTTCTGAAAACCTGGTACCAGGAAGCAAAAAAGGTCAGTTTTCAGCTCTCTTTCAAGACTGCTTCTACATCGGAATTAGGGTTGGGAGGAGACCTTAAGAGAGATGTAGAAGGTTTTAAATGTGCAGTTGGTTGGGCCATTGCAATTCGAGAGTTGCTATGCTGTTAATAGGAACACAATGCACCTTCCACTGGATGGAAGTTATATTCAATCTCACCAGGTTTATGCTAAACTTCTGGCAGCTATGTTTCCAACACATGATACCAATGGGGAAAACAGAAAAATAGACAAGGGTACTCATTACTACAAATAGGTCATGGACTGGGTAGCATTAGCCTCACACTGATCATGTCTTCCTGATTGCTGCAGAGGGAAGTCTCATGCCAGCCACGAGTCAAACCAAATAATTAGCAGATGTCACCAATGGTAATCTCCTGATGTTTAAAAATGGAACAAGTGAATCAGCAAAATATTTAGGAAGGGAAGCCCACGTCAACCATTCCATCCTCAAAAGTCTTGTATGGACGAGGCGGTCTCTATAATCAAGGCTCCTCAGCATGACCATGAAAAAGAAAATGGAAGCCTATAGCTCAAGCATAACTATAAACGCTGACTGTGTTATAAATAACATATTATGTAGAGAGTAAAAAAAAAAACCCTCAAAACAATATTTAAAACTAATCACTAGGGCAATTCCTCCCTGTTATTATAATCATTGCCAGTTATTCAAAAGCAAATGGCACTGTTGAAAGTGAGGCATGATCTCTTTTCTCTGGAAGAACACACTTTGATAATAGAATACTAATATGCATGGATCTAAGAAACACACCACATGTATGTTTATACATGCAACTAATATGGAAAAGCCTAACACTGGCACAACTGAAATTAGAAAGAATAGTATGATTTAGGGAAAGTTAATAGACATGCTTAGTATGTGACAGACATTGTCCTGGGCACCTGTTAAGCATTACAATGTGTATACTTCAAACTAACCCTGTTGTGTTGGGTTTACTATTATCTCCATTCTTATAAGAGATTTGGGGGAGGGAAGCAGTTCTCTTCACAAGGAGCAGGGTCAGGTGTGGAAACAGCTCTGTCAACTCTGTGGTGGACCTTTGTTGATGGATTACCCAGCATCCATCCCCTCTTCCTCTCAGCATCTCTGTTTCTTTTGGGGGATTTACTTCCCACCCATAGTGGGTCGTCTTGTTAGGTCAGAAAATTCAGATAAGCTCTTCTTTAATGGAGGCAAAGAGGTTCCAGAAACATCCTTTGGCCACATTCTTCCTCTGGGAAGGATTTGAAGGGAAGGCCTTCTAAGATCTAAGCCTGGTCAGCTGGACTTCCTCTCTTTGATTTTTCTTTTAGCCTCACTTTGCGGCATGCGGAACTTCCCTGACCAGGGATTGAACCCATGCCCCCTGCAGTGGAAGCACAAAGTCTTAAGCACTGGACCACCAGGGAAGTCCTCTCTCTTCGATTCTGATGCAAAGAGGGAAGAAACTGCCCCTGCCAGGAGGCCCTCCTGATTTCTGTCCCATCTCTAAACCTGCTTCTTCAGACTTCCGTCAGCTTGGTCCGTTGTGCTCACCAACATCCTTCTAATAAATTGAACCAGAGTTGGCATTTGTTGCCTGTAACCAAAGAACCTAACTAATGCCTCAAGGAAAGTGCACTTGTAATTCCTCCAACCCCCAACTCTGTCAAGAAAATGCAGTTTTATCTTTATTTCAAGTACTGAAATAACTTCACAAATAAAAGATTAGGTAGAAGTTCTTATCATAAATAGAATAATATGCAAATCAAAACAATGTTGACTTTTATTTTTATTCCAATTGGTATTTATACATAAATTCAACATACAGAATTCGTTATCTCTGTGTAAACACAGCTCACCTTCTAGGTAGATTAGAATTATATTCTTTTTTTTTTTAAATTTATTTTATTTATTTATTTATTTTTGGCTGCATTAGGTCTTTGTTGCTGCACGCGGGCTTTCTCTAGCTGCAGCGAGCAGGGTCTACTCTTCGTTGTAGTGCTCAAGCTTCTCATTGTGGTGGCTTCTCTTGTTGTGGAGCACAGGCTCTAGGCACGCAGGCTTCAGTAGTTGTGGCTCGTGGGCTCAGTAGTTGTGGCTCACAGGCTCTAGAGCGCAGGCTCAGTAGTTGTGGCGCACAGGCTTAGTTGCTCCGTGGTATGTGGGATCTTCCCAGACCAGGGCTCGAACCCGTGTCCCATGCATTGGCAGGCAGATTCTTAACCACTGAGCCACCAGGGAAGCCCCTAGAATTATATTCTTACATTGCCATTTGAACTCTTTTCTAGCAAGACCACTTCCCTTTGTCATATAAAAGTAAACTCCAGCTGATGTGCCCAGATCAGGTGAATTTTGAATTTGTGGGTAATGCACAGTAATTATGCTTATTAACTGGATCCTTACCAAGTGCTGTGAACTCCGCTCAACTCTTTACAAGGAGTAATTGTGTGCGGTAAAGGTTATCATTCCCATCTCACACATGAAGAAGCCACGGTGTGGAGAAATGAAGTGAAGTTCAAACAGCAACATATGTAAGAAACCACGAAACCAGCCCTTGAACTTGGTCTGCCTGAGGCCAAAGCTTCACATATTCCTGCTAGGGGAGACTTCTCCACTGCTCAGTGGAAAGCCCAGGTCCCTCCTCCTCCCCCTAACCCTTCAAGGTGGCCTTCTTTGTCACCAAGTCACAGAGGAGGAAACTGAGACTAAGAGAAATTAAGTGCCTGCCACAGTTCACAGAGAAGAGGGCTTTGTCATTCTAAAGCCATCACTGCCCTGAGCTACCCCCCTGGGAGGTTTCATGGTATATAGCTTAAGGAAAAGCAGAGTCACCACATGTTTATAAAATGAGTACAATTCTCCCAGTGCATTGTGTGTTTCCAAGAATGCAAAGCACTTTTACCAACCACCTGGATTCTCTTAAACCAGTAGGACTTAATAGCAGATAGTTTGAGAAATCTGTGCTGAGTCACTGGAGCCAACCTGTTAAAACATTAGTCCTCATCCAATGATTTTTGGCAAAACACAGAATCCTGGAGTGGAAAGGGAATTTAGAAGTGACTTAGCCTAATTTATTTTATCTCAGTGGGGAATCTGAGGGCTAAATAAGTTCAGAGACCTGCCCTCAGGCCCAGAGTTTCTGTGCTGCAAACTGGAAACTGGGGAGCTGGTCTCTAGATGCCCAGGGGAGTGTTCTTTCCACGATGAGCTATTTCCTCCCCTGGGTACTATTTAAAGGTAAAGTACAAACTAGCTTAAGAGAACATCAAGAGCCTGATTAGATAGTCAAGTTTCCATTCTTTAAAAACCTTTTCCATGCTTGGGCATTTGCCTACGGAACAGATCCTAGCTAGATGGAACCAGATGTATTTTCGTTAGCCTAATTCGGAGCATGAATGCTTCACGGTGAAATAATGGATTTTTGCAGGCAAGGAGATAGTGTGGTGCTAGGTGCAGAAGAAATGCAGGCTGCCCACTCACACTTCCACCTCTCAACATTCTCTAAAACTGCAAGATATTCCCCTAGTGCTCAGCGCGCTAAGTGATCGCCCCCTCTCCTCTCCCTCTTCCTGCTGAATCATCTGAAGGAGATTTCGATTGGCAGCTTGCTCCAGTCTTCCCACACAGTATGTGGGGCTCCCACCTCCAGCCCTAAAATACAGTCGCTCAGCTCTTGTGTTCAATATCTCTTATTTTTCATTGCTTGCTCCCATTGAGATAGGAGTTTTGTCAATTCCGAAAGGTCCGTGTCTTTGTTCTCTTCCTTGTACAACATCTAAACATTGTGACAATCAGAAGCTGAGGATGAAGGGAAAGCAACAGGACACAGGCCTATACAACAGCCTAAGCATCAAAATTCAATCTTCACTTTTGAAAATGTGACTACCATTAAATATGTCAGGTAACATGGAAGGACTACCTGTTATTTTCTTTTTCCCTAACATTTTTTTCCAAAGTGGGAAGCCTGTGAAATGCAGTCCGTAACCCACTGCAGGATGGATGGGGACTTGGAGTGGCCAGATACAGGCTGTGTGTGCTCTTTAGACCTGGGACAGGCACACAGCAGCTGGATGGGGAACCCCCTGGATGACAGCCAGCTGGTTACTTTTGCTGATGCTACCGGTAACGCGGATCCTCGTGAGTGCCTGTCCTTGTGTTTTCCTGCCCTTTCTTCCCTGCCCATTTTGGAATTAAGATACAGTCTTTGGCTATTCTGGCTCTTCCTTCCTTACTTTTCTCAACCATCACATAGGAGATAATGACACTCAGATGGCACTGGCTCGCCACCTATGTAGAACTGCCTCTGGCTTTACGCCCAGACCAAGAGAACCTTAGAACTGGAATTTGGGGATGATGGCTTTTGTTTTGTGCTGCCCAATAGCACTCACTAGAGACTAGAGACAGATGGTTTGCAACTTAGCACTGCAAGCAAAAGTTGCCTGGTTTTGCATTTTGGCCATTGACTATCAGGGCCTGGGTTGAGCCAAGAATTCTGAGCCGGCTGTTGGGGCTGATTTGGTTCTCAGAGGTCTCCTAATAACTGTGGAGCTATGGACTCAACTTCAAAGACTAAGTCCTGGAAAAGTGGCCCCCAATTCCCAAGTTCTGCAGTGGGAGAGGGGGAAATGCTCATCACACCAATCTTCGATGCAATGTTAATTAATTGTTTTGCATCCAGATGTTTTCATTCTCAACGCCAGAGGTGAAGAGTCTGAGCGATCGTGTTACAGATGTTAAGGAATTGTCCAAGTTCATATAGCAAGTGAGAAGCAGAGCGGGAGATTATTGCCACATCCAAGCTCTACTCACTATACCACTTTCATTCCACTCCTTTCAAAAAATAAATATCAACTAGCCAACTCTGTTCCCAGCATGAAAACACTAATCTTTTCATGTGATTAGATCTTATGTCCCCAGTTAGATTATTGGCCCTCTGGTAGGTCGTAAGTCTAATATTTTGTTCTCATTCTTGCAAACAATAAATACTCCAGGAATAATTGCTGATTAATATTAACAGTAAAGTGGTTTTAAAGATATGTTTTCATCCCTGGCCACCTTGTAACTTTTTTCTTTATTTTTTCTGCTTTAAAAAATGACTTGACTAAGGCGATACCTGCTCATGGTAAAAAGATACGGTATATAAAATAATCACTTCCCCATCTCAACTCCATTCCATTTATCTGAAATAATCAATATTGTTAAGTAGGTAGCCTTTCCCATCTATTTCCACGCACATATAAACACATGCAAACATATGGACAGACATACCGTTTTCCTCTTCCTTATCTTTAAAGCAAAATAGCATTGTTATCCTATATATTACTCTGCAGCCTTGTTTTTTCAGTTAAGTGTATATCGCAAATATCTTCCCAAATCAGTAAATATAAAGCTTACTCATTCATTCTAATAGCTGCACAATAGTCCCTCTAATGAGTGGATCATAATTTACTCATGGTTATTCAAGTTCCCACTGTCTCCTAAATAGCTTACAATCTGACCACTGTGCTGTGTGGCATCTCACGCACACACTCCTGATTTTATAGCTGAGGTCAATTCATGTCTAAAACTATGTCATTCACTCCTTGGGCAAAGGCCTCCAAAGCTCTAGGGAATTTGTTTTCTATGAATTAAAATAACCATATTAAGGTATCCCTTCTGTTCCATAATTGAGGGGAGAGTATGCCTTTTCCGTACACTATTATTTAGGTGATGTATAGTATATAGAGAATATATGATTCCCATTAGAAAATGGAATATTTTGAGTTTACAAAAGAATCTTACATCTTTTGTGATAGCTTCAAATATACATGTGTTTGTAGCATATAATTTCTACTCCACTTTAGTTGTAACAGCAACAACAAAAAGGCTTTGAGGCTGTTTTCTTGACTTTTAAAAATCGTTAGTCCATCGAAATGTAAGCTCCACAAGAAAGAAACTGAACAAAACGTAGAGTACAATGTATCCACAGTGTGTAGTGTGACGCCTGATGCACAGAGCAGGGACTGTTTCTGCATTAGTTGAATGAATGAAAATCTGTTTTAAATTTCACACACTCTGAATCACACTCTGTTTGGTCAGAAAAAAGAGTCATGTTCTAACTCATGCTGTAGTTTTCCTTTTCCAAAGGACGACAGGGTACTTAGGTCCCTGAGCTCTATTACTTTCTGACTCAATTAACTACCAGAAGTTGACTCCTGGAGACTGTGAGTTGGCCAGGGGCAGAAGCACACATTCAGACACCAGCTGAGAATACAATTTCCAAGACAACTTAGAAGCGGAAAGGTGGTTTAAAAGCTCAAGCTCTAAAGGCATTAGTTTTCCTGTATATCCATACATATATGCCTCTATTGGTTAAATAAATCATAATACAGGGGAGTACTGTGCTGTCATTAGAAATAACGATGTAGGAGAACACTGAATGCCATGGGGAAATGGGATATATAACATCAAAGAGAGTATGATCCCATTTTAGCTAAAGAAAATATAGCCAGAAAGAATACAGCCACCCTGAGAGACCATTTCTGATAGCTGACATCCTGCTAGAGTGGCCCTAACTGCATCCTTTGGGCATGGTATAAAGAACACTGGGGCCTGCACAGCCGCACTGAGACGAACACCAGCACCGAGAAGAGAAAGAGTGACCACACCGACGCCAAGGCGACCACCAGAGGGCTATCGGTTACCAGGGTGTAGTAATTCTCTACAGATGGCTTCAGGACGAAGGGGAGATCATCTTGGATGGAGCACACCGCCTTTGCATTCTTCCCTAAATCTCTGTCTCAGATCCTAAAAACAGCTTTGACTGTCTCAGATACCTATAGATTTTTCCTTCTTCTCTTTTTGTGAGTGTGTGTGTGTATGCTTCTTTGTGTGATTTTGTCTGTATAGCTTTGCTTTAACCATTTGTCCTAAGGTTCTGTGTCTGTTTTTGTTTGTTTGTTTGTTTGTTTTTAGTATAGTTTTTAGCACTTGTTATCACTGGTGGATTTGTTTATTGGTTTGGTTGCTCTCTTCTTTCTTTTTTTAGACTTTTAATTTTTTTTATTTTTAATAATATATATTTTTTACGTTAATAACTTTATTTTATTATTTTTTTCTTTCTTTCTTTCTTTTCCTCCCTTTTCTTCTGAGCTGTGTGGCTGACAGGGTCTTGGTGCTCCGGCCAGTGTCAGGCCTGTGCCTCTGAGGTGGGAGAGCCTAGTTCAGGACATTGGTCCATCAGAGACCTCCCGGCTCCATGTAATATCAAACAGTGAAAGCTCTCCCAGAGATCTCCATCTCAACACTAAGACCCAGCTCCACTCAACGACCAGCAAGCTGTAGTGCTGGACACCCTATGCCAAACAACTAGCAGGACAGGAACACACCCCCACCCATTAGCAGAGAGGCTGCCTAAAATCATAATAAGGTCACAGACACCCCAGAACACACCACCAGATGCAGTCCTGCCCACCAGAAAGACAAGATCCAGCCTCATCCACCAGAACACAGGCACCAGTCCCCTCCACCAGGAAGCCTACACAACCCACTGAACCAACCTTAGCCACTGGGGGCAGACACCAAAAACAATGGGAACTACAAACCTGCAGCCTGAGAAAGGAGACCCCAAAAACAGTAAGTTAAGCAAAGTGATAAGACAGAAAAATACACAGAAGATGAAGGAGCAAGGTAAAAACCCACCAGACCAAACAAATGAAGAGGAAATAGGCAGTCTACCTGAAAAAGAATTCAGAGGAATGATAGTAAAGATGATCCAAAATCTTGGAAATAGAATGGAGAAAATACAAGAAATGTTTAACAAGGACCTAGAAGAACTAAAGAGCAAACAGTGATGAACAACACAATAAATGAAATTAAAAATTCTCTAGAAGGAATCAAGAGCAGAATAACTGAGACAGAAGAACGGATAAATGACCAGGAAGATAAAATAGTGGAAATAACTACTACAGAGCAGAATAAAGAAAGAAGAATGAAAAGAATTGAGGACAGTCTCAGAACCTCCGGAGCAGCATTAAACACACCAGCATTCGAATTATAGGGGTCCCAGAAGAAGAAGAGAAAAACAAGGGGACTGAGAAAATATTTGAAGAGATTACAGTTGAAAACTTCCCTAATATGGGAAAGGAAATAGTCAATCAAGTCCAGGAAGCTCAGAGAGTCCCATACAGGATAAATCCAAGGAGAAACACATCAAGGCACATATTAATCAAACTATCAAAAATTAAATACAAAGAAAAAGTATCAAAAGCAGCAAGGGAAAAACAGCAAATAGTATACAAGGGAATCCGCATGAGGTTAACAGCTGATCTTTCAGCAGAAACTCTGCAAGCCAGAAGGGAGTGGCAGGACATATTTAAAGCGATGGAAGAGAAAAACCTACAACCAAGATTACTCTAGCCAGCAAGGATCTCATTCAGATTTGACGGAGAAATTAAAACCTTTACAGACAAGCAAAAGCTAAGAGAATTCAGCACCACCAAACCAGCTTTACAACAAATGCTAAAGGAACTTCTCTAGGCAGGAAACACAAGAAAAGGAAAAGACCGACAATAACAAACCGAAATCAATTAAGAAAATGGTAATAGGAACATACATATCAATAACTACCTTAAATGTAAATGGATTAAATGCTCCAAGCAAAAGACATAGATTGGCTGAATGGATACAAAAACAAGACCCATATATATGCTGTCTACAATAGACCCACTTCAGACCTAGGGACATATACAGACTGAAAGTGAGGGGATGGAAAAAGATATTCCATGCAAATGGAAATCAAAAGAAAGCTGGAGTAGCAATTCTCATATCAGACAAAATAGACTTTAAAATAAAGACTATTACAAGAGACAAAGGAGGGCACTACATAATGATCAAGGGATCAATCCAAGAAAAAGATATAACAATTGTAAATATTTATGCACCCAACATAGGAGCACCTCAATATATAAGGCAGATGCTAACAGCCATAAAAGGGGAAATCGACAGTAACACAATCATAGTAGGGGACTTTAACACCCCCAATTTCACCAATGGACAGATCATCCAAAATGAAAATAAATAAGGAAAAACAAGCTTTAAATGATACATTAAACAAAATGGACTTAATTGATATTTATAGGGCATTCCATCCAAAACAACAGAATACACTTTCTTCTCAAGTGCTCATGGAACATTCTCCTGGGTAGATTATATCTTGGGTCACAAATCAAGCCTTGGTAAATTTAAGAAAATTGAAATCGTATCAAGTATCTTTTCTAACCACAGTGCTATGAGACTAGATATCAATTACAGGAAAATATCTGTAAAAAATATAAACACATGGAGGCTAAACAATAAACTACTAAATAACCAAGAGATCACTGAAGAAATCAAAGAGGAAATCAAAAGATACCTAGAAACAAATGACAATGAAAACACGACAACCCAAAACCTATGGGATGCAGCAAAAGCAGTTCGAAGAGGGAAGTTTATAGCAATACAATCCTACCTCAAGAAGCAAGAAACATCTCAAATGAACAACCTAACCTTACACCTAAAGCAATTAGAGAAGGAAGAACAAAAAAACCGCAAAGTTAGCAGAAGGAAAGAAATCATAAAGATCAGATCAGAAGTAAAGGAAAAAGAAATGAAGGAAACAATAGCAAAGATCAATAAAACTAAAAGCCAGTTCTTTGAGAAGATAAACAAAATTGATAAACCATTAACCAGACTCATCAGGAAAAAAAGGGAGAAGACTCAAATCAATAGAATTAGAAAGAAAAAGGAGAAGTAACAACTGACAATGCAGAAATACAAAGGATCATAAGAAATTACTACAAGCAACTCTATGCCAATAAAATGGACAACCTGGAAGAAATGGACAAATTCTTAGAAAAGCACAACCTTCTGAGACTGAACCAGGAAGAAATAGAAAATATAAACAGACCAATCACAAGCACTGAAATTGAGACAGCGATTAAAAATCTTCCAACAAACAAAAGCCCAGGACCACATGGCTTCACAGGCAAATTCTATCAAACATTTAGAGAAGAGCTAACACCTATCCTTCTCAAACTCTTCCAAAATATAGCAGAGGGAAGAACACTCCCAAACTCATTCTATGAGGCCACCATCACCCTGATACCAAAACCAGACAAAGATGTCACAAAGAAAGAAAACGACAGGCTAATAACACTGATGAACATAGATGCAAAAATCCTCAACAAAATACTAGCAAACACAATCCAACAGCACATTAAAAGGATCATACACCATGATCAAGTGGGGTTTATTCCAGCAATGCAAGAATTCTTCAATATATGAAGATCAATCAATGTGATAAGCCATACTAACAAATTGAAGGAGAAAAACCATATGATCATCTCTGCGTCTTAGAAGCAGAAGAACTTTTGACAAAATTCAATACCCATTTATGATAAACACCCTCCAGAAAGTAGGCATACAGGGAACTTTCCTCAACATAATAAAGGCCATATATGACAAACCCACAGCCAACATCATCCTCAATGGTGAAAAACTGAAACCATTTCCTCTAAGATCAGGAACAAGACAAGGTTGTCCACTCTCACTACTATTATTCAACGTAGTTTTGGAAGTTTTAACCACAGCAATCAGAGAAGAAAAAGAAATAAAAGGAATCCAAATTGGAAAAGAAGAAATAAATCTGTCACTGTTTGCAGATGACATGATACTATACATAGAGAATCCTAAAGATGCTACCAGAAAACTCCTAGAGCTAATCAATGAATTTGGTAAAGTAGCAGGATACAAAATTAATGCACAGAAATTTCTTGCATTCCTATACACTAATGATGAAAAACCTGTAAGTGAAATTAAGGAAACACTCCCATTTACCACTGCAACAAAAGGAATAAAATACCTAGGAGTAAACCTACCTAAGGAGACAAAAGACCTGTATGCAGAAAACTATAAGACACTGATGAAAGAAATTAAAGATGATACAAACAGGTGGAGAGATATACCATGTTCTTGGATTGGAAGAATCAACATTGTGAAAATGACTATACTACCCAAAGCAATCTACAGATTAAATGCAATCCTTATCAAACTACCAATGGCATTTTTCACAGAACTAGAACAAAAAATTGCACAAATTGTATGGAAACACAAAAGACCCTGAATAGCCAAAGCAATCTTGAGAAAGAAAAATGGAGCTGGAGGAATCAGGCTCCCAGACTTCAGACTATACTACAAAGCTACGGTAATCAAGACAGTATGGTACTGGCACAAATACAGAAATATAGATCAATGGAACAGGATAGAAAGCCCAGGGATAAACTCACACACATATGGTCACCTTATTTTTGATAAAGGAGGCAAGAATATACAATGGGGAAAAGACAGCCTCTTCAATAGTGGTGCTGGGAAAACTGAACAGCTACATGTAAAAGAATGAAATTAGAACACTCCCTAACACCATACACAAAAATAAACTCAAAATGGATTAAAGACCTAAATGTAAGGCCAGACAGTATCAAACTCTTAGAGGAAAACATAGGCAGAACACTCTCTGACATAAATCACAGCAAGATCCTTTTTGACCCACCTCCTAGATAAATGCAAATAAAAACAAAAATAAACAAATGGCACCTAATGAAACTTAAGAGCTTTTGCACAGCAAAGGAATCCATAAAAAAGACGAAAAGACAACCCCCAGAATGGGAGAAAATAGTTGCAAATGAAGCAACTGACAAAGGATTAATCTCTAAAATTTACAAGCAGCTCATGCAGCTCAATATCAAAAAAACAAACAACCCAATCCAACAATGGGCAGAAGACCTAAATAGACATTTCTCCAAAGAAGATATACAGATTGCCAACAAACACATGAAAGGATGCTCAACATCACTAATCATTAGAGAAATGCAAATCAAAAGTACAATGAGGTATCACCTCACACCAGTCAAAATGGCCATCATCAAAAAATCTACAAACAATAAATGCTGGAGAGGGTGTGGAGGAAAGGGAACTCTCTTGCACTGTTGGTGGGAATGTAAATTGTTACAGCCACTATGGAGAACAGTATGGTGGTTCCTTAGAAAACTAAAAATAGAACTACCATACGACCCAGCAATCCCACTACTGGGCATATACGCTGAGAAAACCATAATTCAAAAAGAGTCATGCACCACAATGTTCATTGCAGCTCTATTTACAATAGGCAGGACAGGGAAGCAACCTAAGTGTCCATCAACAGATGAATGGATAAAGAAGATGTGGCACATATAAACAATGGAATATTACTCAGCCATAAAAAGAAACGAAATTGAGTTATTTGTAGTCAGGTGGATGGACCTAGAGTGTGTCATATAGAGTGAAGTAAGTCATAAAGAGAAAAGCAAATTCCGTATGCTAACACATATATATGGAATCTAAAAAAAAATGGTTCTGAAGAACCTAGAGACAGGACAGGAATAAAGACGCAAACGTAGAGAATGGACTTGAGGACACGGGGAGGGGGAAGGGTAAGCTGGGACGAAGTGGGAGAGTGGCGTGGACATATATACACTACCAAATGTAAAATAGATAGCTAGTGGGAAGCAGCAGCATAGCACAGGGAGATCAGCTCAGAGCTTTGTGTCCACCTACAGGGCTGGGATAGGGAGGGTGGGAGGGAGATGCAAGAGGGAGGGGATATGGAGATATATGTATACATGTAGCTGATTCACTTTGTTATGAAGCAAAAACTAACACACCATTGTAAAGCAATTATACTCCAATAAAGATGTTTAAAAAAAAAAGAGAAAATATATAGATGTCTATTTGTACATGTACGGAACCAGAGGATATACACTAAAGTGCTAGCAGTATCTCTAGGTGAAGTGATTATGAATATATTTAAAATATTTTCTTCTCTTTGCTTATTTTTTTGTCAAAAAATATTTAAAAGATAAACAAGAATTGGAAGAATTGTTTCTGTGAATATTACGTAACTCTTATTTGCCATCTTATCAAATCAAAGCAGTTGTTTTCTTTTAACTAAAACTTTTTCTACAACACAATGCTTTAAAAAAAAGAGGGAAGGGGTAATCTATGTTCCCAAAGCCAGAGAACTAGCAAACAAGACTCTCATTACCAAAGGAACTAGAAAAATAAACCAGGTAGATTTTCTCTCCGTGAAAGTGTTGAAAACTGTGATCCACCTGGCTATTATGCTGACAAGCTCTAGTTGCAGAGAAATAGGTGTAATTATAAGAATTTTTGACAATTGTAGTTTCCTTCACAGAACTGACCAGTTTTGTGTAGAAATATTTTACTTTGCTTAGAAATCTCCGGCTGGTATAGAGGAGTAGCTGCATATTGCATGAGCATTTAGATCAGGGACAAGCAACACGGGAACGAATTTTGCAGCATTGAAATCACATGTATCTTAAGCTGGTCACGTGTACTTTAAGTGGCTTTCCTAGGAGCAGCAAAATACAGTTTGCTGAAGTGCTTCATGGTCTGCCATTCTTACTGCTTTGTAAAAGTAACTAAACTTTTAGTTGTTACTTCTGGCTCCTGATCATTACAAATTATGAAGGATTATAGTCTGGAACTTCTGGTTTGGTGTAAAGGGTCAGATTTGCCCCAAAGGGTGACATTTAATTAGAAATAGCAGGAGAGGAGCTAGAAAATGACTGGGTTTTTGCAGCTCTAGCTTAGGAGACCACGTGCAATTAGTGACTTGAGAAAAATCCACGTCCCTAGCACAGAATTGACAGCTGGACATAGCACAATCCCAGCACAAAAAAGTTCCCAGTAAATATTTGTTAAATGAGTGAATTTGTTGTATAGATGTCCAGACAGAGGACCACACTGCAAACTCACACTTTCAATCTCCCCTAGCCCATTTGCTTCATGTAAATTAACTAAAATTAAGCCATCTTTCCAGGTAGTTTCTATATAGTTCTGCCGAAGATAAGTCTCAAGTTTCTGTTGATCTCTAGAAAAATGACTAAGAATTTAGTCTCCAGATATTATTTCCTTAATTCTAGTAGCAAAATAAAAACGAATACACAACAGTCAACACAACACACATGCACACAATCTTTTGCAGTTAAACAGCTTAAGAGCATAATTCTTGTAAAAAGGTACACACACGCTTAAGAGCATAATTCTTGTAAAAAGGTACACACACACACACACACACACACACACACACACACACGGCATCTGAGCATAAATAGCAAACCTCTAGAGTCTGTAATAACCTGTCATGTCTTTGGGGATTTTTAAATTATGTCTGAACTTACTAAAATAATTTTCTTTGTTCTCCTCCTCCTCTGCTTTCTCACTATTTTTAAGCAACTACTAAATAAAACTTATACCTAGAGAAGGTGGTAAAAGAGGGCAAGTAGAAAGAACCTATTATTAAACATCTCTCGTGTGCCAGGCATTACTTTAGGCATTTTACATATAATATTTCTTTTAATCCTCAAAAAGCCCTTGCCAAGTAGATATCATTAACACTATTTTATGCGACAGGAAACATATTCAGAGAGAATAAGAGACTTGCACAAACGCAAGCACCTAATAAATGATTGAGCCAGCCTGGAACTCAAGTCTTTCTGTCTGACAGGCTTTTGGAGTTTTCCCTGCACCACTGTCAATAGTATGGAAATATTCCTGCTCCCTAACAGAAGATTACTGATGACTTGGAAGGCCAAAGGTAGTAGTCATTTTAACCTGTGATGTCTTCCCCAGCCTCCTCCTATTTGACTGTGGTGTCTAATTTTGAGCAAGTGACCCCCGGAGGTTGAACAAGAAAAGGACTGTGGTGTGGAAACCGCACTGGTTGACTCAATCCTTGTCTGGGGCAGCATTCTTATTTAGTTCCCTTCCTCTTCTCAGTTTCAGGTCCCAGCCTGTGTCTGTGTCCTTTGCACAAGGAACAGGTGACCTTCCACGCTTTCATGAGATGACAGTCCACGATGTTTATGGTGATTCGTCTCACGCTGTCCAGTACATTTTTTATTGCACCAGAGATCAACAGGAACTTGAGTTTTATACACAGAGGTGAAAGATCTCTCTGACAAGAGCTGGGCACACTCTCAGCATTTCCTTTTACCTGGTTGCTTTTTTATTTGTGCTCCTAACAGATGTCCTGGATTTAAATAACTTGTTTATTTTTCAGTTAAACTTCACAATAGTTAACATTGTTCCTATGGTACAGAATTAATTTTGATGAGGTGATGATATCAGGAGGACATCGAGCTCTTCTTTGATTGACTCCCTTTTGTAAAGTTCATAAAAATGAACTTTGATTCACCTATTTACTCTGGGAGTTAAGAAGGTGACACTTACTGATATATTTTGATATCTGTAAAAAATATACAGCCTTTCTGATACTCATGTTCCTGGTTTTCAGGGCTCACAGAGTCAGGAAATGGAAATGGGATGCCTCTAATGGTTCATTATCATCACCACATTTGTCCAGTTTAGCCAAACAAACTGTCTACTTCAGGTCCCATCCTTCAGGGGTATGTAAGATGTAATCATATTTTCTCTATCATATCCATGTTTATATATGGATGTTACAAAATTGACATTATTCAGTGTTCCATTCTATATCTCACATTATTCTCTTAAATGTATTTCATAACTATTTCCCCCAAGTCAATAAATATTTTCCTGAAGCATAATTTTTCTAGGATGTGTTCTATTCCTTTTCAGTATGTGACATAATTTATTTAACTAATCCCCTGTCATTAATTTTTTTGTTTGTTTCCAATTTGTCTTTGCTATGAAAAAGGTTTAAAAAAGATTTTTGTGTGTGGATTTTTGAACATAGCCCATATCTTATTGTAAATTTCTATGAATGTGGAATTACTGAGTAAAGGTACAAACTCATTCTGAAAAATGAGTGAAAAAACTCATTCTTTTTCATTCTGAAAAAGTGTGATGATGCCAGTTTTATATGCTCCACCAGTTTTACTTCCTCTCTTTCTCTCTTGTTCGTCATTTCTCTGTTGACCTTAAATCTCAGCACATGATTTGGGTTCCTTTAGAAGCTGGGAGCGTGTTGTGTTCATTTTCCCCACTCTGCTTACTCTGCTGAACACCTACTTTTGTAAGTTCCTTAAAATAAGCATTTGTGGAGTCGTAAAATGACTGTGTATCTTTCATTTGACATATGAAATATCTGTGTCAAAAGTCAGACAATCCCTTTTTGAATTATAGTTTTCTCCAGATATATGCTCCAGAGTGGGATTACAGGATCATATATGATAGTTCTATTTTTAGTTTTTTAAGTTTTTATCCCAATCCTGGTCATATATCCAGAGAAAACCATAATTTGAAAAGATACAAGCACCCCAATGTTCATTGCAGCACTCTTTACAATAGCCAAGACATGGAAGCAACCTAATGTCTATTGACAGATGAATGGATAAAGAAGATGTGGTACATATATACAATGGAATATTACTCAGCCATAAAAAAGAATGATATAATGCCATTTGAAGCAACATGGATGGACCTAGAGATTATCATACTAAGTGAAGTAAGCCAGACAGAGAAAGACAAACGTCATATGATATCGTTTATATGTGGAATCTAAAAAAAAAAAAATGATACAAATGAACTTATATAGAAAACAGAAATAGACCCACAGACATAGAAAACAAACTTATGGTTACCAAAGGGGAAAGGTGGGGAGGAGGAGGGATAAATTAGGAGTTTGGGAGTAACATATACACACTACTATATATAAAACAGATAACCAACAAGGACCTACTGTATAGCAAACCATACTCAATATTTTGTAATAACCCATAAGAAAAAGAATCTGAAAAAAATAGATATATATGTGTGTGTATAATTGAATCACTTTGCTGTACACCTGAAGCTAACACAATATATATATATTTTTTTTTTTTTTGAAAGCAGTAAAAGACACCTGTCTGGATGCATTTTATTTAATTGTTTCTTTTTTTTTTTTTTATTCAAACAGAAAATCACAAAAATTATAATCATCCTCATCAGTTCACTCAGTCCCATGTAATTAATTTTTTTTTATCTTGATCTTTTGTTAGCACTTTTATGAGTTCATCAGTTTTCCATTAGAGTTCTGAAAATGCTTATTCATTCAGTTCAGCAGTATAGTCAGTTACCAGAAACCTGTACTTGTCAGAGTCTTTTCCATGAATTCCTTGAAGATGAAACCTTTTTATAGGAACATTTTTCCAAAAGCATCAGAGTACACCCAGAACTGTCTGTAAATGACAAAAGACTTAAAAATGACCATGGTTAAAGATTTGATGAAAGGTCATAATAATGCAATTGACAAGGAAATTTAGTTATTTCTGAGATATACATTTTAAAGTAATAACAAGAATTATGACTTATAACATTATACCAGAACATATAAGATTTTTAGAAATTTCATGTAATGTCTGAAACATTTATATTAACATATTTCCATACAAATAACCCAAAGAAAGTTTAGTATTAGCTGTTTTTGTTTGTTTGTTTGTTTTTTATACTGCAGGTTCTTATTAGTCATCAATTTTATACACATTAGTGTATACATGTCAATCCCAATTGCCCAGTTCAGCACACCACCATAACACAATATTTTAAATCAACTATAGCTCAATTTTAAAAATGTTAGACAATCCCACATGTGTCAAATTGGTTATTTATAGCTCTTTGCAAAGCTCAGTAATGTGCCAGAAAGATTCTGTGGTTGATCATAGATAAAATTTCTCTTCCAAGGAAATTTCTCATTCTTCTATAACATGAATGTTGTACTTTTCTTCAGATAAAATTGATTAAACAAAACATATAGAAGTATAATTTTGGATATGTGTTCAAGATTCATTAGTAATAGTTTTAAACTTGTTTTTTCACCTGAAAATGTACTGGTCTTATATCCATTTATCAGCTGGGATAGCTGTGCATTTAAATACAATACTAGTTCATTTCTTTGTCTTGGAATTTCTGTATTTCTTGGGCAAGTTAAAGGAGTTCAGATAGTATTTGTATTGGAAATATACAAGTGTGCTAGCCACCAAGTTAACTATAAACACATAGGTCTTGGCATTGGACTAAGAAAATAAGTCCTTTCATTTGGTGTATACACAATGTTCTGAACAACTATTATGATTAATTAACTTTTCCATGTTTATGTGTGGAGTTCTACTAGCTCTTAGAAAACTAGCTCCGACTAGCTTGTCATCTGATCACATACAGAGAACAAGTCAGGTGAAAATGGAAAAAGCCAAGCAACTAATCCTTTAAGAGGCAATGATGATTTTTCAAAAAGTCATCTCAGTCTAGTTAATAAATTGTTACCTCTCTCCCTGAAAGGAATCTTATTTTACAGTAGAATTAAACATTTGAATATTAACTTTTAATATGCTGTGTTTTGCTACTGTCTGTTCATATGTTGCAATCTCGGCCTCAGACAACCCCTTCTTTGAGCTCTTTATGGAGGGTCTGACTTGGGAGATATTTGCTTCTAGCCATGCCATTGCGTGAGAGCAAAACTTAATTAAACAGAGCTTGTTTTTTCACTCAGTTGAAAACCTTGATACCTATTCAGTGATGATTGATGCTAGCAGCTTGAGTTGGAGTTTCATAACTATAAACACTTCCATGTTTCAAGCACTTATTATGAGCTAATACTTTACATTTGCTATTTAATTCTTATGACAGTCTTGCAAACTATTTGACAGATGGTAAAACAGGCTTAAAGTTCCTAAGTCTCTTAGTCAGGGTCCTACAACTAGTAGGTGGCAGTTGGGATATTCAGACTCAGCTCCTTTTTACTCCAGAGCTGTGTCTTTTCCATTGTCAGACACTTCTGAATGTTTTCATGCATCTGTATGTACTACTGGTATGTGAGACACAACAGAAGAAATCTCAGGGGAGGAAAGGAATTTGGGGTTCATGTAGCTGCCACCTCACACCATGCTTCTGGAAACACACGCTGGCCAAGAAATGTCAGCCTTTGATAGCATAACTGATCCTCCCCTTCTCAAACCAACACTGAAGAAGGAGCAGAGCCTGAACGTAGGGAAACTTTGCTTTTTATTCCACACAGGTACCTTTTGGTCAGCATTCCTGAGATATAATACATAGAAAACTGAGAAACTACAGGAAAATTAAAAATAGCACAAACACTAATTCTCACATGTGCACACCTCACAAGCACACATGGAAAACACATTTGTCTTGTGTGGCACAGTTAATGGGAGTAGGGACAATAAATAAGAATAGTTTTTTAAAAAATTCAGACAATCTAAAATTTACCTGTGGTTTCTTCAGAATGTTGGGAATGTCATGTGGCCTCATAGGTTGAATAATGGCAAAAACATATGGGCCTTCAGAAGAACATTTTTTTTAGCCACTGACTTTCTTTAACATTCCAGGGGAATTGCTCATTTCTATATATTTTAAAATAGTTTGGTGAAGCATTGCAAAGACTATTTTTAAGTTAAATATTTAATATCAGTCATAATTTTTTGGTAACTGCTGGTTCTCAGTTGCCTGTCCCCAGCAAGAGCTATTTTAGATACAGTATTGCCTAAAGAAGTCAGGATGGGCTAGACTATTCCAAGTTTCCCTAAGATGATAGCACAGGGCTAAGTACTTCTATTTTCACCCTCTTGAGGTAGGTAACATTATTGCACCCAGTTTTCAGATGAGAAAACTGAGACCCAAAGGATATTAACTAACTTGCCCACTAACGTGGTAGACAGATAGTAGAGTTAGGATTCAAACCCTGGTGGTTTTGTGCCAGCATCCGGGTACTTCATCTCCAGGCTCTACAACTCAGAGAGAGCCAGGCTAGTCATTGGGAAGTTAATCTTTCAATGATTACTGCTCTGTGTTCATTCAAGGTTGGAGAAAGGGCTCTAACCAAAGCTTTATCAGATCACCTTGAGCAATACGTTGGATAATAAACCAAAGAAAGAAAAGGAAGGAAACTGCTTAGGATTCAGGCCTGGGGATCTGTGAACTCCTAAAGACCTTAGGGGATTGAGTGCCCCTCAGAGGGCATCATTTCTGGCACAGAGCCAAGGAAAGAGATGAAAAACACATCTCTGGGTGGAAAGTTTATTTAGATGTCATGAAAGGGTCATCCTGTCCTAAGGGAAGACTGGTGCTCATTGCTTGGTCTGGAGCACATGCCTAGGGTTTGAAACGATTCTTGACTTTGGCCCCTGGCATACGCAGAGCAAAGCAGCAAACGCTGGTTACCCCCAGCATGGATCTATCTCACACGCTGTGCTGCCCCTGTGGGCACATCCACGTGGACCTCCGGAGCTTTTTCTTTTAAAAACATGTAGGACTTCACAATTCCTTTGCCTTTCTTGGCCCACCCCCTGGGTGGGGCTGTTTGCTTCTCAAAGCAAAATGGCTTCTACCTTTGGGAGGTGCATCTAAAACAGGCAAAGCTACTTTATTTATAGGCTAATCATAAGGCCATAATTGGATTGGGTCTATCTGCCAGTCACCCTGAGATATTTATGGCATGTGCTTTCTCCAAGTCTGTCCCTTTCCATTGTCCAGATCAGAGGGAAAGTAAGAGAGGAAGGAGGTTAAGTTACGGGGTATTGCTTAGAGGTGATTCACCAAGGGTGTATTTTAGCCCTGGGTTAGACATATAGAGTGTTTGCAAAAAGAAAAAAGAAAAGAGTAGCATTTTGTGATGGGAATCAGGTACAATTAATCCTTCCTACCTTGCTATTTCTTCTGAGTATATTCAGACTAGTTTAAGGATTCTCTGGATTATGTATTGCAGTTTTTTAAAAATTTTATTGTTTTAATTTGGGGTTTATTTGTTTTAGTTTATGGTTATTTTATTGTTTATTTCATAGGCTTGTTTTTACTTAGAGGAACCACCTTGGACAGAGAAAAAACTTTAGAATAAGTGTTATGTGTTGAGATAAGATAAAAAGAGAAAGGGTGACCTAAATCTGAGTCCTGACTGTCAAGCAGCGTGATTCTGGGTGAGCCATATAACTTTTCCATTTGTAAAAGGTTTTGGGTCGTATCAGCGATTCCCAAGCATAACTGTCCATCACAGTCACCTAAAGAGTGTTTTAGAATGAGATGACTGCTATAAAGCATGCGGGGACTTTTTGGGGTGATAGAATTTTTCTACATCTTGATTATAATGGTAGTTGCATGCCTGAATACGTTTGTCAAAATCTGAGAATTGTACAGTGAAAAGGATGAATTTTACTGCATGCAAATTATCTTAATTTGAAAATTTAAAAATATTTTTTAAATCTCCCGAATATTGATACATTGAAAAAAAAAAAAGCCTGGGTCCCATTCCAAACCAACTATCTACTGAAGGGTATCTATTCTTTTTTTTTTTTTTTTTTTTTAATTTTATTTATTTATTTATGGCTGTGTTGGGTCTTCGTTTCTGTGCGAGGGCTTTCTCTAGTTGCAGCGAGCGGGGGCCACTCTTCATCGCGGTGCGCGGACCTCTCACTATCGCGGCCTCTCTTGTTGCGGAGCACGGGCTCCAGACGCGCAGGCTCAGTAGTTGTGGCTCACGGGCCTAGTTGCTCCGCGGCATGTGGGATCTTCCCAGACCAGGGCTCGAACCCGTGTCCCCTACATTGGCAGGCAGATTCTCAACCACTGCGCCACCAGGGAAACCCGGGTATCTATTCTTTTAACCATCTCTGTACTTGTGAATCTGATGGGAATCAACTCAAACATTCTAAGTTTTCATGATCCCAGGTTCAGGTGTTGGTCAGCCGTGGCCATGAAGTCAAGAGTTGCATAGGTGGCAAGGAACAGCATGGTGACTACAGTCTCAGCGTGTCCAGACAGGCCATTTAAGTCACATGGGGAATGGAGGGAAAATGTGTGGCTAAGCTCTTGAGTCTACTACTCAGTTAGAGCAACCTTCATGATCAATGAGCCAAAAAGGTGGGCGCAGCCCGGTACTGATTGATATTAGAAACCAGTGTGAAGATGGAGGATGTTGAACTTAGAACTGTATATTAATAAAAGCTATGATTTTCCCCCTAGCATTACAAAGGAAAGAAACAGTGCTTTGGGATGAGTCTGACCCCAGTCACATGATGATAGCATGTAAGTGTCCAGCAGAAACAGACTCGTTGATTAGGACCATGTGGATTTTAAGAAGGAAGAGAATGCATCCTCAGGTCTGACAGATATTTTGGGCCCAGCATCAACCTCTGAGAGTATTCCACTTTAACACTAAAAAAGATACATGAGACCCTCAAAATTAAACGTGTTTGCTGATAGCGTTAACAATACACTGGGCTCCTAATAGGAAAATGGGATGTTGAAAATAGCTTTGTTTAAAGTTCCTGAAAGAATGTAGTAGGTAGGTTATGGGGTGTGTCTCTTTCAAAGTACACTTCCTTAGGATCATCCCTCCCAAAAACCCTTCTGAAGCTGGAGGATTAGTTGATTACACATCTACAGTGTAGCCACAATCTCTGGCTATAGCTGATGGAACAGTAGCGGGCACCAATGGCAGCACGACTGGGGATACTGCATATAGCAAGACCAAGATGGTTCTCTGGGGAAACCAGAATGAAAGGTCACTGAGGAAGTGGATTGCAGTTGTGCGTGGGAAGCCAAAGCCACAGGCAAGCTAGCATGAGAGGGAAGCAGTAACTGCAAGTAGTAACAACAATTACAACAACAAGAATAGTAGCTAACACTTACGAAATGCTTCCGTGTGCCAAGCACCAGGCGAGAATCCTATCAGGTGGGTAACATCACCATCTTGATTATAAAACGAGGGAACCAAGATTTGGATGTGATGACTTTCCTAAGGTCACACAGCTGGTAAGAGGCAGAGCTGGGAGGCAACCCAGGTAAGGCCGTTCTTAAGCGAGTTCACACAGTCTCTGTAAGCATTGGTCTGCCTCTTAGGAAGCCCAGGAGGCAGCTGCAGTGAGGAAAATGGAAGGGCTGTGCAGGAGAAGCAGACCCACGAGACAAGGCAGTGCAGGGGGAAAGGGCAGAGCAGCGGCCCCATTCCTGAGGGCTCCTGTGGTCCCAGCTCCAGTCTGCACATGACCTTGCTGTGCTTGGCGGAAGGTGTTCTGTTTTAGGACCTTTGCCCTGATTTCTTTCATGGAATTACTTGTCCATTTTTTAAAGGTTTTACCCACCACTTGGTTCCTCACCCCACTCGTCACCCTTCTCTGATGAAAGGCACCATTTATAAGGACGCCCACAATCCTGAAGAATAACGAGTTGGCATCCTAAACAATGGGCTGGGGTCCTCAGTATATTTTCATGAAGAAGCTGTCTTATTGTGGAAACAAAATGAGCTGACAAGCTCCCTCAGTCCCTTGGGTTTGCCAGGGAGGATCAGACTGAGGGATCGTCTAGGACCCCAGGAGCAGGTGTGCTAGGAGAGTTTTTCTCTCAAAAGCCTCTGATGGAGGTCAGCAGGGCAGACACAGAAACTCCCAGGAAGAGAGGATGCTCAAACTAAATGACAAACTGGCCACTGTGCAAATTTCAGAGCTGTGGACTCATGGGGACCAGTCTGTAGTTTTCAGCATCTGGAGAGATGGCTCATTTTTTCAATTACAGTGAAACACACCAGCAAGGGAAAGATCTCCTCTGGCTCGCCTGTTTGTTTATTCTGCTCTCCTGTGACTTCCCAAAGGGTTTTCTTAATACTGTATGACTTCAGCTCTTTGACCCCCTGAAGAGAAGTTCGGGAACTGATGACCTTTCTCTCTAATCTTACCTTAGTGTTCTTTCTGAACTGAGCCACTGAGGACTTCCTGTTTGAGGCTGAAAAATAGTTAAGCAAGCAGCTCCAGCCGGTTTGATGCAACATCAGAGCTGTTGCTAGGCAGGGCATTTTAATCTCACGAGCACCAGCCTGGGTTGCCAGGTTGGCACAAAGTCACAGGTGACCTCACCTGTCTTCCTAGTTAATCTTGTTATCCTAATGGGGGTGATTTCCCCACTGTGGGGACTTGATGCTCTTGGCACCTGGACAGCGCCCAAGGCTTGACTCAGAGGTGAATAAGAACTTGTCGAGGACTCAGCTGTTGCCAGCAGAGGCTGCAGGTGCTCCCTGACCCGCGAGTGGTCCCAGACTCACAGGAATGTGCACACTAGTAGATCGTGAAAGACTTGCTCCAGGAAAGCAGCCTTGGATGAAAGGAAAGGACTTGGAATCCTTTGGTCCTCAGAACATACTTCACGTTCTTTATGGCATTGTGGCCTCTTTTCCTTTCCGAAGGGAAGCGTGCACTTTTACATTTGTGTGGTGCCCTGCATGTGGCATCCTAGCTGAAGCATCATTACATTGCTGTCTGTCTGAAGAAGCTTGCTCTGTAACAGGAACTTGCTTCGTAAAACATTTAGGGAACTCCTAGTCTCAGCAGTGCATTATGGGAGAGGGCTGGAGAGCTAGATTTAGGTCACTCCTCAATCACGTGGATGGAGCAGCCCCCAGTTACCCCAAAAGGCATTTATTAATTTTCCTGCTGCCTGGGTGGGTCATCTGTATCTTTAAAGAGTGGTGGGCCTCATCTGGCAACTCCACATTGCCTGGAAAACCTGGGGATTTGCCATTCCCTCTTTGTAGAGGTGTTCTACCAAGTACAGGAAGAATCCATTATTATTATTCTTGGCTTCATTTTTAATCCACAGAGTACCTAGGAGACAACTCGCCTGTTAATAAAGTTTCATTTTCTGATCTAGGAAAACAAAACGAATCAAGAAGCTTTGAAGCACATTTTTGAATTGTGTTGACAAAAGTCATTTCCAAACCTTTGAAAAGAGATTCTGCTAGACCAAAAAATAAAATAGAATAAAATAAAATAAAAGAAGCTAAAAGAAGCAGAGTTCTTTTTGTAAACTAGCTAAAGGATTTATTCCTTGAGGGGTGGGTTAGAATCCTAACTCCATCTCTTTCTAGCTGAGAGACCTTGGGTAATTTACTCAGGCTCAAAAAAGCTTCTTCACAGGATTGGGTGCAGACTAAATGAGACACATCTGTACACTGGCCGGCCCAGTCTGGCACATAGGAGGCCTACATAGAGCATACAGACTCCTGTCCAGGCTTTGTGTTAGAAGTTATTAGCCATTCTTCCGAAAGAGGCATCACAGAATCAGAGTGTGGATTGCTTTTCCATAAGAGCCACTTCAAACCATAAGAGAATAAAGAGAGAGTCAAGAAAAGACCTTCCAACCCTTTACATTAGGGATACTTAAAAAAAGCCAGCCTACTAAAACCTCTTGTCACTTATTTTGCCCATTATGGGCTCTAATATCCAAAGCTTTGGGAGCTATATTAGGATAAAGACACACACTCAAAGTCCTGGAACTTGTTGCTCCCCTAAAACGTCTTTGAGGAAGGAAATTGTGGGAAGCCTGCATGGATGGCCATGGTCACGGACTCATGATGTCACTGAACGAGAATAGTTGTCATTCTGGGCCATGTTCAAGTTAGGGGGAAGCATCACTCCTGTCATATTTCAGGTAGCAGCCATTTAGCTAGGGCACAAATGATTAATATATTCACACAGATGGAAGTGTGTACTTCTCTTATTATAAAATGTTTGGGCCCACCTATTTTTGTTTAAAAATATATATATTTTTAATAAAAGCAGCTCTCATACATATGAAGCAGACGCAAAACAGAAATAGACTCACAGACATAGAAAACACACTTATGGTTACCAAAAGGGAAGCGGGGGAGGGATAAATTAGGAGTTTGGGATTAACATATACACACTACTATACATAAAATAGATAGCCAGGGCTAGTGTGATTGGTGGGGGGAGGTGAGATAAATTAGGAGTTTGGGATTAATGTATACCCACTACTGTATATAAAATAGGTAAACAACAAGGACCTACTCTATAGCACAGGGTACTATACTCAATATCCTATAATAACCTATAAAGAAAATAATCTAAAAAAGAATATATGTATTGTAAATTAACTACACTTCAATAAATTAATTAATAAAATAAAATAAAAGCAACTCACATCTGTGTTCCCTGGGCTACCTGAGCATGCCCTCGAAGTAGCATGAATCACCCAGGACTCTCACCCTGTTTCTAATGTGTTTCCCTGCTAGACTCTGAGCTGATCAAGAACCCTGCGTTCAACTCTTAGTTATTTCTATTACTAGATGTCCGAGCTTGGCATTATTTACCCACCTTAGCCTCTGTTTCATCTCTGAAATGGTGGTAATAATAGTATTGATAGTCTGTCATCTTTTTTGTTTGTTTGTTTGTTTTTTCTGAAGATTAAATGAGAGCAGAGACCTTAACCCATTGCTTGACACATATTAAGAGTTCTATAATTGTTATTATTATTGCTGTTGTTACTATTGTGATGCCACTTCCAGCACTCACTCACATGAGACTAGAAGAGTTTTAAAAAATTGATTTATTGTAGCTAAACCATAGTCCTGCTCATCTAGCTTTGGGCATTGACCTACAGGGCTGGATGTGGTTGGAGAGGAACGGCAACAGCGTTGACTGGCTTCACGTTAAATTCCTGACTGTTGATCTCAAGTGGGCACTTGACGCTGCCCAGTAATCACACAGTATTTCTCTGATCTAATCATCTTTTCACTCTCTAAGGTGAGGAGTTCACACTCTCTTCAGTCTCAAACCTCCCATTCTTTCTCTTAGCTAACGATCATGCTTCTATTTCAATGACAAAAGGAAAAAGATGCAATCAGAGGAGATAGCTCCTATCACCTCCACATCTTCTCACCACCCCGTCTAGAAGTCTGTGTAACATTCTATATTCTTCCTGTAACCACGCGTGGACTGCTGTGCCCTTGGCTAAACCACGTCCTCCTCCCAAGCACTACAATCCATCCCCTCTTGCCCACTCAAGGTCATTGTTGTAGCATTCTCCCCTCTTGGCATCCTTGGTTTTTCTCTTTCTACTGATCATCCCCATTAGCATGCAAACATAGAACTTTCTCTCCCACCTTTAAAAATCTGATTTTGACCTTTTTCCTCCTTCAGTGATACCCCCATTTCTCTCCTTCCCTTTAGGATTAAGTTCTTTGAAAGAGTTGACCATCATATCATCCATCTCCAATATCTCTTCTCCCGTTCTCCCTTGAGTCCATTCTAATTAAGTGTGGCCCCTGTCACTCCACTGCGGTTCTTGCCAAGTCACCAGTGACTTAGGCACTGCTAATTCCAATGGTCAGCTCTCAGTCCTCATCTTATGTGACCTGTCAGAAGCACTGGAGGAGTTGATCACTTCCTCTTTCTTCCAGGACCACACAAATACCTAGTTTGTATTAATTTTCTTCATTTTTATTTTTTCTTTATTTTTAATTTTTAAATATGTTTAATATTTATTTTTTTTCATACCTAGTTTTTAACTTACCTTCTGGCTGTTTCTCCTCAGTCTCCTTTGCCCAACCTCTAAATATTGGAGAGACCCAGGATTCAGAGCACGTATCTCTTTTCTTCACCCCTTATGTCCTTCCTACTCGTGTTGGGAACCAGCAACTTGACTTGGTAGAGTGTTAGAAATGCCCCACACCCACACCCCCAGACTTGCTGAATCAGAATCTGTATGTTAGCAAAATCCCTAGTAATCCATTTGCATATTAATATTTATGATCACCATAAGTGATCCTATCTAATTTCAGGGCTTTAAGGCTACCTATTTGCTGAGTTGACTACCAAATTTATATTTCTAGCCAAGAATCTCCAGTGAAATATAAACTCATTCATCCAACCACTAGCAGCTTTCCTACGTGGATGTTTTATAGTCATTCCCAACTTAACCATCCAAAACTGAGCTCCTGATGTCCCCACTCAACCAGCTTCTCCAGTGTCCTTCCCTCTCTTCATTAATAACAACTCCATCCTTCCATTGCTCAGCCCAAACCCTTGGCATCATCCTGGCCTCTTTCCCATGTTTGGTCTGTCAACAACCCTGTCAGCTCTACGTTTGAGATGTAGTTAGAATTTAATTGTTTTCATCACCCCCACTATCTCGGACCAACTCTGCTTCCGTTCTTTCCCTTATTCCATTCTCTAAATATCAGCCAGAATAAGTTTTGATAGATCTTGCCACTCCTCTGTTCAAAGTCTCCCAGCATTCCCACCTTACTTAAGATGTGACCCACAAGATCTCACCTGGCCTGTTTCTTTCTTCCATTACCTCTTTGATTCTTCTGCTGTTTCTTTCTTCTTTCATTACTGTGCTCCAGCCTCACTTCCTTTCTCACTGTTCCACAACACCCCCCTTCCCTCCACTTCATAATCCCCTTTCCCTTATTTATTTATTCATTTATTTATTAGCAAATCTAACATTCTCTCCTTTTTCTCTCTCTCTGTTATTAGTCAGTGTTCCCCAGAGAAACAGAACCAAAAGGATATGTAGAGATTTATAGAAAGTGACTTATTATGAGAGATTGGCTCCCGCTATTATGAAGACTGAAAAAGACTGCGATCTGCCATCTGCAAGCTGGAAGCCCAAGAAAGCTGGCGGTGTAGGTCCAGCCCAAGCCTGAAGGCCTGAGAACTAGGGGAATCAATGGTGTAACTAGGGGAATCAGTGGTGTAAGTCCCAGTCCCAGTCTAAAGGCCCAAGAGCCAGGAGCTCCAATGTCTGAGAGCAGGAGGAGATGGATGTCCCAGCTCAAGCAAAGAGAGCACATTTGCCCTTCTTCTGCTTTTTTGTTCTATTCAGACCCTCAACAGATTGGATGATGCCAACCCACACTGATGACAGCAAGCTTTACTCAGTCTACTAATTCAAACTTTAATCTCTTCTGGAAACATCTTCACAGACACACCCAGAAATAATGTGTTAACAGCTATCTGGGTATCCCTTAGCCCAGACAAGCTGATGCATAAAATTAACCAACCTTCACATGACTAGTACCTACTCAGATGAACGGCACTCCCTCCAAGAAGACTTCCCTAAAACCCCTAGACAGGTTCAGGCATCCCCTGAACTTGTCCGTAGCTCCCCACATTTGTCTACTCAAACACTTAGCAGCTGCACCATAACAGTCTATTCACTTGCCTAAGATCACAACTAGATTAGAATCTTGTTCACTGTTTAACTCTATAGAACAGGTGATTTGCTTACTATCAAGGAATTTGTATATGTGCCAAATATCAAGTGTATTATACTAAATTGCCAGGACCCCAAAGATCCATTTATAATAATATATAACCACATGTATTATTTGGATTAAAACCAATTGTTCCACCATGCTGCCTAATGGAATCTTTTATATTATATATTACTTTTTAAGGCAGCATTTCTCTAATTGTGTAATGAAAAAAGACACAAGGGATGAATATGTGTACATGATCAAATTGTCCTGATCCTGTACCCTCATACTTAGCTTATAGGATCTAGTCTCTTGGTATCTGGAAACTTTCTTGTCCAGGCCCTTTTTAAAAATTATCTTACACATTTCTGAGTGTGGTGTAGGGCTGGCCAATTACCCGGCCAATATGTTCTGTCTTAAACAATCTAATAATTTGGACAAAAAGATCTTTTTCCTTAAGACCAAGTATTTTTTTACCTCAGTATCTACATATCAAATTCTTTACTTAACAATGCTTATGTTATGATTGTTCAAAACGATGTTATATAATATTGTTATGAGCTGAATGTTTGCCCTCCCCCCAAGTTCATATGTTGAAGACCTAAACCCCCAAATGTTATAGTATTTGGAGTTGGGGTTTTTAGGAGGTAATTAGGTTTAGATGAGGTCATGAGGGTGGGACTTTCATGATGGGATTAGTGCCCTTATAAGAAGAGGAATACAGAGCGCTCTCTTTCTCTCTTTCCCTCTCTCCCTCCACTCACAGGTACAAAAGAAAGGCCATTTGAGCACAGCTAGAAGGTGGCTGTCTACAAGCCAGGAAGAGGGCTCTTTATAAACCTGACCATGCCAGCACCTTGATCTTGGCCTTCCCAGCCTCCAGAACTGTGAGAAATAAAATCTATTGTTTTTAAGCCACCCAGTCTATACTATTTTGTTATAGTAGCCTGAGATGACTAAGACACATATATTCTTCAAAATGCTTAAAAATTCTATGTAATGTGCCCCTTAATATTGCTAGAAAAATGTACCTAATGTAACTATTTGAGAAATTATATGGACATACTGAAGATCTCATCAGTAATTGAAGAAGGTTTTATTCACTTGAGTGTTCCGGTATTTACCATTCTTGACCACAAACATAATTTCCTTATATGGCAATAGGTCAAAAGGTGAAGTGTTGTAGTGATACAGATTGAGACTGATCTTATAGGGCTTTTATTTAACATAATATACATGAAATATTGGATGGAAACTCTTAGAAAAACCCATTTTAACATGAATTACTAGCATTCTACAAGCTTTTCAGGACTAGTATTGCCCAAAGTTACCTTGAATAATAAAAAATTGACAACAGCAACTTGTCATAAAAGGATGATATTTAATAAATATATAGAGATAATGAAGAAATATATTAAAATTATTTTCTTATAACTTTTCTTATACTTACTCCTACCACCACCAAGGAACCAAATGTTTCCTTTATCCTTAAAGCAATCTTGTACATTTAGGTGGTGTCTTGAAGACTTTATGTCCTATTGATAGCCCAAAAGATATTCAAAAGAGGTTTCAAGTATCCTGTGTATTTGGCTTAAGTATTATAATTGAAATTGAAATAATTTTAAACTGATGAATGATCTCCCCTTCATTGACTGTGACAACAGGAAGATGAAGTCTTCAGCTTCTACTTCTGGGACTGGTATGTAAGACACTGGGAAGTATATACATCAGCAGTGTTTAGTTAACTTAAGTATTTGAGATCGTTAACTTTCAGATATTACTTATTAGACACAAGGGGCCTCAGAACTAGAGGAGACATACTCTTACACTCTCTGGAATTTTGTTGCAGTTGTATCAGGATGGGCTTAGTAATATGATAACAAGAAAAAAGTTCAATGACTCTACATAGTGAACATTTATTTCTCCCCCATATTCATGTCTAATGCACATTAGCAGAGAGTTCTGCTCCCTACGGTAATCCAGGGACTAGAACCAAAGAAAAAGAAAGAGAACTTGGTAAATGACTGCTCTTAATACTTTCCTGAAGAAGCTACACATGTCACTTCTCTTCACATTTCATTGGCCAAAGGAAGAAAAAGGATCATACTTTACTTTAGTTTAAAGGATAAAGAGACATGGAAGTTCAATTCTACAATGTGTCCAGAAGGGCATGACATATATTTGCAAAAGTTCATATATAGAATTACAACAGTGTTAAGAAAAACTCTCCTGTTTTCCTTCATTGTACTCACAGCACTACTCTGCACTGCAAATGTGTGGGAGTGTTCCCCACACCAAGCAATTCTCAGGTTTTACAGACACCAGCTGGGTATTCTATAATTTAACTCAATTCTGACGCTACATACCTGGAGATAGTGTCAGATCTCACAGATCCTACAGGGTAAGGGCTCAGTCCCATAAGACTGGAACCCCCCCCTCCACCACCACCAATTGCAAGTCCAGGTTGTTACCTGTGTTTCTGACCAATTGCAAGTCCAGGTTGTTACCTGTGTTTCTGACCAATCAGCTCTCAATTGGAGGTTCCCATGACCCTCTCCTGGGGTTTGATTAATTTGCTAGATAGGCTCACAGAACTCAGGAAAACACTTTACTCACTAGATTACTTATTTATTATAAAAGGATAATACTCAGGAATGGCCAGATGGAAAAAGTACATAGGGCAAGGTATGTGGGATGGAGTGCAGAGCTTCCACGCCCTCTCGGGGCACACTACTGTTCCAGCACCTCCACATATTCACCAACCTGGAAGCTCTTTGAACCTGCAGTTCAGGGATTTTTATGGAGGATTCATTATGTAGGCATAATTGATTGAATCATTGGCCATTGGTGACTGATTCAACCTCTAACCACTTTCTTTTCCCTGGAGGTCGGGAGGTGGGGCTGACAGTTCCAACCCTCTAATCAGACGGTTGATTGGTGTTCCCCTGGCAACCAGCCCCCATCCTTAGGGGCTTTTCAAAAGTCCCCTCATTAACATAAACTCAGAGGTGATTGAAAAGGACTTCTTATGAATAACAACAACAAAAACACCTGTTTCACCTTTATCACTCTGGAGCTATTTCAAGAATTGAGGACAAAATGAAATATTATAACAAAAGGTGCCACTGTTGCTCTAATTTCTTAGGAAATTACAAGGGTTTGGGGAGCTCTGAGCCAGGAACACAGACAAAAACCAAATATATATTTCTTATCATAAATCATAACATCACAAACAGTAACAGAAAGTTAGAACCGACGTACAGAATACAACTATGTCAATTAGAAATTTGAATATGTAGCCATAAAAAGAGCCATAAATCAGGTTATTTGTTTTTAAAGCTTCATTCTGCTGAATTTGTGGAGATAAGTCTTAGATTCTGGGGGACCCACAGCAGAGCATTTGGAAGAAGTTGAGTAGCAGGTGGAAGTGGAATCCTGATTCCACTGAACACTGATGTTTGGATGAGCAAAGAAGGTGATGAGAGAGACTGAGAAGAAAATGTAAGTGCTTGAGAAGAACCAGAAGAGTCTTAAGCCAAGAAAGTAGAAAATTTGCGGAGATAAGTAGTTAACCGTGTCAAGTGCAGCAAAGCCCTCCAGTAACAGACTGAAAAGAGACCACGGAAGTGGGCATTGTGGAGATGTTAGTGGCATATCCACATAGAACCCCAATGCACCTCAAATTCAAAGTCATAATTCCAAGTTCATCATCCTTGTCTCCAATCACACTCTTCCTCCTGCATTTTCTATTTTAACTTTTGACGTCTAGACACCAAAGCTAGAAAGCTGAGAATAATTATATGCTCCTAGAACACCCACATCCACTCAATTTCATGCAGATTTCTATTCCGGAATATTTCTCAGATCCTCCTCTCCTTTCCATCTGTACCCCACAGCTGTAATTTGGGCCCTTGTTAGCATTTGCCTTGACTGTTTTATGACCTCCTGACCAGTCTCCTTGCCTCTGGTCTTGTTCTTGTAAATCTGTGCTAGTTATCTATGTCTGCATAACAAATTATCTTATACTTGTAACTTAAAACAACAATAAAAACATATTATCTCTCACTGTTCCTGTGGGCCAGGAATTCGGGGAAAGCTCAGCTGTGTGGTTCTGTCGTGAAGTTGTCGTCAAGATATTGGCTGGAGCTGCAGTTGACTGAACCTTTGACCAGGGCTGGAGGATCCACTTCCAAGATGGCTCCCACGCATGGTTTGTAAATTGCTGTAGTTGTTGGTGGAAGGCCTCAGTTCCTCCTTGGGAGTCCTGCTTGGTAGTCCTCCTCACAGAATGGCTTGAATCACCTCATGGCCTGGTAACCTAGCTTCCACCACAACAAATGATCCAAGATGCCAAGACAGAGGCTGCAATTCCTTTTATGACTTAGCCTCAGGACTCATCTGCACCATAGCCTGTTGATCATGCAAAGTCTGTCGGAGAGAGGAGACCACATAAGTGCATGAATAGCAGAAGGTGTCAAGAGTTGAGCCAAGCTACTCCATGGTGCTGCTGCCTTAGCATCCATTTTGTTTGGCCAAGTGGCCTGCAGGGACCTTAAACTGACACTAGCCCCCTCATGCAAGCACATACCCCAGATAGCAGCCTGCAGAGTCACAAGCAAACGTAAGTTCCTGACATGACTTGCCTAACAGCCCTCATGATCAAAGTCTCCCTTGCCTTCCAGCACCTGTATACTTTATGCACCCCTTAATAAGACTCCCATGGGGCTTACCTGTGCTGCAGGTCCTGCCCCTCTCTTTCTGTCTGCACTCTGCCTTGACCTTCCCATGTGATCCCTTGAGGTGTGCCCTGTACTTCTTCTAGGACCTGTGAGTAATAAACTTTTCTATTTCAATTTCTTCTGTCGTCTGTGGTTGAACTTCAGCTTACCATCCAGCATTCTGTGCTCCACTTAACAGATGTTAATTTAACAAAGTTATAACAGAAGGCCAGGATCACCCAGATCATCTTGGAGGCTGGCTACCTAGACATTCTCTTCACTGCTATTAGAGTACTCTTTTAAACTTGTACGTACCAAGTTGAAGTGCAAGTGGTGAATGTACAGTGTGGGTAGGGAGACTGCACAGAATGATAAAGGTTTGGCCCAGTTGCAGAGAATGGGAGAGGAAGCAGTAGATTACAGTGGACAAGAAAAGAGATGTGTTGAATGGCATTGAGAGTTTGGCTGAAGATCATGAATCTGTAGTGGCACCAACCTGATTGTTCAGAACATTTTCCTTGCAGTGCTAAATGTTCTAGCCGTAGAAAAATAGAGCACAGATTTTGGTTGTGATGCAGTGTTGGGACTTGAACAGGAACATGGAGTGCAAGAAGGGGAGTGCCTGGGCATTGTGTTGCTGGTGAAGAATTCTAGTCATTCACCACGACACCCAGATTGAGTAGGAAAGTAAATGGGTTTAGGAAGAAGCTGATAAGTTGAGAGAAAATGGGGTTATCAGGAGAAAATGGAGTAATGGGGGACCTGAAAGAGACATAGAACAGTACGGGCAGATTTAAAGGCATCAGTGGATGTGAAAAACTTCAAAATACAGGAGAAAGATCAGAGTGGGTATTGGAGTTCAGGGTGTCACAGGAGGGAGTATTCTGGCTTATAGCATGTCTATGATGTGGCCATGGATGTAGGAAGCTGGAGTTCAGAAGTTCAAGAAACTGGGGAAGCTAGAGTTTTGGAAAAGTCATCCACTTGGACATTGAAAGGTGTCAGTGTTATTCAACATAATAGAAGGACATGGGATAGACAAGTGAGGTACCAAGGTCTAGGATGAATGTCAAGTGGCTGGTAGGGGACAGCAATCTGGAGGGTAGAAGGCAGAATAGCCAGATGCCATGGCCAGATGCCATCTTTATGCAAAGATGAAGGAACAAGAGTTTGGAAGAGGCATTGAGGAGCTGTGAGAATACTGATACTGCCTTGTGGCCTCACACTTGGTGGATGGTACTGTTATTTGGCTGGGTTCTGCTGATGGGCAACAGGGAAGAATTAACATCTTCCACTAAAGGTTTTCTAGGGAGACGGTGACTTTGTAAAGAAGTTGTCTTTTTTTTTATATATATATATTTATTTTATTTTATTTTATTTATTTATTTAATTATTATGGCTGTGTTGGGTCTTAGTTGTGGTGCATGGGATCTTCATTGAGCATGCGGGATCTTTCGTTGTGGCACACAGGCTCTACGTTGTGGTGCATGGGCTTCTCTCTAGTTGTGGCGTGCGGGTTTTTCTCTGCTGTAGTTGTGGCATACAGGCTCCAGAACGCGTGTGCTCTTGTAGTTTGCGGCACACAGCCTCTCTAGTTGAGGCCCTCGGGCTCAGTAGTTGTGGCACTTGGGATTAGTTGCCCCGTGGCATGTGGGATCTTAGTTCTCCGACCAGGGATCGAAACCGAGTCCCCTGCATTGGAAGGCGGATTCTTTACCACTGGACCACCAGGGAAGTCCCAAGAAGTCTATTTTTTAAGATAAGTCTCTTATTTTAGATAAGAAGATGAAGTTACCATTCTGTGAAGGCGTGTTTAGGATGTGTGTGTGTGTCTGTGTGTGTGTGTGTGTGTGTGTAAGAGATTTTAATTACCATGAAACAGGAATTTCAGAGAGTACACTTGAAAAATTTGGAGAAAGGAAGGAGTGGAAAGGTGGGCAGGTGAAAAGGACACACCACAGAGGTATCTGAGGATGAGAGTATGGAAAAACAGATGAGAAAAAGTGTGTGTTTCAGACAGTGACATGTGGGGACAGGATTTGAGGCAAGGTGGAAATAACTGTCCTTGTGGTTTCAAATGAAATCTGGCAGGAAGTTTTGGCAGAGACCCAGCAGAACTGGCTTTGAGATGGTGAGTTTGTGACAGCAACATTTGAGTAGAATCTCCTTGATCAGGGGTCTCTGAAATGTTCCAGGTGAGTATTAGGGGCCTTAGCTTTACGTTTCCAAAGAAGGAAAACTCTTTTCTACCTAGAAAGGGCCTGGAAGTTTAGGGAGCTAAGGACAATTTCAATCAATGGGCAAAAAGTGTGGGTTTACATATAAAATAGATAAACAACAAGGATTTACTGTATAGCACAGGGAACTATATTCAATATCTTTTTTTTCTTTTTGATGTGGACCATTTTTAAAATCTTTATTGAATTTGTTACAATATTGCTTCTGCTTTATGTTTTGGTTTTTTGGCCCTGAGGCATGTGGGATCTTATCTCCCTGACCAGGGATTGAACCTGCACCCCCTGCACTGGAAGGTGAAGTCTTAACCACTGGACCACCAGGGAAGTCTCTTCAATATCTTATAATAAAGTATAATGGAAAAGAATAGAAAAAAATATATAGATATCTACATATATATGTATATGTATAATCAAATCACTTTGCTGTAGACATGAAACTAACACAATATTGTACATCAACTATACTTTAAAAAATTTTTTTTTGAACTTTTAAAATGTGGGTTTAAATTTGAATCTGGTCTGTAGTCTAGTTAATGATATTGTACAATTTTAACTTCCTGGCTTTGGTATTGTACTATATTACATAAGATTTTACCATTGAAGGAAGCTGAATGAAGGGGACACAGGACTCACTGTATTATTTTTGTAATTTTCTGTGAGTTGATAATGATTTCAAAATAAAAATTAAACAAAAAAGAAGGATATAAGGCATAATCTGAAGGGACCTAAGTCCCAAGAGGGAGGAAATGAAGAGTAATGCACATTGTGAGATGAAATGGGAGGGTGCGTGTGGTTCAGGGAGATGGTCCATGACTGTTTCCAAGTGACTGGGGCCTTGAAGGCTGTCCTTCAGATCTCTGTGGATGTAATGCATAGGAAGCTTACTCTGTGAAGCTCATTAAATGTAGAACCAAAGCTCCTTGTGGACAGCAACTTTTTGCCTGCTTGGATGACTGCTGAAGCTTCAGCATTTAGGACAGTCAATATTTGGTGCATATAGGTTTTCTTTGGTTGAATGAATGAATGAATGATATCTCAGGGACTAATACCATGGATAGGTTTGAAAGGGTTATTTATCTACTTATTCCTCAGCTTATTTTTCAGGAACTCAAACTTACCCAATATGACCATTATTCTCTCAAGAAAGATGAATAAATGACTTCTGGAGACCATCCTCAATGTTTTAGAGAAAGAATAGAAAATAATTTTTGTGGGGGAATAAGAGTTTGCTTAGGAAGTAAAAGAGATACCCTATTTTTAATGGGGCTCTAGTGTTCCTAAAAAGCTCTCTAATAAAACTTTTTAAAAAAAATTATTTATTTATTTATTTATTTATGGCTGCATTGGGTCTTCGTTGCTGCGCACGGGCTTTCTGTAGCTGCGGTGAGCAGGGGCTACTCTTCGTTGCAGCACACGGGATTCCCATTGCAGTGGCTTCTCTTGTTGTGGAGCATGGGCTCTAGGCACGTGGGCTTCAGTAGTTGTGGCACACGGGTTCCTCATTGCAGTGGCTTCTCTTGTTGTGGAGCATGGGCTCTAGGCACGTGGGCTTCAGTAGTTGTGGCACGTGAGCTCAGTAGTTGTGGCTCGCGGGCTCTGGAGCAGAGGCTCAGTAGTTGTGGCGCACAGGCTTAGTGGCTCCATGGCATGTGGGATCTTCCTGGACCAGGGCTCGAACCCATGTCCCCTGCATTGGAAGGCGGATATTTAACCACTGCACCACCAGGGAAGTCCCTCTAATAAAACTTTGATTTCCTATTTAAAAGAGAAAGCCACACAACACTATCTAGAAACATCTTAGCTCTTTACTGGGGGGTATAAAATAATAGCTACCATTTACTGAGCACTTGTGTGACCTGGCATTGTGATAAATAATTACATACATCATTTTATTTAATTTTCCCAACAACTCTTTGCAGTTATTAGCTCTGTTTTACAAGTTAAGAAAATTAGACACAGAAAGGTTATGCAAACTCTGGTCACATCGCTGAAATGTTGAGGAGCCAAGTTTAGGTGCAGTCTGATTCCAAAGCCTGGACTGTAAAAAAAAATTTTTTTCTATTAAAGAGTAATTTACATACAGAATAATTCATCACTTTTAGTGCCAAGTTCTGTGAATTTGGAGTAATACATGCAATAGGATAACTACCACCACAATCAAAACGTAGAATATTTCCATCACTCCAGAAAGTTCTCTCATGCCCCTTTGTAGTCAACCCCTCCTCACACACCTAGCCTCTGGCAACCACTGATCTTGCCTCTATAATTTTGCCTTTTCCCGAATGTCATATAAATGGAATCATAGAGTATTTACCTTCTGAAGCCTGGCTTCTTTTACTTACTATAATGCATCTGTGAGCTTCATCCATGTTGTCTCATGTGTCATAGTTCCTTCTATTGCTGAATAGTACCCACTGTATAGATGTATTAGAGTTTGTGTGTCCATTCACTAGTTAAAGGACATTTGGGTTATTTCTATATTTTAGCACTTATAAACAAAGCTGCTAAAAACACTCACATTTAGGTTTTTGTGTGAACATAGTTTTCGTTTTTCTAGGTTAGGCTTAGGAGTAGATTGCTGGCTCAAATGGTAAATGTATGTTTTATTTTATAAGAAATCCTGCACTTATGACCACTGTAGTGGTTCAAGTCATTCTCCTATAACCGTTTTGGAAGGAGCTAATCAGACCAGTAATTGACAAGTTGGAGGCAGATAGATTAAATGCTGAACTCCAGAAACCTGGCTATAAATCTTATATCTTATTATATTGTGCCTTCTTCAAAGGAGTAATAATAAAAGAATCAATCCCTGTGGGTGCTTTGTAGACGAAATTGAAAAATATATTGATGAAGTTTCCTAAATGATGCATCTCTATTGACCCCCAGCCCCCCGGTCCTGGTTTTTTTTTTAGAAATAAACATTTAATATTCTACGGACTAGTTTACATTAGAGTACATCAGCATGGGGAGAAAAATCATGTAGTCATTTTAAAAGATTACCATGAATACTATAGAAACACGGGAAAATGCTTTTGACATGTTAAGTGAAAAACAGCAGAACCCAAAGCAATATGTGTACCATTATCTAGAGCTTGGTGTGAGAGGGCGCACAGGCTTGGAACACACAGTACCCAGTTGTAGCGCTGCCTGCAACTTAGGAGCTGTGAGACCACAGGCAGGCTTTACCTCTGTTTTTGGTTTGGGTTTTGTTTGTTTGTTTGTTTTAAGATAAAAGGGAGACAATAAAATTGACCTTACAGGGTGACTAAAAGTTTTCAAATACCTGACACAGAGCTGAAGTTCAACTCCCCACCACCACTCCCACCATGTATGAACCATAACTCTGGATGAAATTAGGTTTCTTCAACAGAAAAAAAAAGCACCCTCAAGACTTAAGATGAGCTTCTTGAAGGCAGAGACTGTGTCTTGCTGACTGCTGTGTCCCCAGACCTCAATAAAAGCAGGATGAAGGTGAAGGGATGATGGGTCGTTTATTACTACCACTGTCTACAGTTGTTAAAAAGGCAGTCCAGTGAATAATCTGTCCAGTGAATAAATTTATATTATGTAACTGCTCATGAGGGGGTTGGCTGGCACAGGACAGGAGAAAAGAGTGGCATTCCTGCAGGACCGGTCTCTTTACAAGAGATGCTACAGGGCTATGTTTACAGTTGTTCTCTTTTCAAAGTTATTTCTTTCCTGTTCTTGAATAAGTTATGAAAAATAATAAATTAGAAGTGATGTATAAAGCAATGAAAATCCAAAGAAAACTAAAAGAAAGATGATAATGAAAAATCAAATACTAGGGTGAAATGAGAAAGAGGAAATAAAAATATAAAGTGATAGAAAACGAGGAAAAATAAACTAGAAGGAAAATAAACAATAATTCAAGAGTACAATGAACACACATTATTGTTCTAAATAGGAAAACTGATAAGTTATTTTTAGGGACTCTGGGAGGTTAAGGAATAAAGCCAGATTTAATTTTTATTGCAATAAGGAAGCAGACCAAGCTGAAAGTTTACCACACTTGTATTATTTTGGCATTTTGCCATACTTACCTTCTCCATGGCTTGGGGTTCCCTACACATACTACTTGGGCAGGGCTCCTCTAGACTGAGCTCAGGGCACAGGAGAGACCCCTGAGCTCTCCCAGAAGATTCTGTTCACCTTTAGTATTTCTCTCATTTTAAGGTATTTGTGTTGCAGATAATATGCTGTGTCCACTTAGCATTTGTTAAATTAGGCAACATATCTCACCTATTTGGACCCTGTGAGCTTTCACATTCATTTGGGAATATAATCACAACATATCAAGAGCAGTATGTCTAGACATGCTGATCCTTGGTCCAAACGGAAGGCTGTGAGAGTCCTGGACTTTTGAGTCAGATAAATGTGGATTTAAAGTATAGCTCCACTACTAACTGCACTGTAATTTTGAGCTGGAGCTTGGTAATATGGAGCAGAGATCCACCCAGGCTAGCTCAAGTCAAGAGCATTTATAGTAGATTTGTATCGAAGTGAATCTCAGGGGAAAACCAGGGGCATAAACCACATGGTGCTGGGTCTTGTTGAACCTGAAACTGGAGCTGTGTTGGATTGGTGTAGCTCAAGAGACCCCTGTGGCTTGTGGACCTGTTATCTTATAGTTAATGTGACTCTGGTCCATTTCGCAAGTCTGCTCTAAGTACAATACGTCTCTGACTTCTCATTGATTAAGATTATCCCCATTCCCTTCCAGTTTTTCTAAAAGGAATGATCAGGTTGGCCCAGGTCATTTTGTGTTTCATAGCAGTCCATAAGCCAGGGGTTGTTGGCCAGTCTGTGGCTGCTTTTTCCCTTTATCCATCCTTGGTCTAATCATCCATGGCCAGACAAAGAGGGTCAGGGGGAAGCAAGATCATGTGACACAAAATACGGCCCCACAGCCTGCAACAGCTCTGGGACTGGTTGATAGAAGGGTCTGTGGCCACACAGTTAATACAATATGTCTGGCACTTTGAGCCTCAGTTTCCTCATCTGGAAAATCAACATACTGACTTCTGGTTTCTGTTGTGTCATAGGAGGAGCTTGGAAGTTGCCGCTCTGTTGTAACAAGTAAAAAGCTGAACAAACTGAAAGGTCTACAACTCTTCTTAGATCCGTAACAGAAATGAGGTCACAGGGCAAACTTCTGCCCGCCACACTGGAGGTACAGACAGGTAGATACAGAGAACCACAACTTATCTGAGCAGAAACCCAGAGCAGACAGGTCACAGACTAGGAGAACATATTTGCAAAAGACATATTTGATAACGGGCTGTTATCCAAAATATACAAAGAATTCTTAAAATTCAACAGTAAGAAAACAACCAATCTGATTGAGAATTAGACTAAAGACCTTAACAGATACCTCACCAAAGAAGATATAGAAAGATGAAAAATTAGCATATGAAAAAATTCTCCACATCATATGTCATCAGGGAGAAATGCAAATTAAAACAATGAGATACCACTCCATGCCTATTAGAATGGCTAAAATCCAGAACACTGGCAATAACAAATGCTGGTGGGATGTGGAGCAACAGGAACTCTCATTTGTTACTGGTGGGAATGCAAAATCGTGTATCCACTTTGAAAGACAGTTTGCTAGTGTCTTACAAAACTGAGCATACTCTTACCATATGATCCAGCAATAACACTCCTTGATATTTACTAAAAGGGATTGAAAACTTATGTATACCCAAAATCCTGCACTTGGATATTTATTGCAGCTTTATTCATAATTGTCAAAACTTGGAAGCAACCAAGATGTCCTTCAGTAGGTGAAAGGATAAATAAACTGTGCTATATCCAGACCATGGAATATTATTCTGTGCTAAGAAAGAAATGAGCTATCAAGCCATGAATAGGCATAGAGGAAACTTAAATGCATATTACTGAATAAAAGAAGCCATTCTGAAAAGGCTACATACTGTATGAGTCCAACTATATGACATTCTGGAAAAGGCAAAACTAAGGCAACAGTAAAAAGATCAGTGGTTTCCAGGGGTTAGGGAGGAAAGGAGGATGATTAGGCAGAGCACAGAGGATTTTTAGGGCAGTAAAACTATTCTTTATGATACCAGAATAGTGGATACATATCATTATACATTTGTACCAACCCACAGAATATACAACACCAAGAGTGAACCTTAAGGTAAACTATGGCCTTGAGACAATAATGATGTGTCAATGTAGGTTTGTCAATTGTAACAAAAGTACCATTCTGGTGGGGATGTTGATAATGTGGGAGGCTATGCATGTGTGGGGCAGGGGATATATGGGAAATTTATGTACCTTCCACTAAATTTTGCTATGAACCTAAAACTACTCAAAAAAACCAAAAAAAGTCTACTTGAAAAGTAACCCTAGCAGATCAGAAAACTATATATAATTCCACTATTCAAGAGGCAGTAGAGCTTCATGGATAAGAGCAAAGTCTCTTGTACCAGATTATCTGGATTTGGCCTTGACTGTGCAGTTTACTGGATGCAAAACGTTGAGCACTTTCCTAACTTCTCCCTACTTCGGCTTCCTCATTTATAAAACAGGGTACTAAAAACATTGTTGTTGGTTATTATTGAGTGAATATATATGAACTGCTTAGAATAATGCCATTTAAAGTTTGGCTGTTATTGTTATTTCCTTTCAGAATCATTGTGAAGATTAAATGACACATAATAAGCAAAAGCACCCAGGATACAGTACGTGCGCAGTAGAGGTTCATGTCCAAATAAACTGCCTGCCTGCAAAGCTTTGTCTTAGGCTCTGCTTTCAAGGGAATCCAGATTCAACCAAGCACCTACTATGTGCCATCACTGTGCTTTCATGAAAGAGAAGCTAAAGAAATGACAACCTAATAGAAACACGCAGCACTCTACTCCAAAGACCTTGACTCCAGAATAAAGTGTTGTCTTAATCACAGCTTTAGTTCTTCAAACCTTGACTTTAGGATTAATAGCTCACAGCTCTATGTTCAGAGACATATGGTACATCCACCATTAATAAAAGTGAAGCTTCCTTTGGCACAATTATTTGGAAAGTCCCAAATATAGTTGATGTGGATAGACGTCACTACACTGGCAAATGGGAACCCATCAAGTATCTACAAATAAAAGGTATGACAGGCAAAGTGGGAGAATGAGGGAATGCTGACTTCTCTCCTTCAAAAACCCAGGACTTCGGCAAATTCCCAAATCAGTGGCACTTGCTCAGTAAACTCTGCAGACTTGAATTTAATCTGAGAGTATTTCCACTTCTGCACACCATATTATTTTTTGCGTGTGTGTGTATTTACATAATATTCTTATTTTAATTGAAGTATGGTTGATTTACAATGTTGTGTTACTTTCAGGTGTACAGCAAAGTGATTCAGTTATATATGTGGGAAAAGAGTCTAGAAAAGAGTGGATATATGTATGGTATGTACAGCTGATTCACTTTGCTGTACAGCAGAATCTAACACAACATTGTAAATCAACTGTACTCCAATAAAAATTAATTAAAAAAACCAAATCCAGTGAGAAAAAAATGTTAACCATATATATATATATATATATATATATATATATATACATATATATATTCTTTTTCAGATTCTTTTCTCCTATAGGTTATTACAAAATATGGAGTATAATTCCCTGTGCTATAGAGTAGGTCCTTGTTGGTTATCTATTTTATATATACTAGTGTGTATATGTTAATCCCATACTCCTAAATTATCCCTCCCCTCCCCTTTCCCTTTGGTAACCATAAATTTGTTTTCTACCTCTGGGGTCTATTTCTGTATTGTAATTAAGTTCATTTGTGTTTCCTGTTTCGTAATTAAGTTCATTTGTATCTTTTTCTTTAGATTCCACATATAAGTGACATACTAAGTGAAGTAAGCCAGACAGAAAAAGACAAATATTTGTCTAAACACCATATTTTTTTTTTCTCTCCTCTGTCAAGTGACCAGTGGTGAATCGATGTGTTGTCACTCTCAACAGCTAACGGAAGTGTCTGTCAACTCCCCATGCCAAACAACTCAAAAATAGTCAAGGGCTTAGCACAGGCTCTAAACGCAGAGGCCTGTGCTAGGATGGTCGGCACTGGGCAGGCAGTACGTCACTCAGTCTTGGAGCTCCTTCTTGCTCAGCAGTACAGTCACAATCAGAGGAGTCCCCAGGGGTGCTACAAGATGAATTACCGTCAGAAGCCCTCTGGCTTCCCAAGCAAACTGACCTGTGTGTCAGGCTGAAGGCACGGATCGGGAACTGAGCTGGAGGTTTCACTCCCAGGATACCTCGCTCCTTAGAGTCAAATTCACAAGCTGCCCATGCAATGCCATCAACCCCACTGCTTTCTACTTCATGCTACAGAATGAGCCCACATAAGATGCCTGTCCTTGGGAGAGCAAGTAGTTTCCCAGCCTGAAGAAGGGCTGCCAGAAAACCACCCAGCAGTAAAGGAGGGAAGACCCATGTCTGATAGGGCACGTGCTGCCATCTCTCTTTCCTGGCCCACGTGTGGTGAGGCCTCTGTGTCCCAGTAGAACTAAGGGTCTCCTGTACTTGCCTTCAGTGCTGCCCTTGGGACCACTTGGTAGTCTAGAAAGACAGAGTGCTGGTCCAGCAGGCTCAGGTGTATCCCTCTGTGGTAGCTCCTGTGGGGTGGACTCATTTATTAAGTGGCACTCAAAACACTTGGGTAAGCTGAGCAGGGTCCCTAGTCTGCCATCACTGCTTGACCTTCCACCTACCTGACCTTCTAGTCTTTGATTGCCTGGAGCAATGTTACCCTGCTTCTCACACACTCTACCATGAGACCTGGCCGGTCTCTCACATACGATTGTGTTGTTGATCACTGTGTAAAGAGGCCCTACAGAAAGGACACACGGGGCTAAAACCCAGCCCCAGAGTTCCCAGCCAAGACTGCTTCCACCTGGCAACATTGTCACCTTCCAAAGGCTTCATGGCCATGGGGTTCTTCATGTATTTAGGCAACACCTTTACCTCTGCTTTGCCTGGCCCGTCAAGCCCTGCCCTCCTCACCACCCCCCACTCCTGACCCAGACAGCCAGAGACAGGGAGTCAGGTCTGTGGTAGGAGTACCACTCTCCCCCATAACCACAGCCAGCCCCTCCACGGCACAGGTGAGAGGGTGACATGAGAACCCCCCTTCAAGAAAATTGTGTTGGATTTCTACTTTTAGCCTATATTCACATTCCAACTTTGTCTCCTTTTCTTTTTCTAACTTATTCAACACTATATTTTTCCACTTTATTCAACACTACTGAACTCATGTTACAGACAAAGATCTCAGTGGGGCCCTATGTGTAACACAAAGATGGAGAAAGTAGATGCAGTGCCCTAGGAACTCACCAACTGATATTTCTGAAAAGTTAAATAAAAATGCATCTTTTTCCACATCACTAAACCTGATTTGGAAGCTGATTTATTCGAATGGACTAGACTTTGAGGTCAGCTATGAATCAAGCAGGTTCTTGAACACCCGAATTGACTTTCTATGAAGAAAGAGAAATCTTGGCACTACAAGGCCAACTGAACTACACAAAATAAATTTTAAGTTGTCTGATTTTTATTCATCTAAACATAGCAAAATGTTACCAGAATTTTGAAAGGGTGGAATAACCTGGAAACAGGAAAATATGCAAAGGACAAAAAATTAAAAGGGGAAAAGGGATGCATGCGTGGGATTTTCAGGACTTCTATTCTCCTGTGATAAAGGTCTATTGACATACAAATGAATCCTACCTACGTAAAATAGGATTAACAGCTTAACAACAAAAAACAAAAAAGATAAGTATGATGTTTAACTATAAAAGCCCCAGTATATTATAGGACCCCTCACCCTGAAATGTTTTCCGTTTCAGACCACAGGCAGCGCCAAGCGGTCTGCCCTTCCACATCACACGTATCCCTGCTGTGCGCATCTTGGCTCACAGTCACCGAGCTGGATCAGAGCTGACTGATGTGACATTATCTGCTTCATCTCAGATTTTAGGGCGCTTACATTCTCTCTTGGGATGAGCAATGGGCTCTATGTGTTGATTTCAGTTTGCAAAGAAAAGAACCTCCTGTGTCTCCATGCTGGGCCTGACCTCACAGATGTTTACTCATCAGTTTACTCAGGAGGTCAGCAGGCCTCCAGCCTCCTCCTACTGCTTGTTTGTATGAGACCATCCAGAATGTCCTTTTTTTAAAAAAATTTAATTTAATTTATTTTTTTTATACAACAGGTTCTTACTAGTTATCCATTTTATACATATTAGTGTATATATGTCAATCCCAATCTCCCAATTCATCCTACCACCACCCCCCCACAGAATGTCCTTTTTTGACCAGAACATCACTCATTGTGTTTCATCTTCCCGACGTAAATTCTGCCAATTTAGTGATCATGTGTATGAGTTGGTGCGGAACACTCCTACGTATTTTGGCACCACTCCCATAGTCTCCTGTGCCTGTTGCCACAGAACAGTTTTTAAATTAATGATGTATCTGCTGCCCCTCCTTTCTTTACCTGTAGCAAGACCAAACTTGAGCTAGTACTTTTGAAGTAAAATTCGGAAGAATAACAGGTCTCATTTAATTGCGTTTGATTTAAATACACACACACACATATACACACACACACACACACACACATGCAGAAACCAGGTGTGTCTAGCATTTATCTCTCTGGAGTTGACGGGTTTCAGTAATGCTCTCAGTCTGAGGACATCTCACAAATAACACGTTACCTCCACCTTCCGGATACCCTGCAGCTTTGTGATTTATTATCTAGCCTTGCCTTTCTCACCTGTTCCAATCCCTCTTTTGAGTCCTGTCCATGAAGAGATTTCATTGTTAGGATATGTGATGCATAAAATTAAGAGCAGCAACTCTCTTCTCTTTTATGAGCAGGTTTGGTGGTACTTAAATGCCCAAGGCCAGATACCTTTGATTTTAGAGGGAGGCATAGTGATAACTAGAAAGGTCAAGAGGAGGCCTAGCGGAGTGCCTGGAGCTGCAGGGTTTCTGCTCTGCACCCTGAAGACTGCTGCTCAGGGCTCTGTACACCTCCTCCCTGGGCCCCAGCAGGAGGCACAGGTCAAGAGTTCAGATTCTGCATGTTTTTCCCAAGGACTAAATACACCGCAGTCATCATATCAACTTTCAGCTGAAGGATAGGGGGAGTTGATTTTTCCATGGTAGAAATGGTTCTTTGAAATGTCAGCAGTGGGGAATTGATCGACTAAATTGTGGTATATCCACCTGATGGACTACTATGCAGGCTTTGAAAATGAAAATTTTAAGACTATGAAGTCACCTGGGAAATGTTTATGATAAAATGTTAGTATAAAAATAAAAATGCCTAATTTCATCAACACTGTGATTGCAGCCAGTAGGAAGGAATATGGAAAAGACATTTTTTTTAAATTAATTAATTAATTTATTTATTTTTGGCTGTGTTGGATCTTCGTTTCTGTGCGAGGGCTTTCTCTAGTTGTGGCGAGCGGGGGCCACTCTTCATCGTGGTGCGCGGGCCTCTCACTATCGCGGCCTCTCGTTGCGGAGCACAGGCTCCAGACGCGCAGGCTCAGTAGTTGTGGCTCACGGGCCCAGTTGCTCCGCGGCATGTGAGATCTTCCCAGACCAGGGCTCGAACCCGTGTCCCCTGCATTGGCAGGCGGATTTTCAACCACTGCACCACCAGGGAAGCCCGAAAAGACAATTTTTTAATGGGCAATTTGTTATATGGGTGGAACTGGGGATTTGTTTCTTTTAATATATTTGCAATTTTTGATCTAATATGATTGCATTGCTTTTAAAAATGGAACCTAGTCATGAATGATTTTGAACCTAGTCTTTAATGATTATATCATTAAATACTTCTTTTTTCCAAAAATGCTGTGTATTGGATGGAAGGGTAAGATCCCTGAGTAATGTAACCCCTTTCCACTCCCTGTTTCTCTCTCTTCTTTTTAATCTCCAGAACCTTTAAGCAAGATGAGCTAATGAAGTATCATAACTCCAGAGAATTTACAAGAGAATCTTTGAAGTGCAAACATAGCAGATCAGAACTATCATATTAAAATTTCTTATAAAAGTAAACAAAAAGAACTCTTTTGTGTTCTTTCAAGTAGTGTTGACTTTTCAGATAAATTTTATTTGTTTAGAACAGCATCAGATTTACAGAAAAATTGGAAAAATAGGATATAGAGTTCTAATATACTCTGTAACCAGTTTTCCCTGTTATTAACATCATACATTAGCATGGTATATGGCATATTTGAATTATTGAACTGATATTGATAGATCATTATTAATGAAAGTCCATACTTTATTCGTATTTCCTTAGTTTTTACCTGTTGTCCTTTTTCTGTTCCAGGATTCCATCCAGGACACCACATTACATTTAGTTATCATGTTTCCTTAGGCTCTCATGGCTGTGACACTTTCTCAGACTTCCCTTGTTTTTGATGACCTTGGCTGTTTTGAGGAATATTGGTTAGGTATTTCCTAGAATGTTCCTCCAGGGTGATGAATTGTCTGTTGTCTCTCTTGTCATTAGTCTAGGGTTATGAGTTTTGGGGAAAGACCACAAAGATAAAGTGTCATTGTCACCATATCATCATATCAAGGGTACAGACTATTAACATGACTTATTCTGTTGATGTTGACCTTGACCACCTGGCTGTGAAAGTGAAAGATGCTTTTAAAGCATTTACCAACTTGAGTATCTGCCAAGGAAAAGAGTTAAAGTAAACATGGCAAAAAACCCCAGAACAAAACCGTAAACAACAAACAAACAAACATGACAAGGCTTTGTTGACTACCAGGATTTATTAAGAAAACATCACTCTTGGGCTTCCCTGGTGGCGCAGTGGTTGAGAGTCTGCCTGCCGATGCAGGGGACACGGGTTCGAGCCCTGGTCTGGGAAGATCCCACATGCCGCGGAGCAGCTGGGCCCGTGAGCCACAACTACTGAGCCTGGGCGTCTGGAGCCTGTGCTCCGCAACAAGAGAGCCCGCGACAGTGAGAGGCCCGCGCATCACGATGAAGAGTGGCCCCCGCTCGCCGCAACTAGAGAAAGCCCTTGCACAGAAACGAAGACCCAACACAGCCAAAAATAAATAAATAAATAAATAAAAATAAATTTATATTAAAAAAAAAAGTATCTAGAAAAGAAAACATCACTCTTCACATGAGCCTGTCTTCTCTTCCCCATCTGCTCCAGCCCTCCCTGCCTTGGCACCTATATGTGCTTTTATTTATATCTTAGTGAGATATTCATATTTATATCATTTCAGAGATTAAAATGCCACAGACCCTATAGAAGGCTCTCGTGTAGAGTTTTGTGCCATGAAGACATAAGCCTACTTTTATGTAAAGGGGGATATTGTACACATAAAGACATCTTTCTTTCATGCTGACAAAATGACTACATTTCATAGAGTTGTCAAATCAAAAATGTGCTACTGTGTTGAGGGCCAACCGCCTGAACCTCTGTAGATCTGGGGCAGGTGAGGGGGGTAGGGGTAAGATTTGCAGTGAAGGGAGCTACTGGGGAGCAAAGGCTTTTAAGTAGCCTCACTTTCCACCTCACATTGTCATTTTCCCCTATAGCTGACTCACTGAAGTTACTTAATAAAGATGTTGAATGAATAACTGAATATTTGAATAAAGAGCTGAGAGGATATAAAAAGTGAAGTGTCCTGGAGATATGGGTCACTGACAGCACGACTGAAGGCCTTTCTAAGGAATGGATTCCAACCATGGCCTTTGCTCCATGAAGTCTTTGCTCATTCTGTCAACTGCACCCACGCCTCCACTCCAACACACACACAGAGATTGGACAAGCCTGACCCAAGAGTCTTTCCCTTGGAAATTCAGAATAAGAAAAAAAGGAATGAATTGCCAGCAAGAAATTTTACTGGAGTTGTCAAATTGCCACAGGCTTGAGAAAGCCAAAGCCATGTGCAAGATGAAATTATGAAGTGGCCTGAAGAAGAGAGAAAAAGCTGGTCGGGAAAGAATGACCTTGAGAGAATCTGAGTCAGAGAGAGGCCAGGAAAGGGGACGTGAAAGGGACCAAGGGAAAAAGATCAGTGCTTAAAACCAGGTAACATCCAGGGCCTTGTGGCTGCGATCCATTCTAATTTGTGTGAAAACTTCAAATAATACCCACGTCTCTTCCCTAAAGTCAAGTGAGTCTCTGTTCCTTAGGGTTCAAAGAGCATTGATGAAAACAGTACGATTCTGTAGACCCCTGGTCCAGTAACAACCTATTAGGAGATTTTTCAAATTTGTACAATTTTCCTTGCCAAAAAACCCCCCTATTTTTAATGTCTTATAACTGTGTATCTTACAGTCAAAATTCCCAGTTTACTGTTTCCTAAAAGGTTTATTTAGACATAGTGCAGGAAAGAGGAAGAAGATGGAAAGCAAACAATGGCCACACCCCCACCTTTCCCAAAGCTGACCTAGAGCTCTTTTCCCAGGCCACACCCACATTCTTCCACCTCCTTCTGAATGGAGCCCATTGCAAAGCTTTGAAGTCCAATTTGCAAATACACCTGGGTGATGCAAAAATCTGCTTGCTCCCGGAAGTTACTGGGCTGCTACCTTTAGTCATAGTAAAGACATGCATCTTTCCCATTGTTGATGATGTTTTTATGAGATTGGTTATGTTATGCACTTGTTGAGTAATAATAACACTGCATTTGTTATTTTATAACATGACCAAAGAGTGTATTAAAACATGCCACGAGTGTTATGTACAGCAACAGATTTATGAAACATTAATTAAAAGATGATTGTTATTTAGACCAACAAAATCTTTAAATAAAAATATTTGAATAATTATGCTTCCCTTGAATGTAGTCTCTGCTTCTTTTCCATAGTAATTTATTTGTTCCCTTTAAAGTACATTTATTGATACTTTCTTGGAGTTCAACTTTCTAATTTAGGAACCGTTTTTAAAAAAGCAACATTTAAAAGTATAATTGTGATGTCTTCAATTAATTTTTAAAAAACAACAGTTCTTTTTAGTAAAGGACAAAATTTGGTACTTTCTATGCTTCATGAATTTGCTGAGTATGAAAATTTGAAAAGATTTTATTACTACAGTTGATCCTCAAAAAACAGGGGGGGTTAATCTGAATATAACTTATAATCACCCTCCTTATGCAAGATTCTTTCACATCCACAGATTCAATACTAAGTATTTACCATTGAAAAATAGCCATTTGTAAGTGGAACCCCGCAGTTCAAATGTCTATTGTTCAAAGGTCAACTGTACATCTAAAAGAACAGAACATCTACATGTCTTACCAGGATGACTCCTGGAATGGCCCGTAGTGTTGAATAGAACTTTCACTCGATATTGCACATGGATTTGAAAATGTAAGGGGAGTAGGGTAGCAGCAAAAGAAAATAGGGCCAGGTTTGTGGACTTTGCAAACCATCGAAGTCAACAGCCACTTTGGTTTTTTTATTTTCCTTTCTTTTTTTTTTTAATTAATTTTTTAAATTGGAGTATACTTGATTTACAATGTTGTGTTAGTTTCTGCTGTACAGCAAAGTGAGTGAGTTATACACATACATATATCCACTCTTTTTTAGATTCTAGTCCCATACAGGTCATTACAGAGTATTGAACAGAGTTCCCTGTGCTTACAGTAGGTTCTTATTAGCTATCTATTTTATATATAGTAGTGTGTATGAGTCAGTCCCAATCTCCCAATTTATCCCCCCTGCCCTTTTCCCCCTTGGTAACCGTAAGTTTGTTTTCTACATCTGTGACTCAAATTCTGTTTTGTAAATAGGTTCATTTGTACCCTTTTTATAGATTCCACATATAAGCGATATCATATGATATTTGTCTTTCTCTGTCTGACTTACTTCACTCAGTATGACAATCTCTAGGTCTAACCATGTCACTGCAAATGGCATTATTTTGTTCTTTTTTATGGCTGAGTAATATTCCATTGTATATATGTACCACATCTTCTTTATCCATTCCTCCACTGATGGATATTTAGGTTGCTTCCATGTCCTGGTTATTGTAAATAGTGCTACAATGAACACTGGAGTGCATGTAACCTTTTGAATTATGGTTTTCTCTGGATATATGACCAGGAGTGGGATTGCTGGATCATATGGTAGCTCTATTTTTAGTTTTTTAAGGAACCTCCATACTGTTCTCCATAGTGGCTGTACCAATTTACATTTCCACCAACAGTGTAGGAGGGTTCCCTATTCTCCACACCCTCTCCAGCATTTATTGTTTGTAGATTTTTTGATGATAGCCATTCTGACCAGCGTGAGGTGATACCTCATTGTAGTTCTGACTTGCATTTCTCTAATAATTGGTGATGTTGAGCATCTTTTCATGTGCCTCTTGGACATCTGTATGTCTTCTTTGGAGAAATATCTATTTAGGTCTTCCACCCATTTTTTGATTGGGTTGTTTTTTTTTTTTTTTTTGCTATTGAGCTGCATGAGCTATTTGTATATTTTGGAGATTAATGCCTTGTCAGTTGCTTCGTTTGCAAATATTTTCTCCCATTCTGTAGATTTTCTTTTCGTTTTGTTGATGGTGTCCTTTGCTGTGCAACAGCTTTTAAGTTTAATTAGGTCTTATTTGTTTATTTTTGTTTTTATTTTCATTACCCTCAGAGGTGGATCAAAAAAGATCTTGCTGTGATTTATGTCAAGAAAGTGTTCTGCCTATGTTTTCCCCTAAGAGTTTTATAGTGTCCAGTCTTACATTTAGGTCTTTAATCCATTTTGAGTTTATTTTTGTGTATAGTGTTAGAGAATGTTCTAATTTCATTTTTTTACATGCAGCTGTCCAGTTTTCCCAACACCACTTATTGAAGAGCCTGTCTTTTCTCCATTGTATATCCTTGCCTCCTGTGTTATGGATTAGGTGACCATAGGTGTGGTGCGTGGGTTTATCTCTGGGCTTTCTATCCTCAACAGCCACTTTGTATTAAATACTTTCATTATGTATTCAATGGTTCCCTTACACGGGGATTGTGAAAATTGAACTTGAGTTATTCCTGTGACCTATAATAGTAGTTCCAACTCCTTTCATCCAAAGAATGTCTTAGTCTGTACTTGCTTGGCTACGCAAAGATTGACAGACACTTTATTTACAGGGGGCATGCATAAGCCTACCTATTTGAATTGGTGAGGGTTACACATATTGGGCATTGAAGTCCTAAATGAATAGACCCAGACCCTATAGCTCCTTTTTTAGACACACACACACACACACACACACACACGTGTGTGTGTGTGTGTGTATGTATGTGAGAAAAAAATATACATATATTTTCTTGGAAGATGCTAATGGGTTAAAAGCATGTCTTCTCCTTTCCTTGGAAGCTACCCACAGTGCCCGAGATAATGTTGTATCTACAGGCATGCTTCAGTGAACATTGTGGTCCCCAAGAGATGATTACACTATTTCTACCCCTATAAGAATATGGGGGCTTCCCTGGTGGTGCAGCGGTTGAGAATCTGCCTGCCAATGCAGGGGACACGGGTTCGAGCCCTGGTCTGGGAAGATCTCACATGCCGCGGAGCGACTAGGCCCGTGAGCCACAACTACTGAGCCTGCGCGTCTGGAGCCTGTGCTCCGCAACAAGAGAGGCCGCGACGGTGAGAGGCCCGCGCACCGCGATGAAGAGTGGCCCCCGCTTGCCGCAACTAGAGAAAGCCCCCGCACAGAAACGAAGACCCAACAGAGCCAAAAATAAATATAAATAAATAAAAATTAAAAAAAAAAAGAATATGGAAAGAATAACCAACTTTCTTTTATTTGTTTCAAATCACGAGGTTGTGTGTTTGTTTCTGTTCCAACTTTTTATAAAATGCATATTTTTGGCTCTCACATCAGGAGCTCCTTCTTTTATTTTCACCTTTTAATTCTTCTGACCATTGCCCTCAAATTATAAAAGTAATGAAGAGTGCTATGAATATTTCTGTGGAAAACAAGATTAAAAAGTCTTGTGAAGCTTTACTTTCACACAAATGGCACTTGTGTTTTCTTCTTTGGTGCTTCGTAGAATTTTCCACCAAAGTAGCTCCAAATGGCAGAAGGTCATGAACACAAACCCAGAAATTCCCAGTCTTCAGCTAGAACTTGAAGCAAGCTCCTATAAGCTCAATATTTCTTGGATGTCTCCTATTTTTTCTTATTCATTTGTCTTTTTGCCTTATAACAGATGTTCACATTTGAGTTAATATATCAATAATGTCCTCCAAATCTGTATATAAAAGTAGATAATCCCTAGAGATATATCTTGTACTTCCTGTGAGTTGGCTACACATTCACAGTGGTGTGTACACTCAAGTTTAAGTATGCACTAAGAATAGAAGATGAATTCTTTTGCTATGATTTAAAGAATAAGCTACTTCATTTATGATTTAAAGCATTAATTACATGTGATATAAATATACAAACAGAATTATCAAGTTTATGGCATCCTATAATGAAAGATTATGACTGAATTTTTGTTAAGAAATATGTGATGATCTGTTTTTGTAAGCTTTGCCTAAAAAATTATTAGAAATAATAATAATAAGGTTTTTTTTTAATGTAGCTGTCTTGATTTTCCTCCTTGACAGGAAAGAAATGGCTAACAACATTTTATAGGCCTCAACTGGCTGTCTGATAAAGTCACCTCTGGCAAGATCTAACAGTATTTTGTGTATCTTTCAAAGGCCGCCTGGTGAACTTTGCTAAGTAAGCTGGAAGTAGTAAATGTATCCATTAACCACAAATTTCTCTAGTTGGCCACTCAGGGTTCTTTGCTTTTTCTGGAATCAGGGAATCCATCTCTGGAAAGATGCTCTCTTCACTTTATAAGAATGCAAATCCGATTTGTTCTCTGCAGAACCATGGTCCAAGCCTCCCTTTTCCAGGACCAAAACCAGAAATAATAATAATTTTTAAATCATCATAAAGGCAGTATTATGAGTAGTGAAGGGCAGTCTCTGGGGTCAGGTTTGAGTCCTGGCTTTATTCGCCTACCACGTGACCTGTGCATGTCACTTCACCTCCTGTGCTCAGTTTCCTCACCTATAAAATGGAAACATTACTACTTACAATGTCAGGTTGCAAGAATAATTAAATTAGTAAATATATGTAAAGCGCTGTGAACGTCAACTGGTGTTACAAAACAATTGTATAAAATTTATATACATAAATAAAGTTGATCATATATTGAGATTTATTTTATTAAAGGAGTGGCATCAATGCAGGGTTAATTTTAGAGGGTGGAACTCAGGCCCTGCACTCCTATGTGAGTTAGAACAGCAAACATTGACCTGTCATCTGCCACCCCCATCCCCATCTAACTGTGACAACAGTTCACAGCCTGCTATCTCCCCTAACTCTCTGTCCCAAAAGATAAGCCATGAAGCCATTGGAAAGAGGCCATCCATCATGACATCACTTGATATAATTATTCTTTAGAAACTCGGTTGTTAGCCTGAGGTGGAAGTGTGCTGGGCAGGGCTGTCAGGAAACAGCTGAACAGGCTTTGTCTTTCTGGCGCTGTCTTGTCTCTGCAGAGTATTGTTCCAGCGTATACATTCTTTTGTTTGTTCCCACATCTGGACTGGCAAACTTTAACCTTTATTAAAGACAATGATGAAGACGCTTATTGACATTGACCTCAGAGACCACCTCTTAATGGAACCACTGGCAATTAATTTTTTTTCCATCACCTTGGTCCCTTATTATCTTTGGTGATAAACCCAATGTGGGTATTTTTCTTTGTGCTGATAGCTTAGCAACCAGACTTTGGGAACACATGTTTATATTGTTTACAATAAACCCAGTTAGCTTAGCAACCAGACTTTGGGAACCCATGTTTATACTGTTTACAATAAACCCAGTTTTCAGTTGAATCTACTCCCACTATGGCACGGAGATAATACTTCAGAATGAAAAGGGACTCATTGTGGTTGTAAGAACATGCAACAGAAATAGGTTTCATAAACAAGAACAAAATATAGGTATTGTGTATGTAAAAGAACAATGAGAACAAAGCTCTCTTGATGATGTTTACACACATTGAACCTCTAAAGAGTGAGAAGAATCGGAACATTCAGAGTTCAAAGAGCCTATTTGGCACAAGAATGGGATTCACATCTGAGCAGGAGGTCATCATGTGACTGTTTCTGTCCACTGGCTGATTACCTGTCCAAGGTCTGGAAACTGTAAGCCTAGAGAGGTCTTCTCTTAGAGTACTTAAAGCACTTGTTCTTTTCCCACTGAGCTCAGACAGGTAGAAGTGCAACAGAGAATTTATAAAATGGTGGCTGAATGACCCGTCTATTAAAAAGAGAGATGAATGTGCAGTCTTTACAGCAAAGGATCAATGGTTATTAACATTATCAAACACAAATTTATATTGAGCTCCTTGAAGTGTTAGGTCTCTATTATCAAAAGTTAAAGTACATTGGGGGCAATGAGAGGGAAAGGAGCTGCTGAAATCTGCATATTGGAACTTAGGGACTGAGGAGGCAGGTATTTCAAGAGAGTGTTAAAACTAGTATGTGGCAATGAGTACAACTATGGGCTTCATTTCCAGACAGACCAGGGTTCAAATCCTAGCTCTCCTACTTAATGTGTAAGATTTTTCTAGCTTCTTCCAGTCTTGATGTTCTCCTGCATAAAATAAAAAACTTTAGACTATTGTTGTAATGTTTTAAAAAATAATGTATGCAAGGTTCTTGCATGATAGATTTTGAATAAATGATGGTTATTATTTAACTGTTAATTGAAGAGAATGTAAGAAAAATATACTTTCTTTAATAATATACTTTGTGATTTGATTTAGTAGCTACAGATATAGGTTACATTTGGTACAACTCTCCTGAATCAATCAGTTAAGAAAGCATTTCTAAAACTTCTACTATGTGCCATATCCTTCGTGGGTATTGCAGCAGAGAAAGGAAGAAGCAACAGCAAGCAAAATTAAAACTTATTAGCCTGTGTTCTCATGGGGTTGTATCTGATTTATTTTCAAACGTAAAGATCCTAACATGTAGTGGATATTTATGAATATTTATGGATAAGTAAATGAGCCAATGAATTTATAATTTAAGAAATGGTTTCTGCTCTGAAAGAAGCGTACAGTTCAGGAGAGGGAGATACATGTACACAAGTAACAGTAGGGAGAAAGACAGGAAAGGGCATTGTACCCCATCTCCAAGATTTCAACCAAAATGTTGTTTTAAAAGCCTAACCCAGTGTAGTGATTATGCTTGTGAATCCTTCAGGGAAAGCCTGCTAAAATATCAAACCAACATACCTTTATTGATGCCTGCTACAGCCTAAGCCTAGAGCTAGGCTAAGAAACACAGAAATGAATAATGTTTAATTGGGGCTCTTGAGGAACTCATAATGTACTAGAGCTGATACTGCTAAAGTCTTCATATTGTTACACTGAGCTAGACATAAGCTTTACTGGATAGAGGGCTTGCTTTGTATATTTCCAAGTGTAAACAAAATCATGTCATATACCAAAATATGCTTAATGAGTGTGGTTGATAAAAACTAATTTTAGGAAGGTACCATATCAGGATAATACCCAGATAAATATATGCTAATAGAGTTATATTTAATAACATTGAAATTGCATCTTTTCACATTTTTAATCATAATGAAGTCTACATGTTTGAGATTAAATAAAAAGAAACACTTTCAATCTTTTTCCCCCTGAAAATTATTTTCTTTTCTAACTTGTTAGTTACTAACACAACCCATTCACCATGATTCAGAACTCATCCAGCTACCATCTTCCTTCTGGTTATTTTGTTGGGTTCCGGCACCTTTAGCACAAGTTTATAATAAAAGGAAGCAGAAGAAAAACTCAAATCAGTGATTTGTCATGTCAATTTTCTGTTATCCTGAAAGGTTATATACAGGATAGAAAAATGAAATTGTTAATTATTTTGATTGTATTTTGAATAACCAGAATTTGAACTTCCTTGACTATTTGAGGATCTAACTATTCCCACCGTAGGCCATGTGACTCCACACTCCCCTTAAACAGTGACGACAAGCCTAAACCAGTCCATGCATCTCAACCTCCCTGAACTCAGTTTTTATTTCAGGGATTGGCACATAACCCAGTTAAAGCCAATGAGATTTTTCTAGGTCTTCTGGGAAAGGTGTCCTAGACCTTCTTCACTGAATGGATCTAAGAGGATAAAGCAAAAGATTCCACTGCTGCTATTTTGTAATTTAGCTGAGACTACAGTAATACAGCTGAAGGCAGAGCTGAGGTTTCTATGGTATCATTTTGGGCCTGAATGCAGACATGCTGAAACCGTCCTCTAATCCTGAAAATCACAGTAATAATAACAGTATCTTTTCTCCTAAGCCATTTTAGCTGGATTTTGTGTCACTTTCAAAGAAGGGTCTGCACACATTCTGATTCTCCAGAACAGTTCTAATTTTAGGTAACCTTCTTCTTTTCAATTAAGACAATTAGTTAAGTGTCAGCTGTAAAACCCAGCATGCCTTCATTTTAATACTACTGTAAGAATTTTTATATAAAGGACTGCAACAAAGCCCCCTGCCTTTTTGCAAAATTTTGCTCTCTTTTTGGTACAGAAAATATTTCTTTATCTGTGGCTATCAAAGATGATTCTTACAATCTTGTTATTTTCCGAAGTTGGAATTATCAAAGTAAGACATTCAAGAAAAACAGAACACCAGATAGGAATTCCCTGAATGTCTCCCTACCAAACCACCAATCCAATTACATCTGTATGCATCACCTCTGTTTTTCCTGTTGAGAAAAGACACAACCCTTTCTATGAAAGGCCAATTTCTCTGCGCATGCATTGATTTTCAACCTTTCTTTCCTTCAACAAAAAGGCTTTCTCCTCTAAAAAAAGGAAACAGAAAAGACAACCGCCCTCCTATAACTGTATCTAATCAATAAATGAATGAATGAATGAGTGGATGGATGAATAAAACCTCTCTCTCAGTTCTACTTACTCTCATCATCCTGCTTTTCTTTCAAACTTCTCAAAAAAAAAATCTTTACTTATCTCCATGTCTTAATTTTTTCATTCATTATCCACTCCAAGCTGACTTTTACCCTCTTCCTTCCACCAAATTCCACTCATCAAGATTATTAAGATCTCATCATCAAGAAATCCTGTGGTCATTTTTCAGTTCTAGTCTTTCTTGTCTTTTCTGTAGCATTCACTTTTGGATACTCATTCCTTTTGAAATACCCTATGTCCTTAATCTTCACTACATCACAAGTACTTGGGTTTTTTTCTAACATATTTGATCACTTCTCCATTTTCCTTTTTCAGGCTGATCTTTCTCTACACAGACATCAAATGTCAGAATTCCTCAAAGCTCGAGCCTACAACTAAAATATATCCTCGCCCAAAGCCATTACATAAATTTGCTTTTTCATTTTGAATACAGGAATAATTTGCTGTCAGGGAGTAATATGATAGTTAATGAAAGAAAGGAATATTTTGAGTTCTCAAGATAAATTTGTTTTCCAAAGAACTTGGAGTACTTTCCAGATATTTCTACCTTTCATGACTTACCTAGGGGGAAAAAAGCTGATGGATTTTGTGTAAGGTCAAGGAATAAACTAGTAAGAAGGACAAAAAGAAAAAAAAAAGAAGAAGAAGAGAGAAGAGAGGTAGGAGAAGAGAAGTGATGGAAATGAGAGTGAAAAAAGTTTTCTGATAAATGTCCAAAGTTCTAAAACCTTTGACTGGGTCTTACAAAACAGATCCAAATGAGTGAGCTTTTCATTTCTCCCCTTTTTCGACTAGATAGTGGGTATGCTGAGGATTTGAGAATGGTCATATTCTAAAGTGTTCCTGATAAGGAAACTTCTGGTGAATGTGTAAATCAAACCCCTGCAACAATCCAGTCTCTCTCCAGTGTCTCCTATTAATGCCATTTCTATAGGTCAATGCAGAAAACCTCAATGCTTGAATGAGAGGGAAAAAAATGATCTCAATCCCTTAATATATTCCTAGTAGATCACTATCATTATCTGCAAAAGTTTTATGTATAATTAGAGGGTTTATTTTTGCATTACAAAACTACCCCTAATTATGTGTTATTTGCAAATTGCTGCAGATCTATATTCATCTTCATGATGAAATGAGGGTCTTGCTCCTCACTGTATTAATATCATTTCTACATTCTTTTTTCTCCTACCCCAAATCTTCTGATTTAGTGACAGGTCATGTTAAAAATCTTTTTTAAAAACATTCACCTATCTTTCCATACGTGTGCTGTGTCAAAACATCTATTCATCACTTGTCTGTCCTCTAGCAGAAGCAGGTGGAGATAAGTCACAATAGACAAAAGCAGACACTAGAACAGGCTTTTATACAAATGTTGTGTTTGCTATGTCGAAGTTCTGATACAGATGCTTACTCTAAGTATTTTCTTGTTTCTTTGTTTAAAAGTGTTCAGCAAAGTTATAATAAGGGATATCCTTTTGGGGTGGACCTCCTTCTAAGGAAAAGAGATTCTTTTTACACTAAACAAATTGGTCAAGGCTATCCTGTGACTGAGTAGAGACAGGATAATGGAAAAGAAGTTGATTGTTTCTTCAAACTTTTAGCACACCTAAGGATTCATGAACCCAGAAGGCGAAAGAAAATTTTTTCAAACAAGAACAAACAGTTTAGAAAGCCAAGGAATATGCAATTAGAGCAAATGATTTCACAGTCTTCAAAATTCATTTCAATAATTGACTAAATTGTTGCCAGAAAATTGTTCTATAGGCTAAACTGAAGTCCTTTATTTTATATCTCCTAACATATAAATCTACAAAATTCTGTCAGCACTGCTAGACTCTGCTCACTAGCAAATGAAAGGAAATTCAAGGGGTTAAAAATGTGTTCTTATGATTATACAAGGATTATGGACACCAAGAATTAGTAAGTTCCAAACATTTGCAAATATTGAGAAAACCATTTTCATTTTCAAATTTAAAGTCAGTTTGAACATTGAGGATGAGTTGTGCAAAAAAGACCAGAATTTAAATTTCCATTCTGATGCTTATTTTCATTAGAAATAGATGGCTCAATAGCAATAAAATCAGTTCTTCATGTTAGTATCCATTATTTAACATTTACTTGTAAAATATGTTTTGTTTATTAAAACAATAATGTAGATTATCTTGTCTCTAGATTATTTCTCCCATTTTCAGCAGTGTAAAAAATCCAGTGTAGTTGAAAATATTACGAAGAAACATCACAGTATGGCATTAAATGATGACTTAGTGAAGAAGTCCATCAGGATACCTGAGGACACAAGTTTTCATCCTCAATATTATTACCAAAAATATTTATTAAGAGCTTCTCTGCACTTCTACTCTCTGTGTTAGGAAATCTAGTACTCTTTAAAGAACCCAGTATGGGTTCAAATATTTTTCAACATCTTCTAATCCGTTACCTTAATCTGCCACTCATATTTGGGATTCTCCAGGATTTAGTATTTGGCCCATATATGTGACACCTTCTTAAGTAATCTCACTCCCTTTGTCACTATTAATTAGTCTCAACAAGTATTATAGTAATCTGAGAGCTAGAATAGCATAATGGTTAAGAACACATACTCTGGCCATGAATTTAGGCTGCCTAAATTCAAATCTCATCTCTCACACTCACAAACCTATTTGAGTCTCAGTTTTTCAATCTGCAAAATGCAGGGAATAACAATACCTACTTGATAGAAGAGTGATGTTTGTATGTGTTAATATTATCAAGTGCTTAGAACAGTCTGTCACGTTGCAAATAGTCGGTGTTGGTTGTTATTATCTTTATGTCATTGATTCCCAAATCTCTATCTCTAACCAGTAACCAAAACTCTAGATCTAAACAAATTCCCTAAAATAAGAAAGTCTTAATAGCCTGCACCAGTATCACCTGGGATGTATATTCAAAATGCAGATTCTCAGCTCTCATCCCATATTTCATCAATTAGAATATCTGGGGATGAGACTCAGGAATCTGTACTTTAACAAATGTCCAGACATTCTGATACAAAATATCATTTATAACCACTTTTTTAGGTTTATATTTATTTTCTCTGAGTTATCTCTACTGGGCTGACCCTCACTCACCTAGAGCTGAACTTGTCCCAAATTGGCTTCATCATCTCACCCTCAGAAGACATCCCTTCGTAGTCATTGGCATCACCTGCCCAACACTCAACATGACATCCCGGAGGTATCCTTGACCTCTGACCCTGTCAGTCCCCATTTGATCCCTATGATTTCCATGTTTTCTAAATATATCCTCCCTCCCTCCATTCCTATTGTTACTGACTTTATTCATTCATTCAAAAATTAATTATTGAACACCTACTGTGTGGCAAGCAAGGGATACGGATATGTATATGTTGAGATTTCAATTTAGTGTAGCTCAGGCCCGTATCATCTCTCTCCTGGACTATAATAACTGCCCACTGACTGGTTTTTTGTGTCTTTAGTCTTGAGTGCTTTTCGAATGAGCACTTCATTTTAGTTAGCAGTGCTTCACACTGCTAACTAAAATGAAGTCTAACCATGTCAGTCTTGTGTTTAAAGCTCTCACTTCTAAAATAAGGTTAATCTCCACGGTGTTGAAAACCACCTTTACCAAGATGTGCTGACATCTCTACCCCTCTTCATGTTACTCTTTCCATCTAGGACCTTTGCTCCAAGAACACTAAGAAATTTGAAGGTCCCTCTCCTACACCACAACTGTGTCAATTAAACACACTTGTATTCAGCTGCTACTCTTTCCCAGATGTGTGTGCAGAACTTTTTTTGACGTATGGCAGCAGAGATGGAGGGCCTTTAGCCCAGCCTTGCAGGGTAAGAAAGTTTCCTGTTTCATGTCTCAGTACCTTTCCTAGTAGTGTTCTTTCTCGAAACCTCTGCAATCCCCCTGTCCCCCTCACCCTCATTCCCTCTTTTCTAGTTTACCTTATTCATCCTTCAAGATTCATCCTTCCCAGTTAATCCCTACATCTTCATGCCAGGCTGGCCTAAGTGACCCTCCTCTGGTATCTCAAAGAATCCTAAATATTATGTTCACCATGTTGGACTAATATTATTGATTTATGTATCCGTCTTTCTGACCAGACTGAAAACTCCTTGAGAGCAAAAATCTTTATCATCCTTGAATTCTTGGCAGCCCAGGGTTAAGGCAACCATAGGAATAGAGGCATGGTCCCAGCCTGACCCTCTGCCCTTCTCTTCTTACCACCAGTTCCCTCATTCTTTATGAGAGTACATCCAAACTCTGTGCAAAATTCCTCCTCCTCCCTCTCACTCGGCAGTCACTCCTTGGCTGTCCTTTGGACCTAAGAGCCAGAATTTCCAGAGTGGCTTCCATTCTATGGAAGACAGACCTGGGAGAGGCTGCAGCATCTCTGGGAGGAGGGTCAGGTCATTAGGGCAGGGAATTCTGAGTCCCAAGTAATTGGAGCATGGTCTGGTTTGGAGGTGGGACCAGGGCAGACATGTTCCCTTTACCTCACGGGGAGGGATGAGGTGGGAGGAGGGTGTCTCTAAGGGGAAGGACCCTGGCTATCTGGATCTAAAGGCAGGACCAACCCTGGGTCTAAAAGCTGAACACAGAGTAATGCCAGGTACACAAGTGAGGCTCAAAATGGAACCTTGAATAATTGTCTGACTCAGCATTTCCCAATCTGCCAAACACAATGTCATGACAAACTCCCATGCTGCCATCAACTGTAACCTGGGTGCCAAGAAAATTTGGGAATTCTCTTTTTTAATAAACAAATGAACACAAATTTAGAGTTGTCACTCTCATGATATCACTCCCACTCGTAACCTGAGCTGCTTTGTGGTAGGAGAGGAAGCGGTGGTGTGAGGGTGGAGGGCTGCTGGGGTGCTGCTCCGCCCAAGCAGCCTTTTCATAGCTACTCGGGAGAGATTTCACTTCTAAAGGTTGTAAATTGTACTTTTACTTTCCCACAATTTTATTTTGGTGGGGGGCTCATCCAAAATTTTAGTTTTCACATGAACTAGACCCCCTAAAATATAAAAGCACTTAAAAATACTGATGGCTTCAAGTTTTAAACACTTTAAAGATAGCAGATGCAAACTAGTATGTATAGGATGGATAAACAGCAAGGTCCTACTGAATAGCACAGGGAACTATATTCAGTATCCTGTGATAAACCGTAACAGAAAAGAATACAAAAAAGAATATATATATGTATAACTGAATCACTTTGCAGTACAGCAGAAATTAACACAACATTGTAAACCAACTATACTTCAATACAATATTTTAAAAAACAGTTTATAGAGAGATGAATTGCTCTTTTTTTAATTTAATTTTATTTTTTTATACAGCAGGTTCTTATCAGTCATCCATTTTATACACATCAGTGTATACATGTCAATCTCAATCTCCCAATTAAAGAGAGATGAATTGCTCTTAATTGGAGATATACATAGTGAAATGTCATGGACGTTGAAGTTTCAGATGTCGGTTCCAATCCGAACTCTAACACATAAGTGGTGTTTCCTTGAAAAAATAACTTCAGCTTTCTGGAATTTAGTCTTTCCACAAAATAAAGGGCTAGAGCTTCCCTGGTGGCACAGTGGTTGAGAATCCACCTGCCAATGCAGGGGACACAGGTTCGAGCCCTGGTCCAGGAAGAACTCACATGCTGCGGAGCAACTAAGCCCATGTTCCACAACTACTGAGCTTGTGCTCTAGAGCCCGCGAGCCACAACTACTGAGCCCGTGTGTCACAACTACTGAAGCCGCACGCCTAGAGCCCGTGCTGCAACAAGAGAAGCCACTGCAATGAGAAGCCTATGCACTGCAACAAAGAGTAGCCCCCACTTGCTGCAACTAGAGAAAGCCCGCGTGCAGCAACGAAGACCCAACACAGCCAAAAATAAATAAATAAATACATAAATTTAAAGAAAAATACTATTAAAAAAAAAAAAGAGCTGATATGTAAATTGCTGGGACTCTGCCTGACCTGGGCTCTGATCGGCATGGGAAGGGTGACATGTGATAGACTTTATTTTCATCTGGTATATCTGTATCAGGGCATGGGATGAAGAAGCAGTAAAACCAAACACAGACAGAACTAGGTGAAAAAAAGAGAAAGTTGGTCTGCAACAGAACCCAAATCAGAGACATTGTTTTGACCATTCCTGATAGATAAAACAAAACAGAATAAAAAGCCAAAACAACAACTAAATTCTTCTTCTATCTGCCTTTTTCAGAATTCTTCAGTGAATCAGAGAACAGGCAGAAGGAGAGCCATTACCTGCACCCAAGGGAAGGGGGTGGCCAGGTAAGGAGGAGCAACTTGGGCATAATCACCGTGGACACAGCCAGGTCAGACATTCCCTGGTGAGGGAGCAGGTGTCATGGGCCTCTGGGAACCCAGTCACAAAGACAGAGCCAGGTCTCAGGAAGAAGGAGGGCTTGTCAGGAATTTGAGAGAGTAACTCCAAATGGACCCAGCCATATAAAGGTGCCTATAGGATGGGAGATCTGCTGTGAAGGAGCCCAGCGGTCAGCAGTGTCCCGGGTCAAGGTCAGCCTGGCAGATAGGGGAGCTGAGACTGCAAATAAGAGCTGAAATTCACTTCCTAGGTCTAAAGGAGTCATTTACGAGTAAGATCTAGGAGTATAGGTGGAATTGAAGATTCTCCTGGGAGACTGAAGAGGCAGAGAATCAAATGAGTGAAGCAGAAGTGTCAGCTGGCAGCTGATGTGCGTATATTCTGATGTACATCAGTTTGCTGAATTATTTTCCTTCAACTAAGCTTACTAAACTCAGCCTCCTTCATTTCTTGTGGAGTTAGTTTTCCTAAACTCACTTTTTTGCTGTTCTTCCAGAATCGTTTGGAGATTGGTAAGTAAAAGTACCTGTCATCTCTGCAGACTCTTTCCTTCTGCCCTTGTAGGTTAATATCTCCATTACAATATGGTGTCCAAACAGAAACTGTTTCGATTCTGGTGGATAAATATCAGAACGGAAGTGCAGTTAAAGAGCATCTTGTCCACTGATTTGGAAACTTTTCTTAGCCATAGGCAAACACAGTTTATACAGAGGTACAATATATAAAAAAAGACACAAGCAAGCTGCTTCGGGTGAAGAAAGAGGATGTTTGCTGGGCATGGGAGCTGAGAATCTGGGGCTCTGCTAGACTGCTTCTCTTCCTCGCCAGCATGCATTCTCTGCTCAGAGAGCAGAGTTTGAAAAATGCCAGTCTGGTCCAGGTACCAATTCCTTACCCTCTTCTTTCGGATTCATGTCACATAGCTGCTCACCTGCAAGGGGAAAAAAAACACTCACTCTCTGAAGCAGCACATTCTGCAATATCTTTGGTCAGTTCTTCCCTTTTTTGTACCACCAAGTTTGGTCTTTCTGGAATGTCCACACATCAGCACCCTTTGGTACCATGTTAAGAAATTTCATCCTGAAATTTTGTGATTTAAATCAAAGGATTTCACAAAACTCCTAACCTATATCTTTAGAATATATCTATGCTTCCTTCCTTACTGCCAACAGCATCATACAGAAAACAGAAAAAAGAATACTATTTTTAGAAAAGGGAAGGTCTGCCAGGAAGCAATCTCAACAAGATTTGGGAAATAAAAAACATGTAAATTAACCATGTGTATATATAAACAAAAGCACAATCCCTAAGATGAAGTATCTAATCAATGTTTCAATGTCAAAACGAAAACAATTGACTAATAAAATTGTCAGTAATAAAATCTTCTTGATTAAAGGGGAAAAAGCCAACCAAATTCAAGTCACAAAAGCATAATGAAGGCATATTTATAAAAAAAGAAGTAATACATTGCTGACCTACAAAATAGTGCAAACAGCAGGCAACATTTTGACTTATCATTTCAAGGTAATATGCATCATTTAACCTCAAAAATAAGGTAACGACTAAAGTGAATGGTGTGATTTTCCTTTGCATATCGTGAATTATACGTAGCACAGGTTCTATATTCGGAATCTGTCAATATTTAACTTATGATTGAAAATAACTCTATCAGGTTGGCATTAGGCTACAGCAAGTTTCATTGTTATAAACGAATGAACTTCCTGGTTGTAGCTGATAAGTTCATTAAGCACCACAGAATGAATGTAGCCACCAAAAAGGTTAACATGATTTTAAACTGGAAATAGAAATATAGCTCTGGACAGCAAAATCGAGGTTTGATATTTAAGACTAAGGATTGGAATCCCAATCACATAGCTGGGATATCTTAAAACGGTGTGTATTCTAAGATGAGTGGACAGAATAGAAACTATATCATACAAAGAATAAAGAATGTGGGAATATCCAATTTAGAGAAGAGATGACTCATGAGAGATTTGATAATCATTCCCAGGATCTAGAAGACTGTCATAGAAATAGCAGAAACACAGACCTACTTCCACACACAGAAATATTCAGAAATAAAATAGACAGTTACAGAAGAATTTAGATTCCTATGATATGGGCGTTCACACAAGGACATTTGGTGGAGACGTTGTAGTCAAGTGTTTTTCAAATGTGATTCAAGACCTATTTGAGAGTTATAAAACGAAACCAACTTAGTGGATCATTACAGTTTCTTGTGAATTGCAGTCCAAAAAAGGGTGAAAGTCAGTGTTCTAGTTATTATCTTCCTAATTCCCAGAAGAAAATCAGGAGCCAGACACATCTGAACTAGCATCTCAGTCACAAAACTTTCATTTAACCTCTTTGTCATTCAGTTCCCCATTTGAAAAGTGGAGAAAATCATGACAGCTACCCCCTGGAGTTTCTTATACATATATTACATTTTAAAAAGATATATCTAAATGCTTTTTAAAGATTAAGTTATCATTTCTGCCCTTAACTTCTTCAAAATTACTTCAAAGAAAATCAGAGGTTCTTGTGTTTTTTTTTTTAACCTCATTCCTTGTTTTCTTCCATCATTGACACTGACGTACAGATACAGGTGGCTCTGATATGATAAATCAATAGGGCAACATCCCTGGGAACAGGTTATAGGGGTGGGAAAGGGTAACAGAGCATGTGCCCAGCAATTTAATACAATAACATTATTCATTCCCAGACACCCAGATGTAGTTCTGTTGCTTTCTGCAAAGACTTTGGAGGGAAAGGGAACCCTTCCATTTTTTTTCAATGGCTCTTTTGCAACTGTTAACTTTGGCTGTTGGTGTCTCCCCAGCTGGGACATTCATGTTATCAGAGAACTGGTCCCTAGTGTGTAAGCCCCATTGTGTGACCAAGGCTTCTGTGCTGGATGCTGTACCATTGGTGTTTATTGCTGCTTGGGTAACAGGAAGAAACCTGGTACTTTTGTACTGTTCAAACACTCATTCTATTCATGGCCACTGTTTATGCCAGAGAAAAATGTTCTCACAGAGAGACCAATAATTTAGAAAATATTTGAATGGGAGGTTGAATAGTTTCTACTGGTGTCTTTATTAGTAATCTCGATTTCTGAATACAATGGAACTGTGTTAGAAAGTGTTCTCTATCACAGATTTGGTTTATTGGAAGCCAAATCTGTTCCCCATGTACAGGGTATAATCTCTATAGCCACAAGACAGTAAACCTATAATATGCATAATTCTTATTCCAGACTTCTGGGATAATAGGATGATTTGTAATCAAATATATGTATGTACGCAGTGCTTATTTTAGAAGATGAACAAACTAAATAAAATAAAACATGAGATGTCATTGCAGATATTTTAGAAAGTACAAAGCTGCTACTATTCATTTAAACATTTAAAAGTTTTCCAAATTAGAGTACTGAACTGGGTAGATGTAAGAGAGATTTAGACTCTAAGGAATATCTAGAGGTTTGTGAGCTGCTGACTTGTCTCTCCCACTTTTTATTAAACTGCTGACTTGTCTCTCCCACTTTTTATTAAACTACTACAACTGAGGAAGACCCAATTCTTTGAAATTTTTTTTTATGGCGTATAATGGGTTATAAGTCCTCAAAGTCAATTGTGCAGAGATAACAACTTTATTTATCTATAAGTTAATCTAATGTCTGGAAGTTCATACCTCTTAATCCCCTTCACCTATTTCACTCTTCCCTACCCCCCACCTCTGCAACCACTAGTTTGTTCTCTGTATCTATGACTCTGTTTCTGTTTTATGTTTATTTACGTATTTATTTAGATTCCACATGTAATTGAAATCATGTGGTATTTGTCTTTCTCTTTCTGACTTATTTCACTTATCATAATACCCTCTAGGTCCAACCATGTTGTTGCAAATAGCAAGATTTAATTCTTTTTTACTGTTGAGTAATATTCCTTTGTGTGTGTGTGTGTGTGTGTGTGTGTGTGTGTGTGTATATATATACACACACACACATATATACCACATATTCTTTATTCATTCATCTATTGATGGACACTTAGATTGCTTTTACATTCTTGGCTTTTGTAAATAATACTGCAATGAACATTAGGGTGTATGCATCTAATGTTTTCGTTTTCTTAAATATTCGCATGTGGAGTTACTGGATTGTATGGTAGTTCTATTTTTAATCTTTTGAGAAATCTCCATATGGCTTCCATAGTGGCTGCACAAACTTACATTCCCACCAACAGTGCACGAGACTTCCCTTTTCTCCACATTCTCACCAACACCTGTTATTTGCTGTCTTTTTGATGATAGCCATCTGACAGGTGTGAGGTGATATCTCATTGTGGTTTTGATTTGCATTTCCTGATGATTAGTGATGTTGAGCATCTTTTCATGTGTCTGTTGGCCATTTGTATGTCTTCTTTGGAAAAATGTCTATCCTGGTCCTCTGCCCATTTTTAATAAGATTTTTTGCTTTTTTGATATTGAGTTGTATGAGTTATTTCTGTATTTTGGAAATTAATCCCTTAGTGAACATATCATTTGCAAATATCTTCTCCAATTCAGTAGGTTGCCTTTTCATTTTGTTGATGGTTTCCTTTGCTGTGCAAAAGATTTCTAGTTTAGTGTAAACCCATTTGTTTATTTTTGCTTCTGTTTTCCTTGCCTGAGTAGATAGATCCAATCCAAAAAATTATTGTTAAGACCAATGTCAAAGAGTTTACTGTCTATATTTTCCTCTAGAAGTTTTATGGTTTCATGTCTTACATTAAAACCTTTAATTTATTTTGAGTTTGCTTTTGTACATGGTGTAAGAAAGTGGTCTAGTTTCATTCTTGAGGCTGTCTTTTCCCCACTGTGTATTCTTGCTCCTTTGTCATAGATTAATTGACCATCTAAACCTGGGTTTATTTCTGGGTTCTTTATTCTGTTCCATTGATCTATGTGTCTGTTTTTGTGCCAATTCTATGCTGTTTGGATCAGTATAGTTTTATAGCATAGTTTGAAACCAGGGAGCCTGATACCTCCAGCTTTGTTCTCTTTCTCAAGATTGCTTTGGCTATTCAAGGTCTTTTGTGTATCCATAAAAATTTTAGCATTATTTATTCTAGTTCTGTGAAAAACACCATTGGTATTTTAATAGGGATTGCATGAAATCTATAGATGGCTTTGGATAGTATGGACGATTTAACAATATCATTTCCTACAGTCCATGAGCACAGTGTATCTTTCCATTTATTTGTGTCATCTTCAATTTCTTTCATCAGTGTCTTATAGTTTTCAGAGCACAAGTCTTTCACCTCTGTGGTTAAGTTTATTCCTAAGTATTTTATTCTTTTTGATGCAATTGTAAGTGGTATTGTTTTCCAAGTTTTTCTTTTTGATAATTCATTAGTAGTGTATAGAAATGCAACAGATTTCTATACATTAACTTTGTATACTGCAATTTTACTGAATTCACTTATTAGTTCTAATAGTTTTTGGTGGAATCTTTAGGGTTTTCTATACATAGAATCATGTCATCTGCAAACAGTGACAGTTTTACTTCTTCCTTTCCAATGTGGATTTCTTTCATTTATTTCTTTCTTTTTTTTCTTTCCTGATTGCTGTGGGTAGGACTTCCAAGATTATGCTGAATAAAAGACAAGCATCCTTGTCTTGTTCTTGACCTTAGAGGAAAAGCTTTCAGCTTTTTACCATTGAGTATGATGTTAGCTGTGTGTTTGTCATATATGGCCTTTTCTATGTTGAGGTATATGTTCCCTCTATACCTACTTTTTTGAGAGTTTTTAATCATAAATAGATGCTGAATTTTGTCAAATACTTTTTCTGCATCTATGGAGACGATCATATAATTTTTAGCCTTCTTGTTGTTAATGTGGTATATCACATTGATTGATTTGCAGATGTTGAGCCATTCTTGCATTCCTGGAATAAATTCTACTTAATCATGATGTATGAAACTTTTAATGTGCTGTTGAATTTGGTTTGTAATATTTTGTTGAAGATTTATGTTCATCAGGGATATTGGCCTATAATTTTCTCTCTCTCTCTTTTTTCTTTCTTTTTTTTTTTGTTGTTGTGTCTTTGCCTGGTCTTGGTATTAGGGTCATGCTAACCTGATAGAATGAGCTTGGAAGCATTCCTTCCTTTTCAATTTTTGGAGCAGTTTGAGAAAGATAGGTATTATCTCTTTACATGTTTGGTAGAATTCACCTGTGAAGCCATCTGGTCCTGAACTTTTGTTTGTTGGCAGTTTTTTGATTATTGATTTATTACTAGTAATCAATCTGTTCAGATTTTCTGTTTCTTCCTGATTCAGTTTTGGAAGACTGTATATTTCCAGGAGTGTATCCATTTCTTCTAGGTTGTTCAATTTGTTGGTATATGTTTGTAGTAGTCTCTTATGATTGTACTTCTGTGGTATCAGTTGTAACTTCCCTTCCATTTCGGATTTTATTTATTTGTGCCCTCTCTTTTTCTTGATGAGTCTGGCCAAAGCTTTATCAATATCTTTTCAAAGAACCAGCTCATTGTTTCATTGATCTTTTCTTTTATTTTTCTTTTTTCTTTTGTTTCTATTTCATTTATTTCTATTCCGATTTTTATTATTTCCTTCCTTCTACCACCTTTGGGCTTTGTTTGTCCCTCTTTTTCTAGTTCCTTTAGGTGTAAAGTTACATTGTTTATTTGAGGTTTTTCTTGTTTCTTGAGGTAGAGCTGTATCACTATGAACTTTCCTCTTAGAACGGTTTTTGCTGTGGCCCAGAGATTTTGGAAAGTTATGTTTCTGTTTTCATTTGTTTCCAGGTATTTTAAAATTTCCTCTTTGATTTCTTCATTGGCCCATTGGTTGTTTAGCAGCATGTTGTTTCATCTCCATGTGTCTGTGTGTTTTTTCCAATTTTTTTTTTTTCAGTTAACTTCTATTTTCATTTGTGGTTGCAGAAGATGCTTGATATGATTTCAGTCTTCTTAAGTTTATTGAGACTAGTTTTGTGGCCTAACTTGTAATGTATTCTGGAGAATGTTCCATATGTGCTTAAAAAGAATGTATATTCTTCAGCTTTTGGATAGAATATTCTGTATATATCTTTTATATGTCTTATTTACCTATTATTCTAGGCTAATATATTCCAAATTCTTATTATTATGTAAAGTAGAATCTTATTTCAATTCTAATCAGCTTCAAGAATTACCTCTAATATGAAGGAATTAGGGAAATAAGCCCCTAGTTATATCTGTAGAAACTAATCATCCTCTTGCCCACTTTTGTGATTTGGATCTTTTAAAGTTCTGTTATATTTTTCTGGAAGTATAGGGAAGAGAATTCCACACAGTAAAATTCTAGGTATGGATGCAATATAATTTTATAACAAGTAGACTTTCCAGTATCCTTCCTAATGAAGCCAGAATGGATAGATCATTTTTATTGTTGTTGTTTCCAGAAAGATATAGGACTGTATACACACACAGTTTGTGTTATTTCTAAAATACTTTCCTGAATATAACTGAGTCTACCTGTTCAGAGAACCACTTGGACAATGTTTGTCACAATCTTAACTTAGAAGTTTGAAATACATCTGTGGTTTTCTTGTTTACTCACAAAACTCTGAGATCAGGTAGGGCATTGTAGAAGAAAGATGATGAGATTTGGAGCCAGAGGTCTGAGTTCTAATAACATCTTTATCCTTACTAACTGTATTATTTGTAAAATATTTCACTTCTCTGAGTCTTAATTTTCTCAGGTATTAAAAACAATTAATAATATTTAGGTCTCATTTTTGAAGGTAAAGAATTCTCCTGCAATGAGTGAAATGTAAAGATTGTTATATATGTCATCTGGAAGCTATTGACTCTTTGAGGTAGCCAGGGAAAACCAATCCATTCACCCCTGCTCTAAATGAAGTTTCTTTAAGCCCAGGTAATATCAAATGGGGTTGTGTTTAATGACACATACTAGAGGTACAGAGCAGTATCCTCTGTGCAGAGGTCAGTCTGGGCAGTTGAAAGATTTTCACAAGAACCTGTGTATGACTATGCAGACTTACAGGAATTCTACTAATTCATTCATTTACCTGTACATCCAGTAAGTTTTTACTGAGCACTTACTATGTACCAAGCATTGTGTTCAGCATTGAGGACAAGTTTGAATAAGATATGATCCTTAGTTTCATAGTCTAGTTGGAAGTGAAGGTGGACAGAAATATAAATTGATAATTATAATTTAAAAATGTAAGTTCCATGTTAGAGGTATGTCTGAAGAACTAAGGAAGCACAGAGGAGGGAGTTACAAAGTCTGACTGTGGCAGTGAGGCAAGGTTTCACAAACAGTGAGCTCAGCTCTTTTCGCCAAGGAAGATTGAAAAAATGGGATGTGTGTGTATGGGTGTGTGGAGGGGTGTGTGTGTGTGCCCTAGGGTGTGGTGGAGAGGGACATGAAGTTTCAGTGTATCTTAATTTGTTAGAGTAAAATTGGCCATAAATGATCCTATTTCTATAAAATGCAATAAGCACCTCTGACTCCCTAAATCCCTTATACCTTCTCTATTCAGATGTAGTCATTCTCTTAATGGACAGTATATTCTTAGAAGGGATTCATCAAGTTGATTAATGGAAGGCTACTTAACATATCCAGAGATCTATTTCAATAACTTTAGTCCTGTTTTTGACACGAATTAATCATTTTTCCCCTTGAGGTTCTCTCTCACACAGTTCAGTTCTCTCTACTCATTCTGATAAGGGTTTTTATAGTGGTAATTATCTGAGATTGTGACAGATTTTCTCTGAGGTAGCTTGCCTCTCCAAAGTGGTCTAAAGGGAATGCAAAAATTCAAAAAGCTATGTTCTCATGTGAAAAAGTGAAGAGGGAGACAAAATGAGATGAACTGAAAAACTTCACTTTGTGGTGCTGAAAAATTTGTGGATACTCAGTGGCTTTGGGACTAGTACTAAATATGTTTCACCCCTCCATTTCCCAATGTTCTCTAAAATGACACCTACCAAAGCAGGTTTCATAGCAGTTAACTGTTTCCAGAATCTATATGAACAACCAAAGAAGGTTCTTCTTCTAAGAAGAACATTGGGAATCAAATAAAAACATCCAAATTCATCAATATATTTTGATAAGAATTTTAAAAAATATTTATCCTTTTAAAGTTCAGGAGGATGTAGTAAGCTAAGCATTGCATTCTGAGTGCCACAAGCCAGTCTATTTTTTTAAGAATATAAAAAAAGTAGACACATACAGATATTCTGAAACAGATGAAACAAAAAGGAGGCTAATGACGCAACGTTTTTGACACTTAACAGTGGGCTGACTTGGTTTTAGTTCCAGGCACAGGCAAAGGTTCAAGTTGGAACTCATTTTATTCAAACTGGTTTTCCCACCATCTTTAGTTACATCGTGACAGAACTCCCACCTCTATGCCTCAAATACCAAACACTTTGCCAACACTTTTATTGGATTAAAGAAAGAGCTCAAGTAAACATGCTATGATACCCCCCAAGAGCACATATCTTTTTTTCACTAGCTCCCCTCGTTCCCTGTTTTTGCTAGACACTTTCACTGATGTGAGGCTGAACTCAGGCAAGACCACACCTCTTTGCTGCCAGCTATTTTTGTAGAGAAGTAATCTGTAAGCACAAATGCACTCAGTTCATTGCCCAGCCAGCTTCCAACTAGACCCAAACCCTTTTAGCTGCAAATCCAATATCATTATTTTGTACAAAACTTCTAACCACTGTCCTTTAAAGTAGACTGTAATCCTTAAAATTTACACAATCCAAGGAATGCCTGTTTATCTGTCATATAAAGGAAGAAAAGTGGCTTCGTCTTGTCTGAGAGCCCTAAGATATCCTATAAAGCCTTCTAGATCTACCAGGCAGTGATGCTGATAGATTAAAGCCATGAACTGCTCTTACCTCCCACAGTAACATGTATGTCATCCTATAAGGTTTATGCAAACCACATAAAACAAACTAGGTTTGTTCCCATGATCTCAGGTCTCTGGGCTTAGTTTTTGATTTGCAAAAGCCCACTTGCACAGGAAAATACAAAATGTGCCTGTTACCAAAATTCTTTGGAGAATATTAACTTTTGCCTCAAGAGTGTCTTAAAGTTTCACCTCACTCCCCACCACTGTTACCCACTTCTATGCTTAGTGTGAACCGCTCCTTCAAAATGTAAGGACTTATATTCTCTTTTCCATCTCTTTTCCATAGCATCAATTGACTTGAACAAACCATGGTTCTTTTTTTTTTAATTGAAGTATGGTTGATTTACAATGTTTCATGTGTACAGCAAAGTGATTCAGTTATACATACATATATATTCAATTATTTATATATATATATAACTATTCTTTTTCAGATTCTTTTCCATTATAGGTTATTACAAGGTATTGAATATGGTTCCCTGTGCTATACAGTAGGTCCTTGTTGTTTATCTATTTTATATATAATTGTGTGTATCTGTTAATCCTAAACTCGTTATTTATCCCTTTCCCTACCTTTCTTTCTTTGGTAATCGTAAGTTTGTTTTCTATGTCTATGAATCTGTTTCTGTTTTGTAAACAAGTTCATTTGTATCATTTTTTTAGATTCCACATATAAGTGATATGATACTTGTCTTTGTCTGTCTTACTTCACTTAGTATGATAATGTCTAGGTCCATCCGTGTTGCTGCAAATGGCATTATTTTGTTCTTTTTTTATGGCTGAGTAATATTCCACTGTGAATATATACCATATCTTCTTTATCCATTCATCTGTCGATGGACATTTAGGTTGCTTCCATGTCTTGGCTATTGTATTTAAATAGTGCCGCAGTAAACGTTGGGGTACATGTATCTTTTTGAATTAGTATTTTCGTCTTTTCCAGATATATGCCCAGGAGTGGGATTGCTGGATTATATAGTAACTCTATTTTTAGTTTTTTAAGGAACCTCCATACCCATGGTTCTTTCTTCTCTCAATAGTAGCTTACATCCCCAAGGATGCCTTCACACAGTTACTTAAAAGTTTTCCACGTTTGAATTGTTCTCAGGCTAGAATAATTTAAGAGTCAATGGTAAAGGGCAGGAACAAAGAGATCCCAGGACAATTGGTACACTTGATGGAAAAGAAGGAGTCCTACTCTGGGCCAGAAATGACTGTTTATGCTTGGAACACAATAAGTACTATGGCAAGTTATTAGCAATGCATCTCAGTTAAGACCAAAGGCCTGATTATAATTACAAAAAGTGCAGAGATTTGAAAAAAAGAACACACAATACTTTAGATAATTATGATAGTTTATTACCAAATACTACTCTGAACAAAATTAATCCAGTAAAGCAAACATGACACAGAGGGCTCAATCAGTGATCAGTTATAATTATTTTCTGTGTACGGTCTAGGAAGGCAAGAAATAGGATTCTGCCAGTAGCATGTCATTTCCTGCCCAGTCATGCTGAAAAGGCCAAATGGGTTTATGTGTTCGTGGAAGAATATGAGTTTGGTCTGATGATGGGCTTTAGTTTAAGAATGAGGATCAATTACATAAAGCTGTTCCCTTCTAAATAAGCATTCTGGAGATTATTACATTACTTAAAAGTGAAGTGTTGCAATATGCTAGCTTCATAGTATTGAATCTTGCCAAAATCTGGAGAGGTTGTACAAACAATGTTCTTATTGGCTTGTTTATGACCCATAGCTTGTCCGACTTCAGTCCTCATCTGTATCATGACCACGGTGTTACATAGATACTAGTTGTCTCTGTATGCAAGACATAGGGCTATACCTTTGGTTAAGTTAAAATGCCAGAGAAGAGATTATGGAAAATTATATATACATGAAGGTAGAGGTGGGTGGGAGGTGGAGGAGTGGGAGGAAGGGAGTGTTCCCTAGTAAAGTCAATTCACACTTTAAGTACATAAGAAAACCATCTAAGAAATATTCTGATCATTGCTTTAATTAGCCCTTGGTTCAAGAGTTTCTGTCTTCAAGACAATGCATTTGCTATGGACCACTTACATGGCAATAAGAGTGACAGAACCATCATTATGTCTATCAATCAATCACATTACCTTCCAGTATATCCTTTGCTGACCAGACTGTGAAAAGTCTTATTCAGAGCAGTAATTCTGGAACAGTTCTTCTCTCACAAAAGGGGATATAAACAAAATGCTATAATGTTGATGAACCTTCAAGGAAATATTAAAGCTGTTCTATTGACATTTTCATAAAAGGGACAAAGAGATACTGTGTTACAGTTGAAATGTCCCAAGAAGAAAGGTATTCTAACAAGAAATGTCAATGAAAATACTGCAAAGAAAATTCAACAATATATTACCTAAATTAGCTATAAAATGTCTGTTCTAATCACTGCCTCCCTAGCCCCCAAAACATTTTTTCTGGTATAGGAATATAATAAACAATAAAGCAGTGTAATTATTTAATGAGGTAAAAGCATAAAATAATATACAAAGCAATTATCAAAAATCTTTAGTAAATAAAAATCTATTTGAAAGATTTTGAAAGTTATTTCATTGCCGCACAGAATACTGTTGGAAAGGGAAGGAGTAAATACCAATAATGAGTAACAATATGTGGGGAGGTCAAGATAGGCATATTGCATGTTCTTTCCTAGTATGAAAGAATCAAAGCAAATGGAATAATTTACCAACAATACAAAGCATTGAAATTCAAGTTGCTCTCAAATCCAGAGACATTCTTTCCATATTATCTGGATGAAAGGTTGAAAATTGAGTTGGTTATTTGAAATGATTTAGCTACTTGACATCAAATATCTAGGACCGGGTGCACAGACAAGAACTAAAATTCAGTCAGGGACCCACAGGAAAGGTGATTCCAAGGCTCCTTCACCTGCCACCGTGTATATTCAGGTTTTCTGATTTCTAGATAACTAAATATAAAAAGAAGTTTCTACTTCATATTTTTCAAGTAGAAAAAAAAAGGAACCCAGGAATATGGACAGACTATTAGTGTTATCCTTGCTAGATATCATCCTTCTTTTCATTCAGCCAAGAATTTTTAAATCATATGGAAATTATTCCACTAAGGTGATCTGAAATAAGAACACTCCCACATAAATGGCTAAAACCTAAAGGCTCAGCTGAAAAATATATTTTGGAAAAGAACATTCCAATAAAATCAAGGGCAAAGGTTAACATGACCAAAAGTCAAACCAACCTTTCTGGAAACATGGAGGCTTCTTAATTGATTTGGAGGACAATAATTATATTTACTTGTCTTGTGTAGGAACCATTCCTAACCCCTTCTAGAGGGGTAAATTTAACATTGTCAAAGAAAGGAAACTCAGCACCTTTCTTAGGGACCTGCTCCAAAATTACTTCGCATTCTACATAGTGGCCTATTAGCGATAGCCTTTGAATCTTCTTTATGCTGAGAACCGCGGTGAGGGTTATTGTGTCCAAAGTATTGATTGTGACCTTAGAGTGATGAGAAAAATACCTGAAGACCCTCATCTGTGCCAAGTGAGAACGTACTTCTCTGTCTGCTTTCTGGATACAAAATCTCAGCTACAGTACAAACACTGGGAAAATGTGAAATCTTTCTAGAGGGAATCCTTAATATCACATTCTAGAACATTAAATCAGCATGTTAAAAGCCAGATATTTTTGTTTCTTCATGTAAATAAAAGATAATAACAGCTATGGTTGATAGATTTTCTGACATTCCTTGTTGTATGTGACACAGGCCCCCCAAAAATGAATTGGAAAAGTTTTCTTTAGTTCTATACCTGTGCTGTCTGATATGGTAGCTACTAGCCACATGTGGCTATTTAAATTTAAATTATTTTAAAATCTATAAAACTAAAAATTCTGTCCCTCAGTTGTGCTAACCATATTTCAAATGCTTGATAGCCCCACATGGTAGTGGCCATCATGTTGAATAGCAAAACTATAAAACATTTCTGTCATTGAAAAAGTTCTATTGAACAGTGCTGCTCTACAGCATACATTACTATTTCTATTGTATTACATTTGCATTGAGCAATCTCATCAGTAGGTTGGTATCACTATTCATATTTTATAAGCCAAAAAAAATGTGATTCAGAAAGGTTAAATGACTTGTCAAGATGACATAGTGAGTGGGGACTTGCAAAAAGCTGAGACGCTCACCTAGTTTTAAGCCTTGTCATCTGAATTCTGTCAAGTGCACTTTAATAGAAACTTCACAGTGATGAACACTTAAAGCAGATCACCAATAAGTTGGTCCCTAACCTCAGTCCCTAAAATAATCTAAATTTCCCATTTAGGATTTCTTAAATGAGATTTTCAGACTTAAAAAAGACTATCATGTGGTTATAAGAATCCATCAAATTCCCTTCTCCTTGCTTCTAAATTGTGTTGTACCTTGTCCTCTGTTTCTTATTTCATATTTTGGATCCTTCTAATTGCGTCACAACTCTACCAACCCTTTATCTTTCATTTTAATTTATCTTAATTAATATTTTACCCAGATGCTCTAGGCCCTTTTCTGGATCTGACTTGTGTTCATAAACTATGACCTACAGAACTTGAATATTTCTCTCAGTCCCAGACTCTAAAGGCAATAGATTACCATGGCTGGGGAAAACAGTTGCTAATGTCCAGGATCACTTGACTCAGATTTTTTTTTAATTGAAGTATACTTGATTTATATTGGCTCAGATTCTGATCTTGCAAACACTATAGGCAAAGAGATGGTCATAAAGTTATAAAATAGCCTATGTGAGAGGTCACTGCAGGCTCAATAAGTTTTGGATTTCTGATCATCAATATGGTCACAAAAATCCATGCTAATTTAAAAAAGATGTGCAGCAACAAATAGTATAAACGGTTTGAACACATCTCTATTTTGCTAACTTCTTCATGGACACAGTTAACACATGTATATTTAATAAGAACATCATCCTAAAAATATGCAGTTTTAGATATTTTATTCAATAACCTAAACTTCTTTATTCTTCCTGACTTTCTGTCTACTTGTTCTATCAATTATCGAGAGGTTGGTGTTGAAATCTCTTACTATATCATGGATTTGTCTATTTCTCTTTACAGATCTATCAGTTTGCTTCATGTATTTTGAAGCTCTGTTATTGGGTGCATAAATATTTACAATTGATATGTCCTTCTGATTAATTGATGCCTTTATCATAATAAAATGACCTCCATTATTTCTGGTAATATTATTTGCTCTCAAACTTACTTTTTCTATTAATATCAGCTCCAACTTTCTTTGGACAAGTTTTAGCAGGGCATATCTTTTTTTATCTTTTTACTTTGAACCTATTTGTTTCTTTATACTTAAAGTAGATTTTTTTTGAGCACCTTGGGTCTTGGTTTTTACCCAGTATGACACTCTGCCTTTTAAATGGTTTGTTTGCACTATTTATATTAAATGTTATTACTGATATGACTGAATTTAAATATACCATCTTGTTCTTTGTTTTGTTTCTTATCAAAACTTTTTATTTTTCACAAGTATTTTCTCAAATGAATTTTTTACATCCAAAGTAACTACTATTAAAAGTTCCTTGGAAGCTTTGTCTGGCCTTCTGAATATTCCAGAATGTAAATGTATTCTTTTTTTTTTTTTTAAATATCTCTGAACTTTTAATTTAGTGCTATTTTTTATTTATTTATTTATTTATTTTTGTCTGTGTTGGGTCTTTGTTTCTGTGCGAGGGCTTTCTCTAGTTGTGGCAAGTGGGGGCCACCCCTCATCGCGGTGCACGGGCCTCTCACCATCGCGGCCTCTCTTGTTGCGGAGCACAGGCTCCAGACGTGCAGGCTCAGTAATTGTGGCTCACGGGCCTAGTTGCTCCACAGCATGTGGGATCCTCCCAGACCAGGGCTCGAACCCGTGTCCCCTGCACTGGTAGGCAGATTCTCAACCACTGCGCCACCAGGGAAGCCCCTGTAAATATATTCTTTTAAAAACTTTTTTTGTACAGACTTTCAGTTAAGCATAGTAATGACTTCTCTCTATTCTCTGCTGAAATCCTTTGGAAGTGACACAAAGAAGTTTTTTAAACACTTTTTATTTTGAAATAATTCTAGATTCACATTCATTTGTAAGACATAATGCAGAAATCTCACCCAGTTTCTCCCAATGATAACATCTTACACAACTGAAATTGACATTGATGTAATGCACTGACCTTTTCCATGTTCACCAGTTTCAGATACACTCATTTGTGTGTGTGTATTTAGCTCGATGCAATTTTGTCACCTGTGAAGATTTGTGTGACTACCACCCCAGTGAAGATCAGAAAATTTTCATTACAAGGATTCCCCGTGTTATCCTCCTTTAGTCACTGCTACCTGCTGAGCCCCAGTCTCTGACAACCATTGATCTATTCTCCATCTCTACAATTTTGTCATTTCAAGAATGTCATTATTGGGCTTCCCTGGTGGCGCAGTGGTTGAGAATCTGCCTGCTAATGCAGGGGACACGGGTTCGAGCCCTGGTCTGGGAAGATCCCACATGCCGTGGAGCAACTGGGCCCATGAGCCACAGCTGCTGAGCCTGCGCGTCTGGAGCCTGTGCCCCGCAATGGGAGGGGCCGTGATAGTGAGAGGCCCCCGCACCACGACGAAGAGTGGCCCCCGCTTGCCGCAACTAGAGAAAGCCCTTGCACGAAACGAAGACCCAACACAGCTAAAAATAAATAAATAAATAAATAAATAAATAAATAAATAAATAAATAAATAAATAAATAAACAGAGTAGCTATTAATTAAAAAAAAAAAAACCCCAAGATTATTAAAAAAAAAAAAAAAAGAATGTCATTATAAATGAAATTATAGTCTTTAACTTTTTGAGATTGGCTTTTTCACTCACCATAATTCTCTTGCAATCCATTCCAGTCTTTACATGTATCAATAGTTCATTTTTTTTAATGCTGAGTAGAATTCATGGCATATATGTACCACAGTTGGTTTAATTATTCTTCCAATGGAAAATATTTGGGTTATTTCCAGAAGAACAAAAGCAACAACAAAAAATTTTCTCTGCTAAAGACTCTATGAAAAGAATAAAGAGACAAACTACAGACCTATAGAAAATATTTGCAAACCACATAACCAACAAAAGACTTGTATCTAAAACATATGAAGAAAACTCAACAGTAAAAAGCAAAAAATACAATTAAAATATGGGCAAAAGACATGAAAAGACATTTCACTGAAGAAGATATACAGGTAGCAAATGAATACATAAAAAGATGTTCAACATCATTAGTCATTAAGGAAATGCAAACTAAAAACATAATGAGATACTACATATCTTACAGAAGGGCTAAAATTAAAAAACGGTAATAATAGCAAATGCTGGTGAGGATGTGGAGAAACTGGACCACCCATTCATCATTGATGGGAATGCAAAATGGTATAGTTACTCTGGAAAAGATATGGCTGTTACTTCCAAAACTAAACATGTGCTTGCCATATGTTGTAGCAATTGTACCCTTGGGCATTTATCCCAGAGAAATAAAAACTTAAGTTCACACAAAATCCAGTACATGACTGTTTATGGCAGCTTTATTTATAATAGCCAAAAATAAAGGGATTTTTAAAGGGCATAAACCCAAAGGACAAAACGCACTGGTGGATTTACTGTGAAGCTAATGAAGCATAAGCTTCAGGGCTTCTCTCTGCTTGCATGGGTGCCTTCCCAGGCTCTGGGAGGTACTCTGGCAATGTGCTCACGTTTTCATATATTTTTGTAAGATTTGCAAAGGTAAGCCTTTTGCTTTTGTTTAATTAATTAAAATTGCTGTGTATTTCTACTCTGACTTCTCCTTCACCAGAGTGTGCCTTGCATTAGATGGTGACTATGGTCATTTTTAAGATCTGGCCAAGGAAGTTTATTTGGTTATACATTGAATTTTGGTTTAGAAAGATATATTTATGCTGCATGCAATCACTTCTGTGTATAGATATGTTATTGCAAGTCATCTTATTGTGGGTCTGGTTCCAGAAATACTTCTGCTACCCAGTTTATCTACACAGTAGGCATCACAATGCAAATACTCAGGGTCAGAGATGTTTTGTGGTATGATTGTTTCCTGTGGCACCAGGCATCAGTGTATCCAAGTAGAGCAGGAGAAGTAAGAGTTAAAATATGCAAAGCCAGAAACTGATGTCTGAAAATTGTTCTGAATACCAGGTAAATAATAAGTAAATAATTTGGTGTCACAAACCATGTATTTTTTCCTTTCTGTTGAGAATTTTCCCAACTAGGATTTATAAGATTTCTTGTGTTTGTAGAACACAGCCCAATATTTTCATGCCTATAGTATAAAATGTCAACTATACCTATGTGTTAAGTCACATCCCAACTCTTGGGGGGGAAAAAAAAAACAACTTAGCCATGCTAGAGAAAAGATTGAAATACTTTCCCACTTTCTCCAAAGAAAGTGATGTTAAAAAATTGTTCTTATATGGAGGTAATCAAAGTATATGTAGCCAGAAAAATTATGGGAAAAACTATTATAGAATCACGTTAGGCCATTAATCAATAAAAATATTAGGCTTTTTAAAATTTTGTGGTATTTGTAAACCTTTTTTGGTTGTTATTTTATGACTTATTTTCTTATTCCAAATAAGTGTTTTTGCATCAAATTTTGTATTCATAATTTTGTCCTTTTTTTCTTAAAGAGAGAACTCAAAATTGCATAAACTTTAGTCCTCATTTAACTTAGATTTGTCCTCAGACAAGAGAACAGAATCAGTAATAAAATTTGGAAGTTGGAATGCAGGAGGATGAGTGGTTGCTAACTTAGCAAACCAGAAGGTGCCCAAGCAAACAGTAAGGGTCCAAAAGCTTACGCTAAAACCTAAGATGGCGGTGACGCATAGAAGCATATATAGAACCCCAGAAAGGCTAGGGTCATCCGAAAACAGGAGCTTATCAAGCTAAAGCCAGAGAGACTGATTAAAGTCTGTTTAAGAATAACTAAGTGTTCATATTATATAACCATTGAATGTTAATTTCATGAACAATTGTCACATTCCCTCAATTCATTGAGAAAACGAAGGAAATGAAGTTATGCATGAAGAGTGGGATAAGGGTGTAAGAAAGTTAAATTCTCATCATCCATAGTATGAAAGTAATGAAAATATCTAAAACTGAAAAATCAAGAAAGAGAAGCATAAACATGTTATTTTTTTAATAGAGGGAAATAGCAAAAAAAGCTATAAAAAAGTTGGAAATTGTTGTATCTCAGGGACAGAATAAGTGGTAATATGGAACTGTTATTGTTTGCAATAAGCCTTGTCCAATATTTAAATTTAAAATTAAAGAGTTTAAATGTACTCAAATGGGACCTTAACAATGCATTCTGTTCTTCACCTTGCCTTTTCACTTACTATGACTTGGCGTTCTTCCTAAAGCAATACATATAGATCTACTTCTTTCTCTTTTTCTTAATGACTGCATAATCATCTGTTTTATTGATATGATGCAATTTATTTAACCAAGCTTATACTAATGAACACTCAGTTTGGTGTCAGATTTTTTAAAATAAAAAGCCTTAGTGGCAAATCTCTCATGGCATATTTTTGCTTGTATATGTTTAGTATAAACTGCTAGCAGTGCATTTTTTAGTAGATTATTTGAAAAAGAGTTTTGTTTCATGTTTTGCATTTTTTAAAAATAAACTTTTTATTTTGGACTAGTTTATTTTTTTAATAAAAAATGTGAAGGTAGTACAGAAAGTTCTCATATACTGCACATTGAGTTTCCCATTTTAGTGTGGCCCATTTTACATTAATGCACCAATATTGATAAATTATAATTAACTGAAGTGCAAACTTTATTCAGATTTCCTTAGTTTTTAACTAATGTCCTTTTTCTATTCCAAGATGTGTGTTTTTTGGTATTTATCCTGCATTTTTTTTTTTTTTTTTTTTTTTTTTTTTGGTTTTATCAGTTTCCTGGATCTGAGGCTTGGTGTTAGTCATTAATTTTGGAAAATCGTTCGCCATTATTATTTCAAATATTTCTTCTGATCCATTCTCTTTTTCTTCACCTTCTGATATTTTAATTACATGTATGTTACACTTTTTAAAAAATTATATTACATTTCTTAGATGTTATGCTCTGTTTTTTTTTTTTTTTTCACTCTTTTGTTTCTTTGCATTTCAGTTTGGGAAGTTTCTATTGATCTAACATTAAGCTAATCGATTCTTTTCTCAGCCCTGTCCAGTCTACTAATAAGCCTCTCAAAGTCATTCTTTATTTTCTATCACAGTGGTTTTTGTTTTCAGCATTTCATTTTTAGCCTTTCTTAGAGAGTTTACACTCTCCACTTACATTACCCATCTCTCCTTGCATGACAGTTCTTTCAACATCTGTGTCATATCTGAATCTGCTTCTGATGTTTGCTTTGTCTTTCCAGAGTGTGTTTTTCCTGCATTTGGCCTGCCTTATAATTTTTTGTTGAAAACCAGACATGTTATATTGGGTAATAAATAAGAACTGGGGTATATTGGCCTCTAGTGTGAGCTTTTATGTTAATTTGCTAGGAGTTGGGCTGTGTTTAATGTCTGAAGTAGCAATAGGTGCCAATGATATTGAATTTCTCTGGTTTTCTTGTTTCTGATTTTCCTCTTGAGTGATGGCTCCCTGCAAACTCCCCACTCAGAGAGAGTTTGCAGATTTCAGCTCTAACTCTGCAGCTCCCAGAACTTTCTCTATTTCAGGCTAGACCACACTCAGACTCCAGCAATGTGTCAAAATTGCCCTGTAAGTGTTCCTACCAGAGTGGCACCTGCTTCTGATAGGCAGATGTGACTCTCTGAATTCTAGATTTTGGGGTGCCAATTTGTTCTGTGACCTCAGTTCTCCAATGAGTCTAAGAAAAGTCATTGATTTTCAGTTTGTTCAGCTTTATCTTGTTGTAAGAAAGGGAGTGACCACTTCCAAGGTCTTTACACATCAGAGCTGAAACTGGAAATCTCCTAGCACAGGAGATACTTGGATAGATATTGACAAGTTGCTCTCCAAAAAAATTTTACCAATTTACATTTTCATCAACATAACTTAAACTTATTTTTAAATAGCTTGACATCCACACTTGCTTGTATTTGACCTTGAGACTGTGAGACAAACCCTATGAGAGTAGATATTGGAGAAAGTCTTAAAAATAACTTACATCAAAATGTAAATGTATTTTTGTTATGCATTCACATATCTTATTAAATTTTATTACAATGGTGGTTGTTGTCTATTTTGATTTCCAAAGGGACTCATTAGTTTGACCTAAAGAAGGATAAAGTAGCGTGAGATGGGTTGTATTCAAATGTATTATAAGTTAAGAATTCCTCCAGTTATGTTCCTTCTTTATAGGTAATAGGCAAGTAATAGGCAAAAACATTGATTTTGCTAACAAACTGATAGGTTTACATGTATCTGGACTTCCAAATACAAAATGTGTCACAATTTTCCATAAGTTAGGAATCAAAACTGAAATTTCTGACCTTGGTCTGGCTTCAGGAGAGAGCATAGCTCAGCTATTGTGTGTATGCAGCTGACTTTTACACAGGAATTAATCCTCAATAGTTTCAAACCCTATCTCTTCTTTCTCCTTTAAAACAGAAATATCCTTCACTAGAATTTCTCTGTTTCCTTGATTATTTGCCAGGAAAATAATGAGTGCTTTTTCCCTTATCTATCCTTCTGTGCAGAGATGATGAAGCAGCAGTGAGTAGATTTTTCTCTTTTCCCACCTGAATGTTATTTTTCCATAAATATTTTTTCTGTAAGTGGAAAATATACTTCAAAATCCAGTAAATGCTTTTTCAGTCAGCAAATGGCAAAATTCTAGCAAACCAATGATGTTTTTTCTGTTGAACACAACCTTTCAACAATGATTTCACCTCACTGAATATTTTATTCTGAAAATAGGTGTTCTTTGCTGTAAGGGAAAATGGATGAAAGAAAGTTGTAATATATATTTCAGAGTCAAAATGAAAAAAATTGAGTCAAATAGTTTTGAATAACCAAGCCATCTTAACTCAAGCTTAATTTACTCCAAAAGTGAAAGAAGTGAAGACAATAAAAGGGCTACTTAACTATTGTTAAGAATCACAGTGTCATTTGTTCACTCACTTTAGTACAAATGTCTACAAATAATAAATTAATTCTATATTCCAAGGAATGTCAAAAGGCTCTCCATCCTTGTAAATAATAAGTTATGGAAAGGAAATGAAATATGAAGCAAAGCCAAAGTTTTTACTGCAGCTTTGTTTTGTTAAGCTCTATACTCATAAGAAATTGAGCCACAGTGAAATGTGACTTTACAAAATGTTATCATTTAATGTCATAAAAAATGAAAAAATAAAACAAGTCATACTAGATGCTGAGGGTGGGACAAACTGAAGAAGTTTCCGCATTTATATGGTAATGCTACTATAAACAGTGTTGAAAACTGTCCAATATTCAAGTTTTTAAAGAATAATTCAGGTTCAAAACCCTCTAACCATAGATGTATATCTATTTTGTAGTTTAATCCATCACCCATCTGGATACCCAGCCAATTCTTTTAGACATTCACCATCTTTTACTAAAACCAATTTTAGGACCTAAAGATTTGAGGTAAATATGAATTATGTTTTTTAAAAGAGATCATGCTGCCAGTAAAAGTGAAATTACCAAAATGAAAGCTTACTATCTGAACATAAGGCTTTTCACTCCCAAATCCCTCTGCTTCTGTTTTAACAGAGTTTCTGAGTGGGAGAATGTACCGAAATCGCCCACTTTACAGCTCACTTTCTAAACCAACAGCCTAGAATTAGAGGAATTTTATCCATGTACAGATAGGCAACAATAGTTAGAATATCTTCTACATTCAGGCATCAGGAATTTCCCTTGCTCTATTATTTTTCCTCAAGTCAAAAAAAAGTTTCTCAAAAGATTCTCATGCTACTAAATTATGCTTCAGTGTTTGTTTATGTCATCAAAATTGTGGCACCTATAATTTATGTGTCTTTTCTTTTTCTTGGTTTGGATAGAAAATATCATTCCAGAGAAAGCGCTCAATCCTAAAAACTTTTTTATCATGAGAGAAACAATACCAAGAATGATGGTGCCATTTAGATGTGTAGCCCTGCCAAATAAACACTAACCCTAAGCTTCTGACAAGAGTCTTGCTGATGAGACTAATCAATTTCATGATGGTTTGGGGGTTAAAATTTAGTTTATGAATTTATAGAGTGGAGACTAACTACTTTCAATAAGTGGAATGTCAACTCTTTATCTGTGGGCTAGATCAGAGATTCATTTTATTCTGAGCAGGCTAGGAACAATGGTAGGAAATGAGAAAGAATGGAGAGAGAGAAGTGGGAAATACAGTTGACTTTTTACTGTTGGAAAATCGGGCATTTCATATTGGTGATCTACTCTCAGATGCAAGAGTGAGAAAATGCTTGCAGTAACAACCAACCCATGTGCCAGTAAAAGTCATGCTAGTGCCATGTCAAGCACATGTGTAGTAAGCTACCAACTCTTTTTGGAGACCCATTACCTCCTCTCTTTTTTCTCCATCAATCTAACTACGTTTCACCTTCTCCAAAAATGTGTTATTGTTCAGAACCAATGGTTTGTTTTCTTTGCCCTCTTTTTACTGGTTTTGCCTTTTTGAGCTCTGATAGCAGCATCCTGCAACAATTTGGACCTAAAAAAGTCTATACAGTTCAGTAATCTGTTTGTTGAAAATGTATTATTCCTAGCTTGTGTGATGCTACCAAATACAGCATCTTCTGGTGCAATGAAGTAGGAGTCAATGTAGAATAATGAGTAAGAGCTCAAGCCCCAATGTGAGAAAGTGTGGGGCTGTGTCCAATTTCTATCACTTTATAGATGAGTGTTCATAGCAAAGTACATTTATTCACTGAGTCCTTGTTTACTCATTGGCAAGTGAGTGTGAAAATAAAAACTTGCTTCGTGGGTTTTGAGTCAATATTAAATGAGCTCCTCGCTGAATATCACTTAGCATAGAGCATGGGATATAATAGACACTCAGTAAATGTTACCATGCAAAAAGTTTCAACAAATGACATAAATCTACTCTAACTGGAAAGAAATTGAATACAGTATCCATACCTTGTTTAAAGCGATTCCTTGGAAATGTGGTGAGGAGTTTAAGGTTGATGGGTATGCATCTTAGAATCATGTGCTGAGTGTGCAACTTTCTGGATTCAAGACACAACTTAGAGGGCATAGAACAGTAGCCGACTGGTTCTGATAGGAGACAGAGCCTAAACGTAATCCATTACACCTAAGGCGTCAAATCTGTGGTATTCTTAACATCAGTCATTCCTAATTCATTTAGATATTAAAGCAAGATTGCATCACAGGGAGAGTTCCTACCACTCAAGTAAGGTCCGAAGGCTTTTATCAAACAAGGTCCAAAAATAGACAGTCCATTTTATGAAGCTGTTCCTTATAGGATGACTTAAAATACAGTGTAGACCTTTAAGAAGCTTCCCTTCTAGAATCATTGAGACTTGACCTTTTGGTTACACATCATGATTCAGACACAGACATGATACATAGTAGGGACACAGACGTAGAGAACAAATGTATGGACACCAAGGGGGGAAAGGGGGGGTGGGATGAATTGGGAGATTGGGATTGACATACATACACTAATATGTATAAAATAGATAACTAATGAGAACCTGCTGTATAGCACAGGGAACTCTACTTAGTGCTCTGTGGTGATCTAAATGGGAAAGAAATCCAAAAAAGAGGGGATATATGTATACATATGGCTGATTCACTTTGCTGTACAGTAGAAACTAACACAGCATTGTAAAACAACTATACCCCAATAAAATTTTTTTTAAAAAAAGAATCTCCGATTATTTCCTAGCCAATTACTTCTTGCTAATTTTGAGTGAATTCACATTTCTATAATAATGTATGACTTGGAATTTAAAAGCTATGTGCTAAGTGATATAAGTGTTCCTCCAAACAATAGGCTCAGTGCTCCAGTTTTGTTCTTTGTGAGCTCCTATAGTTGTATGATATAGTCATGTAGAGTCCAAGTAAATTAGTCATTTTTTTCATAGCAATGTGCAATAGTCATTTGCTTGTTATCCTTTGTTTGTTTATGGCTACCCAACAATGCTCTGATCCAGTCTTTGACATTTATTCTTGCAGGTCAGCAGATGACATAAAAAGAAATTAAACACTGAGTTGTCAATTGACTCTTTGTTAGTAAGTCTGGTGGAAATTTTGATAGAAAAGTGACAGTCAAAAACAACTGTTTAAAATAAAGTTTGTGAATGATGCATGGTTTCCAATAATCTATTCTTTCCTTTTTCTCTTTTACCACTGATAATCAAGATTTGGCTATAAATACCTCTCCAGATGCAGAGGCTAAAACAGCCAATCAACATTCTCTGCAGTGTCTTTTATGAGTTCCTGGATGAGTGCCTTCCCATTTTTTTTTTTTTTTTCTGGTAAGGAAATGTGTCCAGCATGCCTTATGCAGGGTACTTCAATATTAGCTCTTTTTCCTCAGGACATTCTAGTTTAACATACACAAAGTCATAGATGCTAGCTGACATATACAAAAAGGCCATGTAAGATGTTGATGTTATCACCAAGAAATTTCTTTAAAGTGAGCCACATTCTAAGGCAGTGTTCCTCAAAATGATACCACTGCAACTCAAAGGAGGCAAAAGAAGCAACTTTACATACCGTTATGATCTCCTAGGAAAAGCCCTGCAGTGTCCTGGTGTCTTATACCCAATATTGAGGAATCCTAAGGTAACATTTAGCCTATTTCCTCTTGCTTCTTGGTTGACGAGGGAGCCCTATGGGCTCAGACTTCCTCTGCCCAAAATGAAAAACAGACAATGGTCTAGCTACAAGGGTCATTGTTGTAGGATCTTGAGTGAGTGAGGTTAAAATTGGTAATAGTCATTAAGATATTAGAGCAAATCATTTCAATCTTCATCTCTAATTTAATAAAAAGTCTTTGACTCAGGTAAGTAAAGTATTTCTCCATGTGTGTTTCCCTGCAATTGGTTTGTCTTACTGCCTAGTTTCTATGAGGTTGAATTATAGATTGCACTGCTGTTAGTCTTGCTGCCTTGTCTCTGTGGAGCAGAGTTATAAACTGGAGGAGACTTTGCTGATCCCAAAAGATTTTCTGAAATAGCTCTGTGATCAAAATAAGAAATAATTATTGGGAAGAAGCAGTTTCTCTAGACAATAGTTTAAAAAGCTTTAGGAGTATTTGTCCATTGCCCCCAGGGCTGGCTTCAGGGGCATGCAAAGTGCTCAGGAGAGCCTTGGGCTTGGTTTAATGCTCTGCTATTGCCAAATTAAGATTCTTAACTTTATTCTTGAACTTGTGTTTTTTAAGTGAAACCAACAGAACAATGGAACACGTGCATGAGCAGAGAAGATACATACACTATGCATGATTGCTATGATTCCTTTTGCTCCATTCTCATCGAGTGTTCATGATGATCCCTGAGCACAGCAAAGGAATTCACAGCATAGGAATTCATTGAGACTTGAAGCAAGTACAAGCAAGCGAGTTAGGTCTATGACGAAGTAAGGGGGGGAAGGGCAGTCTGGCAACCATGAGAGGCCATGTTTTCCTTTTGAATGAGAACTTGCTTCAAACGTAGATAGAAAACAATGGAGTTCTAAGAAACCTGAACAACTAAGGAACTCTATCATATCCTTTCTTATTCATGTTTATTTCCCTGATTTAGTCGATCGCATGTGCTAGAAATAATGACATAAAGGAAAGAGAAAGATAGTGATCCATTATTACCTTTCCTTTTAGTCCTTCCTTACCCATCTGTAAGTTGAAGGTAGAGAGTGTTAGTAGAATATAATGAATATTGAGAAGTGAAATAAAAATAGTTGAGTTTGTATACTGTAGCATTTCTACTCTTCCACAAAATATATATTCATGTATGAGCTACAAAATACAAATTATGTAATTTTGATGATTCTACATATGAGTTAAGTGCTTTTATATTTGTTTTTAAGACTGGCATGCACAACATAAAGATGAATGGTAAAATTCATGATAAGAATTTAAAATTTTATCTTTTCTCTATTTATAATGGCATTAAATTAAAAATTAATAAAACACCGTAAATCAAGAGAAAGACTGTGGAAGAAAGGAAAAAGCTTTATATCTAATATTTCTGATAGCACATTGTTTTCTGCTTTTTGAATAAGGGGTTCTGCATTTTCATTTTGTTCTGGGCCCTGCAAATTATATAGCTGGCCCTGGTTGCTCCAGAGCTGCCTCTTCTTGATTTTGCTAAGTCATTAAGAGATGGGGTTTGGGAAGAATGGAAGGGGAGGTGAGGCACTGAGGAATCCCTCAAACCTCTTCTCTCCTGAGGCCCTGTGGACTTTATTGTTTTAATGAAGGTCTTTCTTGCCTTATTCTGAAATTATTTTAATAGTAGTAGTTTCTATCAGTTTCCCAACCAAAGAGTGTTCTCAATATTCCTCGTTTCTGACTTTCTAAACACACACAAACTTAAGTCATCTTTGCTTTCATTACTTCCCATAGGGCAAGTTCAAGAGGTTGTATTCAATCATCTACCTTCAAAACCATTTCCTTTTCATTCCATTTTTAATCTCATAATTTGAGGTCACTAAAAATATGCTGTACATATCCTGCAGAGTTTGATCCTCTCCTTTCCCCTTTTTGTTTGTGTTCCAATTTCTTTCTCATTTATTCTTAGGTGCAAAGAACTGCAGTCAGGACCTAGGCCTTTGTAGATGCTGTGTTGGTTTCTAAGGAAGAAAAAAAATGAGTCACGTTGCTAACGCTCTTTAAAGTTCTCCTAAGAGGTCATAACCAACTGACTAAGATGTCAGTAATGTTTTAACCCTGTCTTCAATTCTAGTTGCCTTTCATAACCTTAAAGTAAATTTTTTGATCTTAGCATAGCCTCAGTCTTGCCTTTTCAGTTGCTTTGATCCCAAACCTCACACTGTCTAATTCCTGGAGTCTTAGTATCAGAAAGTGCTAAGAACTAAATCGTCTTCTGATTTCTTTTATCCATATCCTAACAGAAACTTTAAAATCTCAGAACAGTCTTCATACCTGGCCCTTACAGATGTACCCTGCCCCATTTCTGCCTTACTGTCAACATTCCAGAAATACCAAGTTATGATAGTTTTTCAAATGTGCCTAGCGTATCAGATCTCCTTACTTTTCTCATATTAGTCCTTCTATTTAGAATTTCCTTCCCTACCTTCTTCACCTAGATAATTACGTTTCAAGCCTTGAGTGTCATCTCAGGCATTACCTCCTTTAGAAGAATTTCCTGTTCCTTAGTAAGGTGAGTTAGGGTCCCAGTTAAGGCCCATGCTAACCTGGGTATCACTCCACTCAGCACATGCTATATTATACCAAAATCATCTGTTTATATGATTGCCTTCGGACCATACTGTGATGTCCTTGAGGGCAGAGATTTATCTTTTTATTTTCTGAAAGTTATAGAGTCCTGGGCACACAGCAGGTATTTAGCACATATTTTTTGCCTGAATTAAAATGAACTGACGGGGCTTCCCTGGTGGTGCAGTGGTTGGGAGTCTGCCTGCCAATGCAGAGGACACGGGTTTGTGCCCCGGTCTGGGAGGATCCCACATGCCGCGGAGCGGCTGGGCCCGTGAGCCACAGTTACTGAGCCTGCGCGTCTGGAGCCTGTGCTCCGCAACAAGAGAGGCCGCGGTAGTGAGAGGCCCGCGCACCGCGATGAAGAGTGGCCCCCACTTGCCACAACTAGAGAAAGCCCTCGCACAGTAAACGAAGACCCAACACAACCAAGATAAAAAAAAAAAAAAAAAAAAATCAGACTCTTCGGACAGGGGGAAAAGAGGATATAATTCCAAGTTTTGAAAAAAAAAAAAAAAAAAATGAACTGATGAATCACTATGTTGTGTACCAGGAACTAACATAGTGTTGAAGATCAATTATATTTCAAAAACAAACAAACAGACAAACTCATTTAAAAAAATATCAGATTTGTGGTAACCAGAGGCAGGGGATAGGGATAGGAGGAATCGGATGAAGGTAGTCAAAAGTTAAAAACTTCCAGTTATAAGATAAATAAGTACTAAGAATGTAATGTACAGCATGATAAATATAATGAACACTGCTGTGTGTTCTGTATGAAAGTTGTTGAGAGAGTAAATCCTAACAGTTCTCCTTACAAGGAAAAATATATTTTTCTATTTCTTTAATTTTGTGTCTATATGAGATGACGGATGTTCACTAAACTTATTATGGTGATCATTTCATGATGTATGTAGGCCAAATTATTATGCTATACACCTTAACTTATATAGTGCTGTATGTCAATTATATCTCAAAAAACTTGAAGAAATAAATAAATAAAATGAACTGAATTACATGTGCTCTAATCTACCATGTGATATCTCTTCTGGATATTATTTATGTGGTCCTAACCCAAAGAACACCGATATACGTATATAAATTATATGCACCAGCATTATTCTTCCAGGATTTTTAAAGCTATAAAATCTTAAAATTAGGAAGAACCCCAGAATATCCTACTCAATGCAGGAATCCCTTTTACAAAGTTTTGATCACTAGTTATCCATTTTTTTAAAATTTAATTTTATTTATTTTTTTATACAGCAGGTCCTTATTAGTCATCAATTTTATACACATCAGTGTAGTTATCCATTTTATTTTGTCATTTAATTTTATTTTATTCTTTTAACCAGGGTTGAGGGAAAAGGATGATTGAGGAAGTGATAGTTTCATGTGTGTTTTCTATCCAAAGACAACTGCTAATATAAATTCTCTTTTCCATAAACCTACTGCAATCAGGAATGAGCTCTTCAAGTCAGATGTAGAGGAAAGGTCACCAGAAACTTTTGCTATACCTAGATTTGGGCAAATCCTTTCCCAAGAATATCCCAGAGAATACTCCACAAAATTTCCAGGTATTCAAGAGTTCTGGGGACTTCCCTGGTGGTGCAGTGGTTAAGAATCCACCTGCCAATGCAAGGGATGTGGGTTCGAGCCCTGGTCCAGGAAGATCCCACATGCCATGGAGCAACTAAGCCCATGCGCCACATCTACTGAGCCCGCGTGCTACAACTACTGAAGTTTGTGTGCCTGGAGCCCATGCTCTGCAGCAACAGAAGCCACCACAATGAGAAGCCCGCATGCCACAACGAAGAGTAGCCCCGTTCACCACAACTAGAGAAAACCCGTGCGCAGCAACGAAGACCCAGCACAGCCAAAAATAAATAAATAAATACATTTATGAAAAAAAAAAAGAGTTCTGTTGTTAGCTCAGCTAAAGATCAGCCATTTAGAGAGCAGTTTGGGGTCCTCCTCATGGGGTTTAACTAGAATTTTGATTTCTTGGGACTCTTTCGATTCTTTCCTTCTTGGGAAAGTTAACTCCCTGGGTTGTCATTTTCTTGTGTCCTGTGCCACTTACAAAATTGACGTCTGTTCTTTTTAGACTAGAATAAGTACACTGGATTCCAAGAAATAACTTACAGGTTTTTCAAGTTTTCCAGTATCAGTATCTCCTTGTATATCTGTCACATCTACCTTCACATAAACACATAGACATATGTAGGACTTTAGCCCTCTGGTGGTGATGAAAGCCAGGCTTGATGGTCAGATTGAAGACTGATCACCTGTCCACATGTCTAGGGGACCCAATCTGATGAACAGGGCCTGGGCCAGGAACCCCACACATGAGTTTTCATTCAGGTACTGCTTTCCAGTTCTTTATGAAATTTAAGGGTCTTTGACCCTGTTCTGTCTCTCTGCCGATTCCCACTATCGCTGAAATAGGCAATGCCTGCTTTACTTCTCCAGCTTGTTTTGGGTGTCAAGGGAAAAAAAATATATGCAGAGTTAAGTGCCATGGAAGTGGAAAAGTATCATTTCCACTCTTCCATCCACATTGAGAGTTAATTGTTTAGCTTACTTTGCGTTATAAGTTGGTTAGTCTAGGTGGAGTGGAGCAGAGAAGGAAGGGCAGTGATATATGGGAGGAGGTGTCTAGAAAGAAGGAAAAATGTACTGAACAGCGTTGGCTTATTTCTCCATGTATTGATTTAGACCTCTTCTTAATCGGAGAGACTTTTTATTAATACAGAATGTTTTTCTCTGAAAAGAAGATGAATTGTTAATAACTTAGGACAATAGGATGGAGAAACTTCTTACCTATGATTTGACACTGTGGATTACTTCCTCTTCCCCATTTTTGTCTTTTGAGAGCCACAATCACCTCACAATGAATAATGGAGAACAACATGCTACTGGGCAGGTTCTCTGAGTGTCCATAGCACTCAGACCATAATTAAGTACCACTGTTTGTGGCCTGTGGCATTGTGCCCACTGCAATAACTAAAGCAACAAATACTTCCTGCTCCAAAGGTCACCAAGCATACATGTGCTGCCCAAGAGTCATCTGGGCAGCTTTATGTTCCTCCCCTGACAGAGCTAGTGCTTCATCAGTGAGCCAGGATGGCGGAGGCTTTGACTGTTTTTCTAAATTTTATTTTTAATGTTCCTTCTAGGCTCCAGACTCACTGGAGACATCCTGACACAGTATGCTTTGCCTAGCACAATGTGATGCCCTTTACCTAGTAAGAGTGAGTCTCATAAAGGTGCTGCCTTCCCCCGCAGAACAAACAGCGGAAATGCATCAGGAGAGCTCAGCTGCAGACAGAATGTACATCGTGAAGCAGGAGCCACCACGGGATTCCTTAGATGAAAGCCGATTTCAATGAACATTGTGTTTCAAAGCCTGCTTCCTCTTGCACCGTAAGAGCTGCAGAAGGAACATCCCACTTGCGTCTGCTGACACAAAAGAATGCTGTGGTTGGGAGATCTTATCGAGCCTTCCTGTGCCACAGTAACAGAGCTCCACTTGTGTCTTGTAAGAATTGTTCATTGTTTCATGGGGACGACTGGCTCCTTTGGGTGGGATCTGACGGCATCTCATGGAATGGAGGTAGGTGGTGTTGGGAGATCAGCCAGCCACGTGACCCAGCTTGCTGGCTTTGGGGAAGTCAGAGAGAGGAACAGACTTCACCCAGGTCTGTTGAATAGCTAAGCATTTAAGGTTAAGCTATTAAAATAGGCATATGCTGTTTGTTTACTAGTATCTTCAACTGTATATGTTAAGAACAAAAAATAAAAATGATGGCCAGAGTTTCTCTGTTGGTATAAGCTGTTTCTTCTCTTTTAATCAATTCACCTAAAGCTGTCTCATTCTGATAAAATTGAAAAGAATAAAGGAGAATTTTTTTGAAAACAGAAATGTATTGATTTAAAGCCATCTCTGGAAAATTTAGATGCTAATAAGTAAATACATTAGCGTTTATCACATAAACCTCAAAAACATATTTTTTTTATGAAGATGAACCTCGGGTTTAAAATTATTGCCTTTATCTTTAAAAGTGTAAGTTAATAATACTGGATTAATTAAATTTGGCCAATTCTAGATGATGTATCCTTTGCTTAGAAAGTTTGTGGCTTCCCAGTTTGGGCCTCTTCTAATAGCGAAAATTGATGGTTACCTGTTTAGCTATATGGAGAGTAGACTTAGAATTTTTTTCTCTTTTCTCTTCCTTCCTAAAGGCTTGCTGAGTAATTAGTACATATAAGAAATATATAACTAGATATGATATGATGTGGTATGATATGCCAAGGAAAAAGGGTGACCATGAGTTTCCTAAAGGGACAATGCTTGAGATTAACATTTTTAATCGCTCCCTCTTGTATCTTCACGTAGTACTTTCTGAAGTGCCCTTTGCCCTAAATGTACTCATATTCAGTTATTTCAATAACAAAAATTATCTTCCTCTTACTCTGTATAAGGTTCTGAAAATCAAAATATTACCAAAACACCATCTTTGCTCTTAACGCATTTATTAAAATTATCAAATGTTGTGATTAGTTTGTTTTCTCTTACTGAACTGTGAGCCTCTTGAAGAAAGGCATTGGGTCACATTGATCTTCTTGTCTCCACTGCTGAGCACGATGTCTTGTACATATTGGTGTTGACTAAATATTTACTGAATGGATGAATAGATGGATGGATGGATGGATGGATGAATGGATGGATGGGTGAATGGATGGGTGGATGGCTGGCTCTGCTGTAGTGCCTACAGTTACACATGGGGATTTGATTCAGGTTGTCTACATGGTTCTTGGCATGACAACACCTGTTCCTCTTCTAGGCCTTTATTATCCCACTCTTAGATGCATAGACTGAAGAGATTTTCAAGATCACATAATCCAGCTCCTTCAGTTTACAGTTGAGGAAATGAGACTCAGAAACAGAATCTGATTTATTCATAGTCCCACAGCTAATAGGTGCCAGATCTGGGTTAACATCCAGCTCTCCTGCTTTTCAGTCAAATGCCCACTACATTATGTTGCTTTCTATGACTCATATTTGGAGGCTTTCAGGGACCCTGTGTGGCTGCTGAATTCATATGTTGATGGTGCTGAAGCAAGGTGAGAACAAGAATGACTCATCTGTATTCAGGCTGATATCATTCCATGTTTCTCTCTGAAGGTGCCACACTCAAAATTCAGTGGGTGGTGTCTGGTCCCTCCCTAGTCTCCTAGATAACCTTTGGAGATGGCGCAGTCCAGCCCTATTCCACTGGTCAAGATTTCTGTTTTACACAGAGTCCAGCCTTTCAAAGCCCTTTCCAAAGAAGCTCATGCTCCTGCCATCTCTAGGTCCTCCTGCCATCAGGAAGTGCTCCCAATGTATCACCTCTGATTGCCTGGACTCCTGTTTCTCTGAATTATGCCCAGCCATTTATCACGCTGCATCTAAATGCTTGTGTTTGACCTATATTTAAACAAAATGTTGTTCATTAAGAATTTAACCTTTTATTTTGTAATAAACTATAAGGGAAAAGAATCTGAAAAAGGATAGATAGATAGACAGACAGATGGATAGATAGATAGATAGATAGATAGATAGATAGATAGATAGATAGATGTCTAACTGAAATACTTTGCTGTACACTTGAAATTAACACAACATTATAAGCCAATTATACTTAGATTTTAAAAAAAGAGAATTTAACCTTTTAGATTCAACTATTTTAAAATGAACACATAACAACAGAGATGAATCTCAAAATAATTATGCTGAGTGAAATAAGAGAGACAAAAAAGAGTGTGTATTGTATGATTCCATGTACAGAAAACTCTAGAGGGAATTCTTTGGTGGTCCAGTGGTTAGGACTTGGCACTTTCGCTGCCAGGGCCTGGGTTCAAAACCTGGTTGGGGAACTAAGATCCCACAAGCCACGCGGTATGGCCAAAAACAAAAAACAAAAAAAGAACTAAAAAATAAAATAAAACTCTAGGAAATGCAAACTAATCTAGAATAGGAGAAAGCACATCAGTGGTTGCCTGGAGAGGTGGGGAGGGAGAAGCAGTGAGGGGTGGGGGGAGGTTAGAAAGAGGACAAAGTAGATTTTTGAGGCTGATGAGTATTTTCACTCTCTTGATTATAATGATGGTTTCATGGGTGTATGCAAGTGTCAAAACTTATCAAATTGTACAATTTAAATATGTGCATTTTACTGTATGTCAATTATCCCTTTAAAAAATTGAGTTTTTTTTTGTATTTTAAAGAATGTAACCTTTTAAAATTCAACCAAAATACTGTGTTAGTCAGGGTTCAATTACAGAAGCAGAAACATTAGGGGATACTTGTATAATATAGTTACAGGGATTTGACCCTATGTAATTGTTGTGTGTGGTTAATTCATGTCTGTAAGATTGTTGTCTTCACATCTGATGTTGGAGCTTGAAGTCCAAGGAAAGGCTGTCAGGAAAAGAAGGTGTATGTAAAATGGGGAAGAGCCTATTTTAGAACAAGCTGGAATCCAGAGACACAAGCTGTAGCTCAAAGGGAGAGATTGAAACTTGTATCAGTTCTAATGCCTCTGACCTTGATTGCATGGATGTCCTGCAAAAGCAGGGCCCTTCATCACAGAGCTAAACACACATACCGGGCCCAGGAGTTGGAGAAGCTGGAGGAGGATCCAGGGAAGGCAGAGCAGTGACAGGCCCAGCTACCGTCTTTTGCAGGAGGTGAGACGGCAGAGAAAAGGCAACTTGTACGAGCTATGAAATGGCTGCAGCCTCACACACCCCCTCCAAATTTTTCACAAGAATGTCCCTCTGCCCACTCTAACCAGAAATATACAGGAGAGAGATTCTGGGAAATATAGTTCAGCCTCCTCAAGTTCACTCATTACAAAGTTAGTTCTTGACAACTTGGCACTTGAACACATTTCTTTACATCATGCTTACTCTCCAAATAAAGATAATAACACAGCCATGTCTCTACCTAACATGATGCATCTATCCCAAGTACCACCCAAACACATTAACCTTTCCCCAGAAGAGGATCCAAAAATTGTTTTTTGACTTTGGGTGATGTTTGATTTTAGTGTGCTCCTTGCTAATTCACATTTCCCCTCTGCTATCCTATAATTTATATACTGAGATATTAAGTCTACTACTATTAACACATCTTATGTTAGATAAGGGCATGAGAAAGAGGACAAATGCAAAAATAATTGGGTAAATATATATATATATATTTATATGCATATATGCATATAAACTATATATAATTATACATACATATACATGGTCATATCATAGTAAGGAAGAAATACTCATAACTATTCCAGTACTTATATCTGCAACTGGTTGTGTGGTCATAGCTGGTATTTATAACTACTTCCTTCCACTACCCATTCCATATTCCTTTCATCTTCAGCAAACACTTCAGCTAGTTGTGGATCTTTGCCTGGTGGGGTGAACAAAGTCTTCAGTCCTGAGGGGTCTGGGTCATTAGGAGTCCTGTTAACTGAGTTGATGTAGCTTAATCACAGAGTATGGGAATACTGAGAGGCAACCTAGAGGATCTTTAACATTGGAGACACCCCCCTTTACCTCTTTGTGTAGAAGCAGTGCAGGTTCAGTCACTCCCTTCTGTGCCTGTTGATTCAATGGCATGAGTCAAGGGGCACTCCAGTTCAACAGAGTCATCATTGGGTGCCCTGGTGGAAGCACTCCTCCCTTTGGAACTCTAGACAAGCATATCCTAACATCATAGAGACTGCAAGCAGCAGTTTAGTGGTTCACCAGGGACAATAGTGAAAGGAGCCTTTCTCATCATCACCCCTTGTTCCCAGGCCCATGCATACTGACTGTGGGAGAAACAAAAATAAATATTGGATGATGATTTAGAGCATATTTGCATCCTGGACAGCTGACCATAACTGAGTCTTCAAAAGGCCATTCCATCATTCTATCAAGCCAGCTGCTTCAGGGTGATAGGGAACATGATAAGACCAGTGAGCTGCACGAGGCAATTGCTGTACCTCATTTGCTGTGAAATAAGTTTCTTGGTCAGAACTGATACTTTGTGAAATACCATGGTAGTGAATAAGTCCTTCTGTGTATGGTTTTGGCGGTGGTTTGGGCAGAAGCATTGTGAGCAGGGAGGACAAATCTGTATCTAGCGTAAGTGCCTATTCCAGTAAGAACAAAGCACTGCCCCTTCTATGAGGGAAGATCTGATCTAATGTAATCAACCTGCCAACAGGTTGGCTAGTTAGTAGCTGGGAATGGTGCCATGAGAGGGGTTCACTGTTGACCTCTGTTATTAGCAGATTGGGCTCTCTGCAGCAGTCATAGTCAGGTGGTCCCTGGTAAGTAGACATCTATGTTGCTGTGCCCCTGCATAACTTTCATCTCTGCCACCATGGTCACTTTACTCATGAGCCATTTGGGCAATGACAACAGTTGCTGGAGAAAGAGGCTGACTGATGTCCACAGAATGGCTCATCCTCTCCATCTGATTTTTAAAATATTTCCCTGTTGAGTTCACCCTTTGGTGAGCATTCACATAGAACACAAATATCTTCACATACCATGCCTATTTGGAGAGATCTGTCAACCTACTTTTCCTCCAGATCTCTCTGACACCAATTTTTCAATCACATTCCTTCCAATTCTTTTGATCTTCCAGCCGAGTATTAGCCATGGCCCATAAATTAGTGTAGACTTGTACTTCTGGACATCTCTCCTTCCAAGCAAAATGGACAACCAGGGGCAGTGCTCAAAATTCTGGCACTGGGAGGATTTCCTTTTACCACTTTCCTTCAGTGGTAAAGGGAAATCCTTCAGGGACCATTGTCCCTACCATTAGACAGCTCAGGTCACACAGTACCTTAGTGACCCATGGCCAAGCATTCAATTTCTACTAAGACCCAGTAGCAAAATGTAAGCTGTTTCTTAAAAGAAGAATAGTTATCCACAGAGGAGGGCTTTATTCTAAAATCCTAAGGATTTGCACTGTGATCCACCTATAGGAATCTGAAAGAGGCTCTAAATAGCATCCCTATCTGGCAGTGACATTTCAAGCACCATTGGATCTTCTGGATTAGATAGCCTGAGTGTAACTGATCAGGACCCTATGGGGCCTTCCTGGGACAGACCCGTCCTCTGCTGTATCTCCTCTCTGAAGTACCTAGATAATAGTATGTGATGCACACTTCCTGAGTTGTTTTACAGATGCTAAAACCACCACCAAATGGAAGAAATTAACTACTTGATGATCATAAACCCCTAGACCTCCTGGGGCCTAAGGATTGATAATGTTAACCCCCGTGACACTGCCCTGTTACTTCAACATCAACCAATCAGAGAATCGTGCACAAACTGATCATATATGCTGCGACCGCCCCCCGCCCTCACCTGGCCTTTAAAAAATGTTTTGCTGAAACCCTTCGGGGAGTTCAGGGTTTTGGGAGGCAAGAGTCACCTCGCCTCTTTGCATGGCCCTGCAATAAACCTTTCTTTGCTCGAAACTCCAACGTTTATTTGGTCTCACTGTGCCTTGGGCACATGAATTTGCGTTTGGTAACAATCAGTGGCGGTCTGGGCTTCTTATAGAGCTTGCTCTTGTTCTGGGCCCCTGCTCACACCCAGTAGCTTTTGGGGTCACTCAGTAAATGGGTCAGAAAGGGTACCTTAACATGCCACAGACTGGACACCTAGACATTTCACTGGGGTTGCAGGTCCCTGATTTTTCATGGGATTTATTCCCCACCCTCTGGCAAGCAAATGTCTTATCACTGTGTGGAGAGCAGTTGCTCCTTTCTGCTCACCTGGTGCAGGAATCAGAGAAGCTGAAGGAGAATCCAGGGATGATGAGACAGGTGTAAGGCTGGCCACAGCCTCACACCGATGAGATGAGCCAGCAGGTAAGCAACAGTGTGGATGAATGAGAATAGGGCTACTGCTTCCCTTCCCCCCCCCTGCATCTCCCACAGCAGCTTTCTTATAGCCCCCCTGCACTTGAAACATACAGGAACAGAAATTTGGGAAATGTAGTTCATCCTCGACAAGTTGACACATTACAAAGCTACCAGAAATACAATTTTTAGTACATTATTATAGGGTGGAGAATCTAAATTAAAAAGAAAAAAAAGTAGATGCCTATCCTGGCATGATCTTCTTTCCTGAGGAATTCATACGACAAAAATAATTGCTCTTACCTACAAGGCCTTGATTCCACAGACTATATGTACGTGATCTGACCCTGGGGAGATTTTCAAAAGAGAGCTTTTTCCAGAAACATATATTATTTTTAAATAAATAAATGCTTAACAGTGTGAAAATATATTCACAGTTTGAGTGTATTTATCAACTGCTTTTCCAGAGAGACTGAAATCTGTTGAGGTTTAAGGGTGGTTTGGTTTTTTTTAATGTTTAGTCTTCAAAGAATAAGAATTTGCTTTTAAGTTAAAAAGTGTGCTGCAGGCCAATGGCAGTGCGATGGGCTTTTGCCTTGTAATGAAAAGAAAGCCTCAGAATTTGCTCACCAGGCTGCCTGGGATGTGGCTCATCTTGGTGCTGGTGAAAGACCAGTGTGATTTCAGAACTGATTGCTTATGCATCTTGGCGTGTAGAATCTTTTTCTTTTGTTTCTGAAGTCTATTGTCTAAGAGAGAGCTGACACCAACTTTTGTTTCTTACTGTATGAGTCTACAACTTTCTCTTAGAAAGTGGTAAGGTGATTACAAGGCAGGCATGTGTATGTAGGAGAGTGCCAGCAAGACAGGCTTTGCAGAGACTGAAAGGGCAGAATTCTCAACAGAGAGCAGCAAAAGAAAGAGAAAGTCCAATTGAGACCAAGGGGAAGACGGTTTTCAAATCGAACTTTCCTTATCACAAGCCAATTCATGACTTCCTGATGAAGACATTTGTCAACCCAACTGTGCTGGTGTTTCTAAATATTCCCATCACACAATAACAATTGTCAACACCTGTCTCAGACACAGGAGCTGGGAAAAACCACAAGTGGAAAAGAGACATAAGTGCACAACCAATGTGACCATTTTAGTGACGAAATTGGTCACCTCAGTTAATTTGCTGAATTGAAGGATTAAAAGAAAAGGGCATATGGTGCCTTTGACACAGTATTGGCTGAATAACCATTTAAAAATATAATTGGATGGTTGACTAAGTAAGAAAAGGGTCATATCTGCTCTTCGTACAGACATTTGGCAAATGTTTGACCCTATTCCCCAAAGAGCTCTGATTTCTTTTTTCCCCACCATTTTGGTCCTTGAAGCTTTAAAATCTCAAAGTTAATCCTTAGGATTAGAGCATATTAGGATCACAAGAGAGACTCTGAACCACTGAACAAAGGAGGGAGGGACATAAAACAGAATCGAAAGAATTATGGAAATTTTCCACCCATGAACTGGACACACCCTCATGCAAACAAGGCTCTTAGGCTAAGGCTATATTTTATAAAAATGTGATAAAACACTTGATAAGCCCAGAGAGGATAAGCAGTAGTTTTGTTTGTTTGTTTTTTAATCCTCCAAAATCCAGTACCAGAAGCTGAGCAGTTGGAGGGAAAAGCCTTTTGTCATCTCTGTTCCAAATGTCTATCTCCTTTCTGGAGCCCCAGCAGTTTGAGGGGCTGTCAAAGGCGAGAGGTCAGTGTGTCAGCAGCTCTGATCCTGCATTCGCCCCGGTGCTCACGGCATCCATCTCCACCCCTGGCTGGCTGGCTCTGACAGGAGGCACCGGGCTGGGAGGTCGCAGGAGGATCTGTCAGGCTCATTTCTCTCCAGCTCTGCAGTTGGCTCTGCGCCGCTCAGGAAAGGGCAGAGAGGCAGATGCAAGCCCCTTGGGAGCTTTCACGCTTTGCAGGCATCTCCCAGTGTTCTGGAAAGGGGGCCAAGTGACCCAGTCCCCTGAGAACACTTCTCAGTCCTGAATACATTGCTTCCCTTCTCCCAACACCTCTTTGAACCATTACTTTTATAATCACAATGCTAAAATAAAATTGCTTATGCTCTGTAGCTTAATAGTAAACACGCAAATAATGTCAAAGGTGGTTTTAAAACTCTGGCTATGGGATAACTGCCTTCTTCTTAAAAAGGAGGTGATCCGTCTTCTCCATTTTCTGTTCATGGGCCTGGCATTTGACTTTCAACTGCCAGGTCCATGAACAGCCTGCAGCTTCCTTGTGGTTGGCTATGTATTATATGTTATTTTGGTGCTTTGCAGCTTTCAAAGAGCTTTTACACAAAAGTGATCTCATTGGGTCCTCAGATAACCCGATGGTGGGTAGGGTTGGTGGATATTCTATCACCATTTCTCACAGGGGGAAAGAAAAGTAAATAAGTTATGTAACTTGACCAAGGTCACTCTGCACTTCAGTGGTGGAAATAGATTCCAACAGAGGCATCTCTCTGGAAGTTTTCTTTCTTTTCTTTCTTTCTTTCTTCTTTCTTTCTTTCTTTCTTTCTTCTTTCTTTCTTCTTTCTTTCGTTCTTTTTCTTTCTTTTCTTTCTTTCTTCTTTCTTCTTCTTTCTTTCTTTCTTTCTTTCTTTCTCTTCTTCTTCTCTTCCTCTTCTCTCTCTCCCTCTCCTCTCTCTTTCTTTCTTTCTTTCTTTTAAAATCTATTTCATCACACACCAAGCCACCTCTGTGAAGGGCAAGGTGCATACGTCTTCCTAATTCAACAATCGGGTTAAAATAGCTGCAAAATTATAGCCACAGTAGCTATGCTTGTTAGGTGACAACTTTTTCCTTATTTCCATATTCTTTTTTCCTACCACTATCAATCAGTTCCTCCCTACCCAGCATCCTCTATTTAACATTCATAAAAGTAATAACATCCTCTTCTACTCTCTCCTCTCTTCTTTTCTCTCTCCCTTTCTTTTTCTCCCTATGTCTCTCTATCCTTTTTCTATCTCCATTTCGCTCCCCTGCCCCACTTTTGTCTTTTTTGTTTTTGGTCATTGAGTACTGAAAGTAACACATGACTGGGATGTAAGAGAACTAAGTTTGAGATATTACAATTTCACATAAGCTCTCTGGATCTCTGTTGCTTTATTTGCAAAATTGTTTTTACTAAAATAATGATTTTTCTACAGGAGTGAAGAACAGAAAAGAAAAAATGTGACTTTTGTGCTCATCAAAAAAAGTAAACGGTTAAAAAAAATTTGAGAGCTACTTTGTAGGTTTTCTTATTTTAAGCTACGGATGAAGTGATCAAACCCACATCTTCTGTCTATAAGTCAAATATTTAGTGATTTTATTTTATAGAGATTTTCACTAGCCTCACCAATAAGCCCCTTTTTAAAAAAAAATTTATTTATTTTTTGGCTGCGTTGGGTCTTCGTTGCTGTACGTGGGCTTTCTGACTTTCTCTAGTTGCGGCGAACAGGGGCTACTCTTCCGGGGGCTACTGTTCGTTGCGATGTGAGGGCTTCTCATTGAGGTGGCTTCTCTTGTTGTAGAGCATGGGCTCTAGGCACCCGGGCTTCAGTAGTTGTGGTGAGCAGGCTCAGTAATTGTCACGCACGGGCTTAGTTGCTCCACGGTATATGCGATCTTCCCAGGCCAGGGATCGAACCCGTGTGCCCTGCATTGGCAGGCAGATTCTTAACCGCTGTGCCACCAGGGAAGTCCCAGCCATTTTTAATATGAAACGCCAGGACAGATTATCCAAAATTTAGGAAAGAAAGAGGTCAGAATTGCCTCTTCACTATTATTAATACCTGATAATTTCTCACATTGATGGTGTTTTTTAAACACAAATTAACAGTCAACAAAACAACAAGGAAAGACGAATGAGATGGTCATTCTAGTGCTCTATTTTTCTGGTTTTCTTTGTTAAGCGAAGTGATGGCAGGTGATGGGGGTGATTAAGTACAGACTATAAATGAGCTGCATTTAGACACTGTCTACAGTGGTTTTTCCTAGGATGAAGCCCTTATTTAACTTTAAATCCATGGTTCTATAGACTTGTGTTCTCTGAATGCAGCTGTGTAATTAGTAATCATCACTAATCATTTCTACTTCTGTACTTCTATCACCAACAAAATTATAGCAACCTATATTTTTAGTAAACTCTAACTGCAAGCTTAATTTGATATTTATTTATTACTTTAAGAAGCAGTTTGCTGAACTGATTACACAAATCTAAAATAATGCATCTGAAGATAGAAATAAAACTTCCCATCAGGAATAAATAGGATTTTCAAAAGAAGAGTATCTGCCTCTTGGCAAAAGGAAAAAAAAAAAAAAAACAGAAAATTAGGCTTCCAGGCTTTTTCTACCTTTAATGTGAACGTGAGTATTCACGTGGGATGGCTTTAGACTATCTATTAGAAAATGCATATCAGGTAACAGATGTATAATTTATGGACCTGATTGCTTTAAGCAGAGAAGCTTAAAAATGAGTTTTTGCAACTCAGGTTGTTCTCATGAGGCAAACATATGCTAATTCTTCAGAATTGAAACCTGACTGTGAAACATAAAACAAAAAGGAAAAGAAACTTAAAGAAATGTTTGAGAAGTAAAATGTCTCACCACTCAGACAGATTTTCTTGTCTCTTTCTATGGGAAGAGATTAGGTGGCTGTTTATATTCTTCAAAACTCCATTAGATAGTGAGAACTGAGCAGCTGAGATTCTCTTATGGGACTGTATGTAGACATTCCCCAGGTTCCGATTTAGGATTTCCAAGCTTTCGGGGTGGTTGGGTAAATAGATGTATCAGCTGGAGCTGAGAAGCGTTCTCTGAGCCAGCCTCAAGATGTGAAGGAGACAGGGCTTATTTCATTTATGAAATTGAATCATTCGTAGACTCAAGGACAAAAGTCTAACAATGAAGATGACTAACATAAAATTATCACTGTCAGACTTACAGACTTACTTATATCTGGAAGAACTGGATTATAAAAGCCAAGTCACGTATTGTCAAGGGCCTGAGGTTTGCAAGGAAATTCTCTCATAAAGGCCCATGCAAAAAATGTCCTGAAGTAGAATCTGAGACCTGGTAGCACAAAAGTGCCTTGAATGTTCTTAACTGGCAGGGTGAAGACCAGGGGACAGGGGCAGTGTCTAAAGTAGCCACAGCCCTTCAATCACATGCAGGAACTGGTGCTTCGAAAAAACAAACCACCAAAAAGAGTACAGATAAATGTCACAACAAATCAAGTTAAAACATGGTAAGCCAAACTTTATACTCCTGTAAGAACAAGGAGTCCCAAGGAGAGATACACTGGACTTTTCAAATGTGCTACAAACAAGGAGTAATGCATCCTTCACTAGCATCTTATTTCCTGGTTTTTGTTTTATTTTGTTCTGTTTTGTTAGTATTCATTTTAAATGTCTTCTTTGGAAGAGATAGATTTTTCTCCAATTTAAAAAGAAACAGGAATGACCATCTAGAGTAGAATGGATACCATACAGTAGAATCTTGCATGAATCTTAAAAATGTAATATTAAGAAAAACAAGTCACAGAAGAATATGTTTAATATGATTCCATCTGTACAAAGGTCAAAAATAGGTAAAATTAAATAATGTATTTATAGAGATCCGTATGTAAGTGGTAAAACTATAAAGAATAGCAAGGAACAACTAATATAAAATGCAGAATTATTGTTTCTTGGAAGGGGGTAATAGAGAGAGGGAGATGTGATCAAGGAGACATGGGGGGGTTGGGGGAGTGTCCCAAATATGGACAATATTCTGTTATTACTTATGTTGATGGTACATGCCTGAGTGTTCATTTTATTATTATTCTTTAAACTGACCATAAATGTTATCATATACTCTTATAAATGTATTATTTACAAATTTGACTTTTTTTTAAAAGAGATGGGTCAATTTTTATCATTTCATTTTGTTTCTTGAAATCCTAACACTCTTATCTTCTGAACGTAGCCTTCACCCAGAGAAATCTGTGAAGAAACTCAAGATGCAGGGTTTCCAGACTCATAGACAATGCAGCCATAGAGCAAAAATAAACAAATAAATTAAAAATCAGGAAAAAACAAAATTACTGGTTGGATGATTTTTAAAAGTCGGCCTCCATATATACTGCCTGCCATGGCCTGACACTCAAGGCCTTTTACCAGTGGAACCCAGTCTTTCTAAAGAGTATTTCCGAGAACTTCCCTGTGAAGCTTCTTTCCTTGTGAAATATGATTCCCTGTGCAAGCCTTACATTTTCCACTCTCGTGCTTTGATGATCTCATTCCAGTTACCTATATTTCCCACCCTCTTGATGATTGGCCATCACAGTTTGACCTCTTCTGGGAAACCATCATGATAACCTCATAACCTCAGTCTGAAGTGCTCTAGCCTTTTCCTGAACTCTTCAACAACTGCCTATTTAATTTTGCGAGCAATTAATCTTGTGTGCCTTGTAACACTGGCATTTTCACCAACCAGATCTATTTTCCTCCTTGGCAAGGAGCTGGACTGTATTTCCTGTCCTCCTTTGCAGGTAGCTGTAGCCACGTGATTGAGTTCTGCCCAAAGGAATGCAGATACCAGGTGCGTAGTTCTTCTCCAGGTCCTGTTCTAACACCTCCCACAAAATCCTCCACACCCTCTTTCTTCTCATCAGTGGTTACTTACAGGAACCCGAAGAAGCACTTAAAGCTCTAGGGAATTGTAGGCTCACGTCAGGGGTCAGCAAACTTTTTCTGTAAAGGGTCAGATAATAAATATTTTAGGGCTTTGAGGATATATAAGGTTTCTATTGCTGCTGCTACTGCTTCTACAACCCTTTAAAAATGTAAAAGCTCTTCTTAGCCTCTAGAATTGGGCTGGGTTTGACTTGGGGGCTGTAGTTTGTCAGCCCCTTCACAGATGAAAAGGTCTTAGATTTCAGAATGCCTACGTAAAGCACAGCCCTCTCCCCCCTACTCCCCCGCCTCCTGTGTCTGCAACTGACTCACTTGGATTATGATGGGAATGATAACTTTCACTGTGTTTCGCTTTCTCTGAACTATAGCTATGAGACTTTCTATCTCAAATGCAATAAAGGGATAACTATTTGGGGAACTTAAACAAAGTAGAATTCCAATTTCAAGAAGTCGAGGTCCATTCACCCCAAATAGTCTTCTTTACTAAAATGTGGCTTATTCTAGAAGCATCTTGTTTGCTACGCTGCTTTGTCTAGTCCTTGCCTAGGGAACCATCGTGATCAAACAAATCTGTCTAGGCCAGAGCAGACTGCTTTAAAATCACAGCTTTAAAATCCAGCAGAAGAAATTCCCAAGTTGGAGGAGGATCAAGAGGAGAATCTGGAAGAGTAAACAAAGAAAGAAGATGTGTGCTTCACCACATAAATTGAATCTGCAAAGCATATGGAAACCTCAGGTGTATCTGACTCATAATATTAATATTTTCCGTAAGATCTACAATCTCCCTCCTTCTCTTCTCCACTTTTCTGAAATAACCCACATCTGTGAAGTTTCTTCTTGTTTTATATTCTCAGTCCCTACTGATGCACAGAACTCACTAGTATCGACAAGCCCAGGCAACCTTTGGTTGCAAGTCAGAGTGGCGTAATGAAAGGTTTGGGGAAAAAACTCCCCACCGCAGCCTGGTTCACTCAAACAGCTTGCCAAGATGATGCAGTTCTCATGTAAAGAAAGTGCTCCTTCACCTGTACCAGCAAGTTGTTCCCCCTAAGACAGCAGATTGCATTTGTTTTGACACTGAGTGAGTTGCTCTTTTCTTTCATAGGCTGACACTTGTTCTGTTCCTTGAAGCTGCAAACTACCTCAAGGGCAAGTTTTTCTTTCTACACGTACTGTCTTCACCTACTTACTGATGTACAAAACTTGAGGGGCACAAAAGGAACATGAATACCAAGCAAAAAGCCAACAGACTCTTGTACCTGTTCTTGTAATGCACTTCCATTACCAAAGGAAGACGGTCTCTTTTTGATGGTGATGTGAAAAGTAGACAAGTGATAGCTTCCTACAGCTGGCTTAGTCAAAGGAAGTTCAAAGCCTTCTCTATATTCTGGATTCCCACCTTCCTATCTCTGAAATTATATTTATAGAGACTATAGAGTAGATCTTAATTCTCAGCAACTACAAACAGTGGAGTCTGAACAGTTATTTATATGTGAGCTTTGAATCTACCAGCCTCTGTTCATTATTTGATGAGCTAGTATTAATAAAATATTCATAGCTCATTTGTTAACTCTTCCAGGGAACCAGCCTTTCACTCAGACCTCTGAAAATCATCATTGTGGGCTTTAAGAAGCAACAGAAAACCCAACTGAATAAGAACTGACCTCCCTTCTGGCTGCCCTGGTAGATCACGCTTAGTAGCTGCAGTCTTCATGGTGCCTGTCCCCTGGGCCAGGACACCAGATGCCCCATGACAAAGTCTAATGCATCCAGGAACCATAGATGGAGGAGGGGCAGGATGGGGAGGGAGATGACTGACTTTTGCATCCCATCAATGAATGAATGCTGGTCTACTTTGTTCAGACTAATCTAGAAGAACCCAAAGGGATAGAGCAGAATTAACCTTGTGTTGAATCTCCTAATGTCTTTCTTCTAATGCAATTATTTAAAATATAACTCAATAGAAAAGATCCGCTCTCTTATAAATTTCTTGAAATGTTTATTCATAGGAAGGGTGTTGCTAATTTGATTAATTTTTAGGATTTGTTAGATATTTTTCCCCCCCAAAATGGATGAAAAGTTGAGCAGTGTTAAATTTTGAGTATCTTAAGAGCAACATTGGCCCTAGTGAAATTTTGTTTGAGAAAATTCATAGAAAGGTACTGTGAAGCAACCCTATTCTTAGAAAGCTTCTATTCAAGACTCAATTGGGTCAATTCTGAGGTTATTCTGGGAGTTGGATACATTCGTCCTCTCTCTGAATCACAGTTTCTGACGTGTTATTTTACAAGTTCTTGGTCTTTTTCTAAAAACTGACAGGCTTTTGGAAAAGTTAATAATTCAGAGTAAAATATGCTTATGTCTGCAAACAACAGAGATGAAACAATGTGCCCCATTTTTACTCTGAATCTTCCTAACGGTATTAAAAATACAAACCCAAATCTGAAATAGAAAACGTGCAAAAGACTTTAGCCTTTAAATCTTCTCTGCAGGTTTTCCTTATCATACAATGTTCTCAATTTAGAGCCCAGCTTTAGACCACTCTATCCTATACTACAGAATTTAAAAAGGGAAGAAGGTTCTTAGAAAAATGTGACTTCTATGAAAAATAGCTGTATTACACCAAAATGACTATTTCTACATTTTTTCAAACGAATGGAAAGATAAATTTGAGGATGATTTTCTTATAAGTGATACTAACGTCTTTTATGAATGCATCAGTGCAAATCAGATTTGATATCTTGTAAGGAGATATGAGTAGGACTTAACAGGTTTTGCAATGATACTTCAGTTATATCTGGGATGTAGCTGTCAAACAGTAAGAATAGCCTCTGAGTTCATAAAACAATATGCCGTCTTCAGACTAAAGATGAATCCTGTATTTTAGAACACAAACATTTCCGTTTCTTGGGTTGCTATTCCACCTGTCCATAACTTCACAGAAAATTACCTACTAGAAGCTCAAACTCAAGTACATAATTTGTGAAGTAATAGATAAATTCATGGAAAGAAAGGAAATCCTTTCTGCTGACAGACTTTGCTGTAAGCAGTGGGGGAATGACTAGCTCGTCTCCCCTGGAACCCTTGGGTTCCTTTGCCTGGAATCCTCTTCCTCCATCTTTGCATGGCTACCTCTGTCTTGCCTTGGGATCTCAGCTTAAGGGTTCACCCTACAACGATCTTTCTGATCACCCTGTCTAACTAGGTGCCCTATTATATAATTGTCCATGTAGCCCTTATAACTAACTGATATTCTTGGGTTTTGTTTAATGTCAATCTCCTTGCACTTGGAGAGCATGAACTTCGTGATATTCGTGCTGTAATCCTAGCTTCTAGAACACCTGCTAAGGCAGGTGTTATGGGTTGAACTGTATCCCCAGGCCCCCCAAAATATGTGTTGATATCCTAACCCCCAACACCCCAGAATGACCTTATTTGGAATACAGTTGTTGCAGATGTAATTAGTTAAGATGAGGTCATGTGTAGTAGGGTGGACACTTAGTCCAAAAAGACTCTCTTCTAAGAAAAGAGAAAGACATACAGACAGAGAACACTATGTGAAGACACAGACACATGGAGAAGATGGTGATGTAAAGACAGAGGCAGAGATTGGAGTTATGCTGCTACAAGCCAAGGGATACCTGGGGCTACTAAAAGCTGGAAGAGGCGAGGAAAGGTCCTTCTTTAAAGCCTTCGGAAAGAGCATGGCCCTTCCAACACCTCAATTCCCTTTTCAAATGCTGATGGCTCTCATTCTACCCCCTCACACGATGACCAAATACATGCCTTAAAAATGATACTGAAGTAAAATGGGATTTTAGCAATAAAAACTTGTTGTATAGCAAATGGGCTGAAACATATTCTATTGCAGTTTTCTGGTTCAGCTTGAAATAATATTGTTATAATTTCATCAAAAGTACTTATAGGAGGAAAGATTTTTACCATAACTTTGTATTAATGTTACTGTAAATTTGCATGTTTCAGCTAGCATTATTTAATAATTTTAAAATGCATTATATATATATATTTTCTTTCTTGCAGCAATAAGAGCATGCCTTTGGGACAATGGATGGAATCAGAGTTGAACTGAAGCCAACTCCAGTTTTTTAAGGAAAAATTTTCATGACACTTCCAGGTGGGCAGATTCAAAGACAGCATGAATCAGTCTCAAAATGATAAAGGAAATATTCTGGGTTATTAATTCCCAAAGTCTGCATGACCCAAATAGTAATAGCTCAGAAACACAAATTCAACATGTACTCATTGTTAAAACTGATGTTTAGTGATTCCTTTCTTAAAAATCTGAAATCACTTGAAAACCAATCATATATGTGTGTATATACGTATATATATATATATATATATATATATATATATATATACATATACGTATATACACACACACACAAATACACGTGTGTGTGTGTGTGTGTGTGTGTTTGAAACCACTAGCATTTGGGAACTGAAAAAGTTTATGATGAAATCCTTAGAAAAGCTACTATAGCCAGTCACTCCATTTATATCGAGTATATCTTCATAAATCAGTGGGAAGTGTGTTCACTTATTCCTCGGTGCCATAAGAGCAATTTCTTTAGCAGGCATATTATCCTGCTAAAGAAAAATTGCAGTTTTCTCTCTGTCTCATCTGGACACAATACATAGAATTAAATAAAAAGAAGCAAAGGGATGTACTGAAAACAAAGATCAGACTTTGTCGGGGGTCATGTGCAGGGTCTGAGAGCATTTCCTGTCTCATAGGAAGCGTTCACATCATGACTTGTCATCTATACTGTCTGGCCCAGTGTCTCCTAATTTCCTGGAATAAAACCAAACTAAGCAAAACAATAAAAATGACAATTTTTCTATGTTTTGGAATTCCAAACTCTTATTACTGGAATGCTAAATCTTTCAACCCTACTGGCTATTGTGCCGTCCAAAATTAACAGTGGTTTTTAATGGTTTGTTTTTTAAAATGTTATGCTTCTATGTATATCCCATAAATTATAACAACTTATTTTAAATGTTACTCTAAAATTCTGCAAAATATTGGTTTAATACTCAAATCAACCTTTGTTTTTACTTCTGCAAATGGCTTGAACAAAACTCATTCTCCCTTAAATATTCATTGGGTTTTAGATGTAGGCAAATGACCGGAAAGTGAGTAATAGGAAAACAATCCTTAGTTTCGTCTGTGAATTTGCCATTCTTCCCCTCTACATGTTCTTGCTGGTCTAATGGTTTCCAAATCTGGTCCATATTTCATCTTTTTCTTATAAAAGAAACCATCCCATACGGAAACAGGGTTATATTTTATCAGTACCATCACCACCAACTACATCACCATCACCACTTTTCAATTTGCAGAAAATTCAGCATTATCTGCCAAGTTGGCAAGATGTCAAAAGTGCATAGATTGTTTTAATGAGAATAACTTCTTCCATTGTAGATGAATTTTAGGGACTCATGTCAGGTGTGGGAGAGCTTCTGTGTCATATGCTTTCACATCGCACAAATTAGTAGGATGGTACAGGTACAGAGGCTTGAAGAAATCAACAAAGAACTCTGCTTTTCAAACCAAGTTGAGAGTTGATTTTAGGATACCCTTGGGAATGTGCAACCATGAGTGAGGTGTCCCTGGAGTAAAGGGTCAAACAGGAGCTGCAGGATGGGTTGAGGTGAGTGTGGGTCAGTATGTGTGTGGTAGAGGTTTGGCTAGTACACAATTTAATATCTATTTTTAAAAGAAATTCAGATTATGGAGGCAAATGCAAAATTTTCATAAAATTTTAGGACAAAAATGTTCTGTCCTATTTTCTGTTTGGAGCAAACATTCATAGAGAGTACAAATTCATTTAGCTTAAGGAGAAGCATTTCAGGTTTATCCAATCCAGTGTCGTTATTATATTGGTAAGGAAATAAAAGTGACTTACCAAGCCACTAGAAGCTAGATTTTCTGACTGTCAAGCCTCAACTCTGATTCACAGCTCTCTGAGGAAAAAGGAAATGCAGAATTAACATCTATTGAATATCATCCATGGGCCGGACACAGTGACACCTGCCAGGCACTGTCTTCTTCCCAAGCAGAGGTTAAGGGCTAGGCTCCCAGTTAGATTTCTTCAGCAGGAAATTGGTTCCATCTCTTATTACCTGTGTGACCTTAGACAGGTCACTTAAGTTCTCTGATTCCTAGTTTCTTCATGTATAAAATGTGGTTCATGAATGAACCTTCTTTACTGACAAGGATTAAGTGAGATAATCCTTAAGCCTTAATAGTGTTTGACACATAAATGTTGGCTCAATGAATATTGAATACAAAAAGAGGAAAAGAAACTTGGCATGTCATAGGGGTGTGGGGGATGAAGTAAGTGGGAGGCGATTTTATGCCTATTTTTACAAATTAGAGTTGGGTAAAATTCAGTAATTTGCCAACAAATTGCAAAACCAGAATGTGAAGTTTTATCTGTTTCAACCCAAACTTCAGGTTGTGTCTGCTATACCACAATGCCTTACAGAAAGGTTAAGAGGCTCAGGGAACTAGAAAGAATGCTGGGATCATCCGCTTGGAGAGCTGGCCACTGGGCTCATGCTGAGCTCTGAAAGCCTCCTGGCAGCTTCCCAGTAACTCTAGAAATCTACGAAGCTCTGAACTGGGTGCTGCCCAAGTGGCAGAGGCCAATGAGAATATTCAGGTGATAGTGTAAATATCATTCTAGGTTAAAGTCTGGAATGTAAACTTGGCTTCCTTCAGCTAATTACCAGTCCATTCTCAAGGGCAGGTGCTGTGTGTGCTCTCTTTCTGCACAGCTGACTTACTCCATGCCCAGAACGCTAAGCACTTGCTCTGTAAGACCTTGCTCTGTAAGAACTTGCTCTGTAAGACCTTGCTCTGTAAGAACTTGCTCTGTAAGACCTTGCTCTGTAAGAACTTGCTCTGTGTCAGCTCTGCCAATACTGTGACCTTGGGGAGGTCACTTAAGTCTTCAAGGCTGGTTTAGGACAGACGCTCAGGCCACACCTCCAACGAACTAACGCAGATTCTTACAGAATGAGACCCTGAAATATCTAATTTCGATGTAAACTTTTCACTGAAGTCAAGCTTACATCAGAAAAAAAAAATAGTACAAAGCCTATAAGTGTACAGTTCCACTAATTTTCACAAAGTGAATACAGTCTCAAATCAAGTAATAGATCAATCCAGACCAGAAGACACCCCTTTAGGCCCCCTATTAGTCACTCTCTCCCAAGATAACCACTATACATTCTGACTTCTAACATCATAGCTAACTTTTGCCTATTTTTGATATTTATATAAATGGAGCCACACAGTGTATGTTCTTTTGTGTCTGGCTTCTCTTACTCAACAGAATGTTTGTGAAATTCATCCATGTTATTGCATGTAGTTACAGTTTGTTCTCATTGTTATATAGCAGGGGGTCAACCTCCTGGTTTTTTGGTTTTTGGTTTTTTTCAAATTAATTAATTAATTTATTTATGTATTTTTGGCTGTGTTGGGTCTTCGTTTCTGTGCGAGGGCTTTCTCTAGTTGCAGCGAGCGGGGGCCACTCTTCATCGCGGTGCGCGGGCCTCTCACTATCGCGGCCTCTCTTGTTGCGGAGCACAGGCTCCAGATGCACAGGCTCAGTAGTTGTGGCGCATGGGCTTAGTTGCTCCGCGGCATGTGGGATCTTTCCAGACCAGGGCTCGAACCCGTGTCTCCTGCATTGGCAGGCAGATTCTCAACCACTGCGCCACCAGGGAAGCCCCCAACCTCCTGTTTTGTGAATAAAGTTTTATTGAAGCACTCCCAGGCTGATTATTTGTTCTCCCTCCCCCCTCCCCCTCCTTCTCCTCCTCCTCTTTCTTCTTCTGATGGCTTAGCAGTGGTAAACTATTATTATGATTTTTTGAGCAAATGTCAAGAGGAGAATGTAATAGAATTTTATAAATGAATATTCTCAATTGAATCACATTCTATCAGGGTTTGGCAATACCTATCTGTGTGAAGATGAGATATATGAAATCTCAGTACAGAACAGCATTAGATGAACATCTGCAATTGATTTTGATCATACTTTGAACTTCAATGAAGCAAAATGTGTACTCCCCCAAAGAATTTCATTCTTCATATTAATAGACCTATATTATCAGAAACTGTATTCAATTATTATTTTGTTTTGAATGGTATCAATTTTAAAATTGTGAAAACTGTTTCTCTGTTGTGATATAAGTACCTGTATCCTACATAATAGCCTCAGTTTTGATTTTTCTGGCCCACAAAGCCTAAATATCTACTGCATGGTCCTTTACAGAAAAAGTTTGCTTATCTCTGCTCTAGACAGTGCCCAGTACTAAAACTAAGTGTACACGCAGTAATTTCTTTTGCTTGTTTCTGAGCCTTGGATAATTTTTTCCAACAGAGAGAAGCACACAACTTTTCTCTTATGAAGGTTATGTTCTATACAGGGAAACCAGGCAATAAATAAAAATGGATAATAGATAAGGGAGTGCTATGATGAAAATAAGGTGATGTGATAAAGATGATGGGATAGAGTGATGGGGTGTAATTAGATTGGGTGGCCAGTGAAGGCATTATTGAGGAGGTACCTGAGAGTTAGGAATGATAAAAAGGGGCCAGATGGGCAAAGAGTTTGGGGCAGACCGTAGAAGCATTGGGAATAATAAGTGCAGAAATCTTAAGGCAGGAATGAATTTGGTGCTTTTGAGGGAAATAAAGAAGGCCAGTGTGGCTAGGCCAAGATTAGAAGTGAGCTATAGTGAGAGGTCTGGCAGCACCCAGGGCAGGTCTCCTGTTTGCCTCCTGCACGGATCATGAAGCCTTCAGGCGAATTTGTTTCTATATCGTCTACAGCTGCTTTCACACAACAATGCCAGAGTTTAGTTGCCACAGAGATTGTTTGGCTGCCAAAGCTGAAAATATTTACTATCTGGCACTTGACAGAAAAAAGTTTGCTGACCACTGCTCTATAGTAACCAATCGCGAGTATACCAACATTTCTTTATCCATTTTACTTTTGATGGGCATTTGGATTGTTTCTAGTTTTGAGTTAATACAAATAGTGCTGCTGTGAACATTCTTGTACATGTTTTTGGTAGCATGTGTACATATTCCTATTGGATGTATGGCATGTGTATTTTTTGAAACCTCTGATTGATTCTAGTGTACAGACAGGTTTGGGCACTTCTACTTCAGAGATGTTTAGAGAGTTGAAACCCAAAGTGTTTAAACTGTCGTGCCCAAGGTTACACAGAAAATAATTGGCAGAGCTGAGACTGGCAACCAAACCCCTGTTCCATGGAACAGTGTTGTTTTTCCACTGTAGTTCCTATAGCCGTTATCTTTAGAACATTAACTTAGAAGGTCTTTACTTATCCAAGGTCCTTCACAAATATGACTCTTTTCTACCATATGTAGTTGTACCTTTTAAAGAACAGGAATGGATTATATACATCACTTAATCCAACCCCTTCATTTTATAAATAAGTAAACTGAGGCATAAGAATATTAATAATTCACCCAAAATAGGCATTTGAATCATGACTTTTATCATGTATTACAAAATGATTTTTAACTTGCTGTTGCGTCTGCACTTGTCTTTACATTTAATACTATTCTAGTCAATTAACTGACACAGGAATGCCTATTTGCTTCAACAATTTAAATTTACAGAAATATCTAAATTAAAACTAATAATTTCTCCTTCCCCTTCCAGCTCTATGGCCTCTCCCCTGCCTGCTTCTAGGTGATCCATTTTAACAATTTGTATTTTCATCATCTACATATAAATATATTAAAATGCCTGTAACTGGCATGAGTCCACAACTTTGATGAGGAAGAAATATAACTTAATTTTTCTTTAACTCAGATTAATTTCTGGCTTGAGGTTCCATCCCATCAGTTAGGTGGCCACTCAGTCTCAGTTAATTTGGAATAACCTCCTTTTTTCCTATAACTGGGCCTGCGTTTCAGGGAGGGGGTTACGTAGTACCAAGAAATTGAGTGGGAAGGAGAGCATGAACAGCATCTGATTCTTGGTAATCATAGTGATTGATACCTTCCTTCATCTGGGCCTTGGCCACTGGTTCCCACAAATGCATTGGCCCCTGTTGTCAGACCCTGTGAGGTGTGGTGGTTTCTGTGCCATGAATGAGCCACAGCAATCTGTGCCAGGCTGTCTGAGGCCTTACCTGCCTGGATCCCTACAGCCATTTCCTCTGCAGGCTCTTGCCAGCCGCCCTGCCCTCCACCTGGAAATCGAGTGCAGTTTCCTCTCGTCTTAGATCCCACCAGCCTAGCTGTAGTTTTCCAGTTGCTCAGGCTTCATCTGAGGCTTTTGGCATTGGGCCCCTTTCTTCCGGGCTCACCTCCACACTCACTGCTTTCCTTCCAATACACTCTCACCTCTTCCCAAGCTGGGAGCATCTCCTCTCCAACCTTTAATAAGCATCCTTGTACACGTGTTTTGTACACTTGTATTTTCATTTCTGTCAGATACCTTTTTCCAGTCAGGCAGTGGGGAGACCCCTCTCTTCTCCAACCCTCAAATATTTGCAAGTTTGACTTTTTGGAAACCGGTTGTTAGAATGGTTCTTTTGTTTGTTCATACCTCATTGGGAACAACATGCCCGGAGCAGTCCAGGGGCCTGAATGGGGGTAATGGTAGAAGGGGGTAAAATGTGAACTACTGGAAGAAAAAAAAAAACATGGTTAATATCAAATCTTATCCTACTACAAAAGTAGGCACATCTGTAAAAGAATTATTTAGTTTTGCTTTTATTCTAAAATTGACATTATACAATATATCAAACTGCAGCTTGTACTTTTTCACTGAATGTATCTTGGACAAATACATGCATACAGATATGACTCATTATTTTTAATGGCTTCATAGTACAGTTTGTTCAATTATTCTCCTTGCTGATGGATATCCAGGTTGTTTTTGTTATTACAAATAATGATAGTATTAACCAATATTTATTTGGTATTAAAATATAGTAGACAATGTTTTAAGCACTTAACATGCATTCTATCGTTTAATCTCTATAAAAATTTCATGTGATAGATATTATTTTGCCTTCTTTTTTTGCAGATAAGAAAATTGAGGCACATAAGGATTGAACAACTTACAAGGTAAGTTATGGATTTGAATTTCACCAAGTCTAACTCTAGTGGCCGTGCTCTTAACCATCACATGGTTCTGTGTTTTTCCTTCAATAAGCACACCTGTATACAGGTTTATATAGTTTATTTTTATTTCTGTCATATAACTACACAGAACTGAGATTGTAGGTAAAGTCTCTGTGCATTTTTATATCTTGACAAATGCTAGCAGATTACTTTTGGACTGAAGCAATTTACAGAACCATCCCAAGTGTTCAAGAGTAAGGATTACCCCCAAGACTTACCAACAGTGGGTGTCAGACCTTGTCTGAAGTTATTTCATGCTGGTAGGAACACTCTCCCTCCATCCCAAATGATAATCAGGTGTTTCAGTTTTCACTTCCGTGATTACTAACGTGGATGTCAGACGTGGATTTTCTTAGGTTTATTGGTCCTTCGTATTTCCTCTGCTGCAAATTGCCTGTTCACATCTGTCATTTTCTAATTAATTTGCAAGAGCTCTTTGTGTATTAGGGGTATTAAGCCACTGTCTTATATGTACTGTAAATATTTTCTCTTACAAGATCATTTGTTTTCTTCTTTATACCACACAGTAGTTATACATGTTTATTTAATCGACTCTTTTCATTTTTTCCTTCGTAAACTAGTTACATAGTACTCTATAGTATGAATAGTTTTTGAAAAATATAATATTATTTACCCTGTTTCCTGTCTTGCTAAAGAAAGCTTTTCTCATTCCATAGCTATACAAATGTTTTCCTGATTTTTCTTCTAATATCTTTACAGTTTTTCGTGTTTTATATTTGGTTCCTTAATATAGCTGGAATTTACTTTTGAATATTGTAAGATAGGAGTTGATGTTATTTTCTTGCTAATAGATAGCCAATTATCCCAGTTTCGTTTATCATATGTACTTTGAATTGTATGTATAATGAATATTATACTTCCTCCCCCAATGACTTCCACTCCCAGATATACTTGGATCTACTTCTGGACCCTATTCTTTTCTATTGACTTATCTTTTTTAATATCAGTATCATTCCACTTTGATTCCAGTAACTTTAAAGTAAAGTTAGATATCTGTTAAATGAAGAACTCTCCCCCATTTCTGAAACAGAACTACAAAGTTCATTAGATACTTTTCTTCTCCAGATACTTAATAATATCTCAGTAGACCAGGATGCTACCTTCTTATAAACTGGTTTTCTCATGAATGAAGAAATGCAACTTTTTTAGGCAAATGAAGCTCCTTATGTCTGAAAAGTTACACGATCTGACATTTTTCAAATTCTGTTATATAATATTATCAATGAATTCACCTTGAATTTGGATTAGAATTAGCATTTTCTCTCAGCTTTAGATGTTATCTAAAGTTCAGACAATAGAGAAATAAGCCAATAAGGGGAAAAATCTAGCAAATTTATGACTGATAAAAATCATTATTTTGTTTGAATAGAAACAATTGAATTTAGCAATAATTTAACTGAAAAGTTAAATACTTATTACTCTTGTAATTCAATGTTTATTTTTGGTGTCCCTTCCCCTGCCCCCAATCTTTATCACTAATTTGCACCCAGCTTTAATTTTAAAAGCTTTTTATTCCAAGCTTCATTATGGATGTGAGAGAGCTAAAGTTTATGGGGTTTTTAATGCCAAGATCTTAACTAATTTTCCATCAAAGTCCATGGGTGAGTTGGTTCTTGTGACTTTTGCCTAGGCTATTCCTGTTTGTAAATGTAGCTCCATAGGCATATTTCTCTAGATCTATCTACGTTCAAGCAATCCAAATAGAACCACCCTGTATGTAGTATATTACTAATTTATAACTGAAACTGGCACAACAGTGATTCACGTGCTGTATGTAGTATCCATTACTGCTTCTTACGAACTTTGAATACATTTTTATTTTGGGAAGAATTCTGTCTGAATATCCACCGCAGTGGATTTTTGCCCTCATTTCCGTAGTATTTATTTTGGGTGGTGTTTGTGAGACGATGAGGATCTGTTTTGGTTGGGGACCCTATTCTCTTCCCAGAGGAGGAAGTGACAGCCCAGTGCTTTGTCTCCAGCTCCAAAGCTGTTAGACAGTTCAGACAGGGAGCTCTGTCAGCCAGGCACCAGGAAGGCTTCTCTCTTCTGATGGAACAACTGAACAATTGTTACTATTTACAATGGGCCAAATGGAGAAGTATTCTTAGAACAATAAGAAAAGGGAAAGTCAGCCACCAGACAGGAAAGAAGGCTTTCAAGCAACATCAAACTCAGAGACTGTGAATGTCTTTTAAATGTAAACAGTTTACCCATAGCACCTCTCCAAATAACAATACCAGGGGTGCTTGCCATGTGCGAGGCACTTGACTTACACTATTATCTCTAATCCCCTAACAACCATATAAGACAAGTGTTAATCCCATCTGACACAAAAAGAAACCGAGGCCAAAGAGCTTGTAATAACCACTCCATGGCTGGTAAATGTGGAATTCAAACCCAAATTTGTATAATATAGTTAAGATATCCCCGTACTCTTATCTACCTTTTTTTTAAATTAAAAAATGCATGGAGGTTTACAGTTCTTAATGGGTGAATCTATAATCTCCTTACAAAAAGCACCAGGTAGCACTGAGGGCTCTGTTGATACTCTGAAATATGTTCTTTCTGAGTTTCTCTGAATACTGCAGAGGCAATGGGAATCAGAAGAAAACTTGCTAAATGCTGTGTGATACTACAGCCTCCTTTGTCACATACATAATTATTCCCTCTCTATCATTCTCAAACTCTGCAAACGACCCGTGGGATGAACTCTTATTCTCTTACAGTAACTTCAAACCTTGAAGACAAGTGTGTAGATTAGATATCTATATTCACAATAACCATCATAGTAATTTTTAACAGACCAATTGGGTTATCTATGGCACAAGTATGATATATGCATCTGAAAAATAATCATCTGTTTTAAAAGAGTTGGCCTTATTTCCATTAGAGTTTTAACATTTCACTGAAAATTTCTATTAAATGCTAGATCAATGAAGCAAATCTTACCTTATTTGTAGATAATTTACAATAGGGGAGAGGAGAAAATAATGGATCTAAAAGTGATATGCTCACTGGGTTGTTTTGCATATGTAGTAATATATGAGAAAAAGTAAATAATTGATCTAAGAGCTATAATGGACCATGAAAAGTTGTTAGCTTTCTAGTTGCTTCTGATATAATGACACAAATAATTTTATAGTTTTTGCTAACTTTTTCTTTTGTTCCACTGGGCCCAATCTGGGCCTACTCTACACCTAGGTGGACAAAGGGGATGTTTGTGTGGTATTATTTAAAGCTCCCCTTCTCACTGACTAGTACCATGCTTTCATTCAAGATTTCCTTGTCCTCAGCTCCTGCAATGGCCTGCCACCATTTTTAGAAATATCCACTCTGTAGAGGGGAAGAGAACTTCATGCTCCCACTAGCTCTTGTTGATAACATTTTCACGGATAGGTTAGTCATACATCAGTTACCATCACAGAAAGCAGGATTCTGGGCAAATAAATCAGACAAAGCAGCAGAGCACAGGACAGGTATGCGAAGTTAGGATGGTGAGAATAAGATGACTGGCATCTGGAACTCTGTTGAGGACACTGAACACCAAGAGGAGGGTGGGGTGGAATGGGTAAAGAATGATAAGAAAGAAAGCATTAAAAGAAAAATAATTCCCCCAAAGAGGAGGTAGAAGACTTCCTCATCCTTTTGCCTAAGGTTCCCTGAAGCCTATGGTTGTTAAAATGATCCATCTATAGGACACAACAGACCTTAGCATGGCTGCCATTCCTACAGTCCTCTTCAGAGGGAAACTGCTGTAGCCACAGCACCTGCTGAGGAAGTTACTCTAGGAAGCTCCTCAGGCATAAGTGTCCATATTTGCTCCACATCAGCCTGCTTCCCACAGACAGTTGGAGCAGCGTGCATGCCTAACCCAAAGGCAGTAATCTAGTCAGACCAACAGCCTCCAAGGTGGTCTGCCCTCTATGAATAATGGTGATTGCTTGCACAACCTACTTATTTTTACTTAAAAGAGCGATTGACAGACCAACTGTGGTTCTTCAGTCTTCAGTATTTGGCAGACATTTTCTTGAAAATGAACAAAGTGTGTCTGTCATTTCAAAAAAAGACCTGGCAGTATGTGTTGTGAATGATAAAATTTAAAATTTGAAGTGAAAAATAAAGTTTTGGAAAACGTGTAGCTGCCATCTTGAGTTTGACAGCTTTCCAAAACTGAAACACTTTTTTTTAAATGCTGATGAGATAGGTGATATTAACAAATGTGATTTTTTGGATACCGCGTAATGATGTGTCAACGTTTACAAGATCTGAATATCTCATTGAACTAAATTTTCCAGATGACCAATACTTAATATTACAAAAGCCACGAGTGAAATGTTCATTTAAAGTGCAAGGTAGATAAATGATTTTTTTTTTTTTAGAATAGTGAATTTTAATGTAACCGAGTAAGCAAATTTCATTGATATGATTTCAAACTTCATGTTGCAACTAATCTTTAAGAAACCACCACTTGCTGAGTTTTGGTATTCTATCAAAGAAGGATATCCATAATCATCTGGAAAGGCTATTAAAATATTCCTCCTTTTTCCAAATACACATCTGTGTGAGGCCAGATTTTCTTCACATACTTTAACCAAAACAACATAATGCAACATATTGAATGCAGAAGCAGATATGAAAATCTAGCATTTTCTTTTAAGCCAGACGTTAAAGAGATCTACAAAAATGTACAATAAATGTATGCTTCTCACTAATTATTTCCATTTCTGAATATACAGTTATTTTTCAGAAAATGTTATTTATGTTAACAGGTAATGAGTTGATTATTATTATTTTAAATGCATTAAAAATATTTTTTAAACTTCTCAATTTTAATTTCTGATATGGTAAATAACGATTGATATAATCCACATTAAAAAAACCACTTTGGGTTCCTCAACAATTTTTAGAAGGAAGCTTAAGACCAAAAAGTAGAAGCTACTGCTTTTATTCCCGTTCCTTCTTGAAAAAGGTAGGTAACTCTGAAGAGGAACTACATTTATGGTTTCATTGCAAAAGAAAAAACATCAGATACAAAAAATTCAGAAATGTCCAAAGGGAATTTCTGTTTTTGAGACCAAAGTCCCAAGTTAAATATATGAAAAGTAAAATAGACAAAGACCCACATAACCAAAATACTTTCTTGGCATACTGATAGCTCATTAGCTAGGAATCCAGCATAGTGTATGAACGCAAAGTCAGCTACTAGGTTACATTTAAACTAAGACAATAATTGCACAAACAGGTTTAATCATTGACAGTGCAAAAAAAGTCATCTATTTTGAATCAAGTGAGAGACTTTCATATTTTCAAAATATATGTATTCTTTAATGCCACCAGATTTAGTTACTAAAAATTGGGTATTAAACAAAGATCTTATTTGCATTACCTTATTCACATACAATATTCAGATAACAAAAACAAAGCTAAAACTTTTAAAGTCATGCACAAGCAACTGCTCACCATTTCTTCAGAGGCTTTGATAGTATAAGAAAGATTATATTTTGGTGACGGTGGTAGTTTAAGTTTCAGTCAAATTCTGTCAATTACAATAAATTTCAACAATGACAGTCTCAATTGTTGAGCTTCCAGACTGTGTTTTGTCAAATATTAGCTTAAATAGGTTATTATCTCTGACTTAAAATACCTTCGTTATTAAGATTTTTGTATATATACTCATTATAATAAATATCTGATGTGTAGCTTTTTTGAGTTTTGGTGCAATATTGATTGATGTTTTTCACTAAGTAAGAAATAGGTGTATTTTAAAGAATACAGATACAGACCTGCGGTGCTGTCTTGCTGTTTTTATTATTGTAGTTATACTTCTTATACAAGTGAAAAACTGAAAAAAATTTACAAGGTAGCTACATTAACCAAATTCAATAAAATCTAAGTTAACTATGATAGTTGAATCAAAGATGTGGCTTTCCAGAAGTTAAACCATTGCTGGCAGCAAGCCCCTGGCACTACTCTAGCAGAATTATTTTGGTTTGACATGAAGATACTACAGTGTTATTAAACGGTAAGATGGCTGTATTCACTCACAGCTCTTTGTTTTAACCAAACTGCAGCAAAACCTTCCTAGGTACAGGATACTATGATATCATTGTTCTTCACTCATGTTCCTATTAGTCAGAACTCTTGAATTCATCGGGCACTGAATTCCCCTAATGGTACCAATTTTGACAGTGATCACCCAGATGATCCCGCATTTGATCACATCAATTATTTTATTACCTTTAGAAATGAAAATGCAAACCTTAAAAATTCTGTAGAGAACTTGAGTGACCTCAACTGTGTGACCTCAGAGTCCAGTTGAAGAAACCATGCTTCAGAGTAGAAAGCCTTGGCTGGAGCTGCAGGAAACAGCCAGCCTGCAGAGGAGATAGTCAGGGATGATTTTATTCCTGAAATTGGAAATATACAAGCTTGTCAAAGCTTTCAGAGCTATCCTAATTGAAGGGCCACAAGGTAGAGAAGCTACTCCTCAAAAGAAGAGCCTAGGGCTTCCCTGGTGGCACAGTGGTTGAGAGTCTGCCTGTCAATGCAGGGGACACGAGTTCGAGCCCTGGTCTGGGAAGATCCCACATGCCGCAGAGCAACTGGGCCCGTGAGCCACAATTACTGAGCCTGCGCGTCTGGAGCCTGTGCTCCGCAACAAGAGAGGCCGCGATAATGAGAGGTCCACGCACCGCGATGAAGAGTGGCCCCCACTTGCCGCAACTAGAGAAAGCCCTCGCACAGAAACGAAAACCCAACACAGCCATAAATAAATAAATAAATAAACCCAAAGTTTAAAAAAAAAAGAAGAGCCTTTCTTTTTCTCGGGAAAGCTAAAATTTACACATTGATTTCCACTTACCATTAAAAATAGGAAGTTTCCATGTCAAGAACATTTTTACTTGCAAATTTTATATAAAATTACTAGCGTGCATATTTTGGCAACATTTGCCCCATTCTAAAATCTAAAGCAGAAGTCAGCAAACTGTACCAACTGTGAGTGTAATTCAGCTCACTGTCTGTTTTTGCACAAGTGTGAGCTAAGAATGTTTTAAACATTTTAAGAGTATTGTCTTTAAAAAAATAAAATAAAAAGGAAAAAATAAGCCAAATAATAAACAGAGAAGGTATGTGGTCTGCAAAATACAAAAGAGTTACTCTCTGACCCTTTACAGGAAAAGTTTCCAACCTCTACTCCAAAGAACTGCCTATTTTTTAAAAGTAACATCAGTCTTGTCTTGGGGGAGGGGTTGATAGTATTCATATTCTGTCCTCTTTCTTCTTGATCCTCTTTCATCCTTTACCTTTGCCTCGCCTGTTATCAAATTAAAGGCTTTTAATATATTGCTATATATATTTGTTAAATAAATACTATCATTCAGTCCTTTATTTTAAAAACAGGTGAGAAAGCAATTTATATTAATCCTCTTATTTTAAAAAAAACACTAAAATGAAATAGTCTGCTTAAAATTTTTTTTTCCTGTGGGACAGTAATCTTGAGAAAAAGAAAATGTGACCTATTTACCTTAAATACAGTATTAAAGCAAAACTATTCCTTATAGTCTTCAATTTGTCCTCTCATTCTTTTCTTTAGTAATAAAAAAGTAGGTCACTAACGTTCCCTAAGTTTGGGAGTAACTTGAAAAATGTTTAACCCGCGCTCAGGGCTTCCCACGCTGAATAAGTAATTACTAGACCCGGTGAAGGATAACAGAACATGAACTTCGCTTTCTAAAGCTCTTTTCCCAGGAATTAAAGCATGAATAATATTTGTTTAGTAAAAATCTAAATGGATTAATACTCTCTAAGCCTGCAGAGAAATTCACTTTCAGAGCTGCAAAAAGGTTTATAAGCTTCATTAATAATCCATTTTAAGTATGATTAAGTGCTTAGAATATTTTTAAATACCCAAGAATTAGTTGTTTGATTAACTATTATGTTCTCCTTTACCTGACTCAGAGAACACATTTAAATAGCTGAACAAATGTCATAATTACTCACTAAGGAAATACAATGCGGTGGGTAAGTGTCTGGGTTCTACGCCATCTTCGATGGATTATTTAGGAAAGAACATTTGAAACTAAGTCCACAAGAATATGCACTGGGACACAGACTGCTGATGAGAGCATTTGGTCCTCAATTCTGAACTTGAAAGACTAAAGAGAATAATGTTTTCTTCCCTGAAGGCAGATAGATGGGTACTTGCTAAGAACTTCCTTAAGCAAGAAAGCTAGGATCCCTGCCGCGTTCTCCAGCCCCTCACAGTCTCGGTTTCCTTCGTTCCGGAGTTCTCCACAGGAAGCAAGAAAGAGGCACCAGAAGAGGGACACTGTGAAGCATCCTTGGTTTTCTAGGACTTGATCTACATTAACCTGTGTGCTGCCCGTGGGTCTAGATGGTGAGCCCACCATAACCGGAGGCATCTCGCCTGTTAAGAAATGCTGATCCAGAACTTAACTCAAGAAGCCTCGGGGTCATTAGGGCTGCACCCAGCACGCCCCTGGCACATCACGCACACACCTCTTTGTACACAAACTCTTGCCAGCAAACAGTTCTGTAAGGACTTTGGAGGAGGTCGTGCCCTCCAGGTCTCTGGAAAAACTGGTAAAGGTCTCTGAGGACACAGAGGGCACTGCCTTCCCAGCACCAGGAGAATCCTGCCCTACACCCTACCGTCCTTATCTGCAAACTCAAAGTGTGGTGTTCAGACCCCCGTGGCTGTGGGCAACAGCCTTCCCAGAGCTGAGACTACAGGCTGCTGGAGCTGCTCTCCTGGGTGCCTCACTGCTGCTCCTGAACTTCCACTCTAAGCTCCGTTCTTTCCCTGACCCCTCAGGCCAGCTTGGACCCAAGTCCCGACATGTCCAGGTTCTCAGACTTTATCCCTCCAAGTATGCATGAGTCAGGGCAGCTGGGATCTCTGGATCTTAAAGCACCTCCTCCTGCACCACTCGCCCCCCTACCGCCTGACCACACCTCCACCTTTGCCCCTGCTGGATCTTGACCTCTGGCGCTCTCAGAGCAGCCAGCCAGCTTGAAGTCTGAGCTTTGGCCTGTGTCCTATAATTCAACCTTGTCTCCTCCTCAGGCTTAATGTTCCTACACTTGTTTTATGAACTTACCCTCCAGCTCTGAGCTCTAGCTCTGCCTTGGCTGGCCTGTTACCTGAGCCACAGAGCCAGGCTGGCAGAGTCCCTAAAGTCTCTTCATGCCTATTCCCCAAGTTTGCTGAAGCTATTTCTGTGCTTCCAGATTCCAAGGAATCTCCACATACAGGACAAAAGTGGAAACTAAGGGAAAGAGAGTTAATAGGGAGCACATTGTCCCAGTAAACTTCCGCTGTGAATGCTGGATGAGGAATTACTGAAAGGCAGTTCTTACAACACCATTGACAAGTATTCTTAAGGGAAGGTGAGGCTTGGGTGATAGAATGAGATAGATATTCACTGGAAGTAGAACAAGCCTGAACCGAAAGCTCATCTCTTTTACTTGGCTCCTTTCATAGAAAAGAAAATGGAGAACCAAAAATATAAATTGACTTGACCAATATCACTCTAATTAAAATAGAGCAAAGTTGGAACGAGAGTCTTGCTTCCTGGTTGGGTATGGTATTCTCCACCTTTGTTCTTTCAACAAGCATCCATTGAGTATCTACTCAAGGCCATGTTATTACAATTTACCAATTCTTGGGTATATAATAGGTGTTAGAAAGATTCAAAATAAATATAACAAAAGGAGCCATTTTAAGGGACAGTGATCTGGTTAAAAAAAAAAAAAAGTAAATATATCTTAAGTATTTTAAAGTAATCCAAGGTTATTTATGCTTGTGTGGTAATAGAAGTATATGTAATAAATAAATAGAAGTTTTCATGGGAATTCAGAAAGAAGAACCATCAAATTGGACTGTGATTCTCAAGGAAGACATGTTGGATGGTACAGAAATTAAACTGGGAGACAAAAGGTAGGATTTAGATCCTTTGAAAGGAGTGAGAAGGATTTTTAAGTAGGAGAAACTGAAGTTTTTTTTGTTGGGGATTTAGAAGAAAAGGTTGTATTGTTTGTGTAGGGACAAATTATAGAACACCTTGGGAAAAAACAATCAAAAGTGTTCAGTAGGCACTATTGTCCAAATTTACTACCAAAATGTAGCTAGAGCTCCAATTTGGTAATGAAAGTATAAAAAGGTCTTGATTCCCAATGACCTCTGTGTCTCTATTTACTTAAATTTGCATACACATCATGATCTTTGCTTATGAGTTACAGAAGCTGAAACGAAGAACTTAGGTAATATTGCTTTCAGCAGTTGAATACATGCTATAAAAATAAAATCAAATTCCAGAAAAAGCAAAAATTAATTAAAATGGTTGTTATAATTTCATCAGAGCAAATGTCCAATACCATTATATCTGCCATGAAGATCATTTAACTGCAAAAATGTTTTTTTGTGATATTTTTAAGAAACTAAAATCTATTTTCATAGTTCCAGCTTTTATTCCATTAACTGATATTCCATGTGATGTTTATTCCACAAGAGCCAAAGCAAAAATGATCCGTGAAGAAGACATTGTTGTTATTGTAGTAATGGTCTCCACTAAGGATTAAAATGCTCACTATTTTACCTATAGTTTTGGGGAGAGATCAGTATTTTATACAGAAACACTTTTGGCCACAAATTAATTTTTCTTGTGCCTTGCTTTTTTTAAATTAAATACCTTCTGACTGAAAATTGTTTCTCCATAATAATTGGTAATAATAAAATAAATGTATATTGGAAGATTTTCCACAAAGGTTGTCTCAGTATATTCTCATAAAGTCTTGCAAGGTAGCAATTACTGTTTTATTTTTTGATGGGTCAGGATATTGAAATCCAAATTAATTAAAAGTCTTTTTAATTCCTATAACAAGTCAATGGAAAACCCATATTTTGAGTTCATGGCTGGCTTCCCAGTACATTGTTCTTTTCATCAGTCTTGTATATCATGTGTTGATTGCAATGGAGCAATGATTGAAAATCCCCATAAAGGTTACCTTAAAATTGTTTTATTGTTTCAGCCAAAGTATTTTATCATAGTCAAATGTGGTGATTTGTACTCTTGTGCTTACTCTGCACTGGTCCACCAGAGCTTTGCTTGGCACAGTTTTAAAGTTCTCACTTATAAGTGGAAACATATGCCCTCCTTCATCTCCTGTGTCTGCTCTCCCCTCATCCAGTATCCTCCCTCTCACCCGGATGCTGCCACATCTAATGAGCTTACAATTATTTTTAAACTTCTTTCCATGAGGTGGTATCTGCATACCAGCTGGGGGAAGACAATGTAATCCATCTTGCAGAAGTTAAACCATAGGTTATGTGAAGACCAGGAGGTAGTAAGAAGGGGATATTTGATGAAACTCTCCATAGAAATGTCAAACTCCATGTCACATTTCTATCTGACTCCAGATTTCAGAGTTCAAAATGTTTGTGCTAGAACCAATCAGTGGAATCATTTCAAGTTTGGAGAAATATTTCTCCCAGATTAACAAAGAAAGACAGAGAGAGAGTGAGAGCGAGAGAGAGAGAAATGGAGGGAGAGAGAAGAAACGGAGGAATGGAGGAAGGAAAGAGAAGCAAAGAAAAAGATGAAGAGAAAAAAAAAGGAAAAGAAAGAAAAAGAAAAAAAAAGGGGGGGTGGGCAGGGCTTTTTGTGCGTGCATGTTTTCCTACTCAAAAAAGTAATAATGGCTTAGCTAATTTGATTCATTTGACCACTGAAGATGGTTTTGCTTAGAGGACAAAAAATTTCATATGGCCAGTGGCCTTAATTTGCAAATTCCTATCAGAGGTTATTAATGGGTAAATAATGCTATGACCAAAGAACTAGACAAGGGTATATACATATTCCTGTTGAAGAACAACAAAATCACATGTGAAAGAACAATTTAGATAATGGTCCAGTACCATGTAGTTGTTAGGAGCTATTGCCTGAGGTTTCCACCTGAGGTAAGGAAGGAACATTACATGGCCCTGCCATGGCCATGGCGTTCTCATCTCAGTAAGCATCACCACCAGCTACTTCGGTCCAAGCCTGGGACCCATCAATGCTTTATACTTTCTTCTCAAAAGAAAAACACCAGGAAAGGGATCTAAGAGAAAGAAATCTCCTGACTAATTGGAAGGTGGGTGGGTATGCTAACCAGTCCTCTTCATCTCTCTCATCTTTCTTCGCTACAGCTGTCTTACTTTAAGCACCCATTTTGTTGTGCCAGTATAATTCCAACAGTAGTTTGACTCTTCCTTTCTCCCTAATCCAGCTACCATGCTCTTTCCAAAACACAAATAAAGTCCTTTCACTTAAAGAATTTATAATCCTTGAATGCCCTGCCCTTGCCTCAGGATAAAATTCAAAGGCCTTCACCAAGAATGCAGGGCCTTTTATGAGTCAACCCTTATTTAATTATCAAGTCTCCACTTCACATTCTTTCGTCCCTCAAACTGCCCATTGAACAAACTTCCATGTGGTTCCAGAAAAGGCCACACTGTGTCATGATGCCCCCCTGTCTGTGCACTAGCTGTTCCTTTGGAAGGGTCCTCTCCCCTGCTATTTCACCTGACTGGCTTGCTGCTGACCTCATCTCTTTCGACAAGTCTCCCTGCCCCAGCCTGCTTCATGGTGTCAGAATCTGTTTTAGGTATCCCTCCGGAGGCTCACTCCCGTCTCACGATCTACTTTCCCTTATCATGGCAGCTATCAGAATTTGTTCGCTCTTCTGTGTCCACACTAGATTTTTAACTCCTTCCTCGCAGGCACCTAACACATTCCTGGCACAGATAGATGCTCAGTTCAGTAAATCCTTGTTTAATGACTTAAAGAATTAATGAACTAACAAACCACATGGTAACCAAAAGAAATGAAGAGGAGACAAGGATATGAAGTTTGGGATGGGTGGTAGTGGTGGTAGAGTTGTTTCTCTGCAGTGTTACCTAAACTGGATAAATTGGCAAGAGTCCAAAACTGGACTGGGTTCTAGTCTAACTTTGACCCTAACAGTGCACCTTCAGGCTGGCCTCTAAACCTCAGCTAACTTTTCTATGTATAATATGACTCTCATATGTTTTTTGGTATGTGTGTGTGAGGATAAATAAAATATCACAATACCGTGTTTACAACATTTGCTAGAACATGCTAATAATTAAAAATCTAATAATTGAGAATCTAATAAATAATAACTACAGTCCCTTGAAGTTCTTTCCCTGATCCTACTGAAGTCAACCTGTTCAAATCAACGACCAAAGAGCTTTAGATTAGCAATTTAAGATAGCGAATTATCAATTAAGCAAACAAAAACTTCTTGTACAGGAGAGGGCAGAGAGCAGAAGCAAGAAGAACTACAATCCTGCAGCCTGTGGAGCAAAAACCACATTTGCAGAAAGATAGACAAGACGAAAAGGCAGAGGGCTATGTACCAGATGAAGGAACAAGATAAAACCTCAGAAAAACAACTAAATGAAGTGGAGATAGGCAACCTTCCAGAAAAAGAATTCAGAATAATGATAGTGAAGATGATCCAGGACCTTGGAAAAAGAATAGAGGCAAAGATCGAAAAGATGCAAGAAATGTCTAAGAAAGACCTAGAAGAATTAAAGAACAGACAAACAGAGGTGAACAATACAATAACTGAAATGAAAACTACACTAGAAGGAATCAATAGCAGAATAACTGAGCCAGAAGAGTGGATAAGTGAGCTGGAAGAGAGAATGGTGGAATTTACTGCTGTGGAACAGAATAAAGAAAAAAGAATGAAAAGAAACAAAGACAGCCTAAGAGACCTCTGGGACAACATTAAATGCAACAGCATTCGCATTATAGGGGTCCCAGAAGGAGAAGAGAGAGAGAAAGGACCCGAGAAAATATTTGAAGAGATTATAGTCAAAAACTTCCTTAACATGGGAAAGGAAATAGCCACCCAAGTCCAGGAAGTGCAGAGAGTCCCAGACAGGATAAACCCAAGGACAAACACTCCAAGACACATAGTAATCAAATTGACAAAAATTAAAGACAAAGTATTAAAAGCAACAAGGGACAAATGACAAATAACATACAAGGGAACTCCCATAGGGTTAACAGCTGATTTCTCAGCAGAAACTCTACAAGCCAGAAGGGAGTGGCATGATATACTTAAGGTAATGAAAGGGAAGAACCTACAACCAAGATCACTCTACCCAGCAAGGATCTCATTCAGATTCGATGGAGAAATCAAAAGCTTTACAGACAAGCAGAAGCTAAGAGAATTCAGCACCACCAAACCAGCTTTACAACAAATGCTAAAGGAACGTCTCTAAGTGAGAAACACAAGAGAAGAAAAGGACCTACAAAAACAAACCCAAAACAATTAAGAAAATGGTAATAGGAACATAGATATCGATAATTACCTTAAACGTGAATGGATTAAATGTTCCAACCAAAAGACATAGGTTTGCTGAATGGATACAAAAACAAGACCCATATATATGCTGTCTACAGGAGACCAACTTCAGACCTAGGGACACATACAGACTGAAAGTGAGGGGATGGAAAAAGATATTCCATGCAAATGGAAATCAAAAGAAAGCTGGAGTAGCAATACTCATATCAGATAAAATAGACTTTAAAATAAAGAATTCTACAAAGACAAGGAAGGGCACTACATAATAATCAAGGGAGCAATTCAAGAAGAAGATATAACAATTATAAATATATATGCATCTGACATAGGAGCACCTCAATACATAAGGCAACTGCTAACAGCTATAAGAGAGGAAATCGGGGTAGGGGATTAAGAGGTACAAACTACTATGTATAAAATAAGCTACAAGGATATATTGTACAACACGGGGAATATAGCCAATGTTTTATAGTAACTATAAATAGAGTATAACTTTTAAAAATTGTGAATCACTATGCTGTACATTTGTAACTTATATAATATTGTACATCAATTATACTTCAATAGAAAAAGATTAAAAAAATAAAGAAACTATTGATAAAAAAAAAAAGAGGAAATCGACAGTAACACAATAATAGTGGGGGATTTTAACACCTCACTTACACCAATGGACAGATCATCCAAAATGAAAATAAATAAGGAAACAGAAGCTTTAAATGACACAATAGACCAGATAGATTTAATTGATTTAAAAGCTTTAAATTTTGATAAACTTTGCCTTCTTCAAGGTTACAATGGTAGTCTCCTATGAATTGTACTAGAGATTGTATAGTTTTAGTCTTGACAGTAAGATCTATGATCAATCTTAGTTTTATGTAATGGTGTGAGATAAAGGTTGAGATTCAATTTCTTTTTCCTGTATTTTTATCCGGTTGATCCAGCATCATTTGTTAAAAGGAAGATTCATCTCCATGAATTACATTGGTATTTTTGTTGAAAATCCATTAACCCTACATTATGTGTGGAATTATTATCGACTCTATTCTACTTGTCTAGTCTTACAAGTACCTCACAGTTCTGATTTCTATAGTTTTATAGCAAGGCATGAAATATGATGTATATCCACCAACTTTGCTTCTTCTTTTCAAATTTGTTTTGGTTATTCTAGGTACTTTGCATTTGCATATAAATGTTGGAGTCAGTTTGTCAATTTCGGGGGGGGGAAGCCTGCTGGGACTTTGATTGGCATTATATTGATTCTCTAGATCAATTTGAGGAGAATTGAAATCTTAATGATATCCATTATTCCAGCTCATAAATATGGTGTATCTTTCCATCTCTCCATTCATTTCAGTCTGCTTTCATTTCTCTCAGTAATGTTTCATAACTTTTAGTACAAAGGTCTTATACTTTACTTTGGAAATTCAGTTCTTAGTATTTTATGTTCTTTGACATTATTATAAATGGAATTGCTTTTTTAAATTTTACTTTAAAATTTTCTATTAGTAGATAGCATTGATTTTTGAATATTGAACTTGTATTCTTACTAAGTGAACTTACTAAGTTTACTTTAGTTCTAGCAGTCTTTTTTTGTGGAATTCCTTAGTATTTTCTACATGTTATCTGTAAATAAAGATAGATTTACTTCTTCCTTTCTAATCCTTATGACTGTAATTTCTTCCTTAAATGTTTAATTGAGTTACTAGGAAGTCATTTGAGTCTAGGGATGTCATCATGAGGAATTTTAAAATTATGAATTCAATTTCTATATGAATAGGATTATTTTACCACTGAGTGTGCCATTAACCATAAGTTTCTCATTGACCCCATTATTAGACCGAGGAGATTTTTCTTTCTAATTTGCTGTGAAATTTTACCATGAAAGGGTTTGTATTTTTTCAAATTTTTTCTCTATTAACTGAGAGAATTATTCTGTTAGTGTGCTAAATTATATTAGACTTTTGAATATTGAACTAACCCTGCATTCCTGAGATAAACACTACTTGGTCATAAAGTATTATCCTTTTTACATATTGTTGAATTCGATTTGGTAATATTTTAGTAAAAATTTTTGCACTTATGGTCATGAGGAATACTGGTCCATTATTTTCTTTTCTTGTAATGTCCTTGAAAGATTTTGGTATCAAGATTATGTTACCATCATAAAATAAGTTAAAAATTATTCCTTTATTTTCTGTTTTCTAAAAAAAGTTCTCTAAACCAGTGCAATCATCTAGTCTGGCATTTTTGTTCTGTTCAGGTTTCTATTACAAATTCGATTTTCAAACCAATTTTGGACACTTCAGATTTTCTCTTTCTTCTTGGGTCAGTTCTGGTAAAAATACTTTTCAAGAAATTCATCCATTTTACCTACGATGTTAAATATATTGACATAAAGTTTTTTACAATATTCTCTTATGATACTTTTAAAAACTATTGGATCTCCCTTTTTCATTCACAGTGTTGGTTAGTTGTATTTATCTTTATCAGCTTGCTAGGGCATTATAAATTTTTTAAATACCTTTTCAAAAACCAACTTTTGGCTTTTAAAATGTTCTGTATTGTTTTCTTCTTTATTTATTTATTCCCTTTTCTTTAATATTTCCTTTCTTCTACTTACTTTAGGTTTTATTTTCTCTTTTTCTAGTATTTTAAAACAAAAATTTGGATTATTGATTTAAAAGATTCCTTTTTTTATTATCAGCCTTCAAAGCTTTAAATTCTTCTCAAAATACTCCTTTAATTTCAATCAACAAATTTTGATAGGTTATATTTTTATTATCATTCCACTTGAACTATATGACCAGCTTTATTGAGATACAATTTACATAAAATAAAATTCACTCATTTTAATTGTACAGTTTGATGAGTTTTGGCAATTACATATAATCACATAATCACCATCAGAATCAAAATATATACTATTTCCATTACCTCCCTGCAAAATTCCTCATGCCTCTTTGTAGTTAATGTTTTCCTCTGATCCTAGAAATGTTAATGCCTGTTTCTTTACATCCTTAATATGTCCTTAATGTTAATGTTTCCTCTGATCCTAGAAATCACTGTTCTTTCTGACACTAGGGTTTTGCCATTTTTAGAATTTAACATAAGAAAAGAGATACTATAATAGTCTTTTGGTTTGACTTATTTCATTGAGAATAATGTTTTTAGGTTCATTTATGTTATGTATCAATATATTAATATTATGTTCCATGATAGTTCTAGTAGTATTTCACAGTATGAATTCATCAATTGATGGACATTCAGCTGTTTCTAGTTTTATCGTTTATGAATAATGTTGCTATAACATTCATATAAAAGTCTCTAAGTGAACATATATTTAATTTCTTACTTCAATACATAGGAGTGGGATTGCTGAGTTGGATGATAAATGCATGTTTAAAAAAACTTGACACTGCCATACTGTTCTCCAAAATTACTGTAACATTTTGAATGTCCACTGTGTGGGAGTTAGAGTCGCTCCACATTTCTCATTGGCACTTGGTATTGCCAGTCCTTTTAATTTTAGCCATTTTAGTGAGCATGTAGTGGGATCTCACTGTAGTTTTAATTTACATTCCCCTGATGACTAGAGATGTTGAGTATACTTTCATATGCTTATTTGCCATCTGTATATCTCCCTTTGTGAAGAATTTGTTCAAATCTTTTGCCAAATTTTTCATTGTGTTTGTCTGCTTACTATGGGATTGTAAGAATTCTTTATAGATTCTGGAACAAGCCCTTTGACAGACATATGCTTTGCAAATATTTTCTCTCAATCTACAGCCTGCCTTTTATTTCCTTCAGTCAGTGTGTCTTTCTAGAGCATAAGTTTTTAATTTTGCTAATGTTGATTTTAGCAATGTTGTCTTTTATAATCAATGTTTTCTGTCCCCTGTTTAATAAATCTTTGATTAACTCAATATCACAAAGATTTTCTCCTATGCATTTATCTATGAGTTTTATTGCTCTTGTATTGGGGTCTATGATCCATTTTAGTTCACTTTTGCTTATAAAATGTCATAAGTGTCAAGGTTAATTTTTTTAATTCATAGAGATATACAATTATTTCAGCACATTTGTTTAAAAGACTGTCCTTCCCATATTAAATTACCTTGGCACCTTTGTTGAAAATCCATTGATCATGTAAGTGTGGTTCTATTTCTGGATTCTATTCCATTGATCTAATTGTCTATCTTTATACCATTGCCATACTGTCTTGAACACTGTAGCTTTATAATAAATTATGAAATTGAGTAATGTAAGTCCTCCAAATTTGTTCTCCATAAATAAAGGCTAATATCCTTAATATATAATAGCTCCTAGAAATCGAGATTAAAAACCCACCAAAAATAGAAATGGGCAAAGGACATGTATAAAAAGTTCACAGAAAAATAAATTAAAATGTCTCTGAAAGTTATGACAATATGTTGTCACACTCATGATAAGAGATCAAATGTTAAAGCTACTCTAAGACAACATTTGTCCTCTATTGGATTAGCCAAATCCAGAAGTTTGACACACATTCTCTTGGTAAGGATGTAGAGAAACAGGCATTCTCACACATTTGGAGGGAGAAAAGAAAATTACAATTCTTAAGGAAGGGAGACTGGAAATATCAACATTACAAATGCATTTACCCTTTAAGTCAGGGAAACTGGATCCCAGAATCCAGCTTTTAGTTATACCTGTACCCAAACAAAATAGCATATGCAGAAGAAGTTTGCATCTTGCAGCATTGTTTGTAATAAAAGAGACTGGAAACTATGCAAGAGTACAGCAACTAGAAGACTGGTTGAATGAAAACTAAAACATTTATATATTGGAATACTATGCGACCGTCAAAAAGAAAGAGGAGGATTTCTACATACTGCTATGGGGAAATCTCTACATTTTTAAATGAAAAAAAAGCAAAGCATAGAAGAGTAAGCTCAATCTTTTGTACAAGAAACAGAGGTATAAGAATATTTACTTGGATATGCATAAACAATAATATAAAGATAAATAGAAATTCAGTAATAACTTAGAGTGTGTGTGGGGAGAAGGTGGTGGGTGGGGACACTTCTCAGCGTACATTCTTGTATAGTTTTAATTTTTGAGCCATGTTCAAAAAAAATTTTTTTTTAAGAGAAAATAAACTCAAGGAAATCCAGGGAAATATTATAAGAATGTTGTAATAACATACTCGGGTTTCTGTCCTACTAGATGTGGTTTGGTGGGGTGGTAGCATGTGAGGGAATCTTGCCTTCCGGGAAGGCGGGGCAGGGTCTAGGGGGCTCAGTGTTCACAGGTGGCGTCCGGGCACCAAGCCATTCCTTACAGTCAGAGCATTAGCCCAGTTTATTTTGGTCCCACGCATGGCCTGGTTCCACTCATTGTCTTGGCTCTCTACACTGGTAACTCCGGTCATGAAACTGCCCTGGGGAAAGAAGTAATAGGTTATCCAGACCAGCTTCCTCTCCCTGTCACCCGGCTCTGTGAAGGTCTTGGGGAAACATTAGCAAGTGTTTCCATCACTTTTCTTTGAAAGGCCTTTCTATAATTACCTTTTCTCTCTCAGGAAGACAGTTTCATTGCACCTAATCTAAATTTGGGTTTCCTAATTCCATTGCATATCTTATGAAAATAGTTTGGACAATGCAAATAATCATCCTCTTTGCTGATGTTTCAAGGAGGAAAAGATTGTTAAATGATTCCTCTAACCAGAGCTTAAGTTGGATGCTCTCAAGATTTTCCCTTGGTAAACTCAGAGACGCAGAGCAGAGGATTGCCCATGCTGCTTGCTCAAGCAGACTAATCTTTCTGGGCATTTGGACTAAACAATCACTACTTCTGGAGTCTTCCTTCAGCTTTGGCCCCAGCATCGCCTTTTAATAGACCATATCTTCTATTATTCACAGCAGTGGAGGACATCACTGGAGTTGAAAAAATGTACAGCTGTCCCAGAATGAGGAAACAGATGCACCTAGGGCCAGAGAAAAGTGCCATCTACCTGGTCTTATACTGTACAGCATAGAGAGAAAGAACAACCATCCCAGATCCCCTTCTCTCTATGTGCCAGGGGTTTGAGGGGAACCATGAATAATATGCTTATGTTCCCTGTGCAAATCTGAAGGTAATTGGTTTAGGTGATTTGAGTGTGACCAACAGAGAAGCCAGGGGTATTATTTTTATGGATGTTCCCTCTGGACATATGACAAGAGGAATGGAAGTTCTTCTCTAAGCAACTGGATATGAGACCAAGAGAATAAAGAGGGAAGGGCGATGAAAAATATATGTGTAACTCAGGCATATAAGGTCCCTCTGCCACACAGTTAACACGTCCTCTAGCTCCTCGCTACTGAACATGTGGTTTACAGGCCAGAAGCATCAGCATCACTAGGGAGCTTGTTAGAAATGCAGAGTCTCGGGCCATACTGCAGATCTGCTGAATGGGAATTTGCATTTTTCACAAGATCTCCAAGTGATTCAAATGCACACTAAAGCTTCAAAAGTGCTCCTCTAACCTGCAGACATAAGCAGAATGGTATGTCCCTCTCACCTGAGCTCTCCCTTTTAGCCACTCTTCTCCTGTACTTTAGATACCTCCCAGGCTTGGAGTCTGAATGAACCCAACAGATGCATGTTCTTGCGTGGGACCCACTGAAGCGATGGGATGTGATATACCTCCCTTTCATTGCCATCCTATCCACTCACTTGGCCCAAAGCAGAAACACCAGATGTTTAAATAAAGCAAACATCTATATTTTAAAATTCAAGAACAGTTTTAGAAGCATTCCTAAAATAGGAGAGGGAAAGTTCAAACTCTCACCTTCTTGAACCACACCCCTCTCAAGATCCCTCCTCTATAATTCCATCCACCTCCCGGGACATTGCAGTGGGGGGTTCCCCTCACTTCCGCCTCGCACCATCCTCCCTACACCCTTGCAACGAGCCAGGTCTGTGACATTCGTTCTAAAGTTGTGGATTTCAGCTGACCTGTGAGTGATGTGGGTGATTCAAGGACCCTTTGTCGGTGGTGGAGATGAAACTTCCTGATTCGATATGTGGCTCCATTTCCACACCAGAGTGAGCTGCAAACAGATGGGTCCTCTAACTAGGAGACTTATTGAGATAGTGTGTCACGGAGGAGGCAGTTCAGTGTGATGAATAAGAGCACAGCGTGGAGCTAGACTCCCTGCATTCCAACCCCGGCTCTAGTTAGAACAGCAACTGGTAAGCATTGGATAAGTACCTGCTATCATTACGTGGCGACAAATAATTTCTAAAATTATTCAGAATGCTATGGCCCCGTGAATGTAAAGAGCAATTTGTCCTGATTAGCTGAGAGCCTGATACAGATTTACAGGAAGGAAAAGTAACATCTATGCTGAAGAGCTCTAAGACCTTTCGTGCTGGGCAAGAAAAGAAGTCAAGATTTCTTGGTGCTTCTTCCTCAGCCTCAGTCTCCTGACTTCACACATAGGCTTATTGCATCTGAGCATCTTGAGTTGCTCAGAAAATCGACACCGCTTTCCCAGTGTTTCAAGTTTCCCTGTTATTTCACTTGACTCTCATAGTATTCTTTTCTTATTGCAAATATTTGTCACGTGGGGCATCGCTGTTAATTTCCTTCTTGAACATGATGGGGGAATGGAGGAGCTGGCATAGAATGATTTCCATATAACTGTATAACTATAACGAATAGAAGTAAGTACTCAAATGAGCTAAATACAGATAGAGAATTTTAGCATCGACATTTCTCTTTTTAACAATACGCTAATTGTAATAAGGTCTTTTTTGTCCAGAGGTATTCAGAATAGCTCTCAGTAAATTTGGATCATTAAGAACAATACTCCTTGAGTGACTAGATGTTCTGTGTGGTGAGTCAGCCCTGGGGTGGTGTCCTGCATTGTGTATCTGCTAGTGTGGCTCTAGGAATCATTGCCAGGCTGGTTAATTTGGTCCAGATATTAACAAGATGGGAATCCTATTTTGAAATATGCCAAGACTTACAAAAAAAGAGGGAGATCTTTACCACCATATCAGGTGGAATTTTTGTGTGGGTTTAGAACATTTCTAGATTTGCTATGAAATTTACAAAGTTATTTTTATTTTTTTAAGTGGTAGAGTAATGAAGTGCTATTTAAAGAAATAAAAGGATTTTTTACACAATATAATTATGAAAATTCTAACTAGAAGAAGCTCAAAAGGTCATCTACTGCAACATTTCGTAAAATGTTGGCATTGCTTCAATGGTACCCTTGATGGAGATTATTCTATGATAAAGCAGAGAAATATGTAGTCTCAGGAGCCAAATGAACTGGGGCTTAAGTACCAGTCATATCATTTCCTGGCTAATATTTGACCTAGTTCAAGTTGATTAATTTCTATTAGCCTCAGTCTCCTCATCTACAAAATGGTATGTAAAACCTACCCTAGAGTTATTAGTAAGATTTAAATGAGATAATATATGTATAGAAAACACTCAGAACTATGCTTATGTGTGCCATGATGCCATATAAAGCCTTTTGTCATAAGTGTCCAGTGAAATTTCATAAAAGCAAAACCATTCAAAACTTATAGTTCTGTGAGCCTTTTTTCTTGTCTACCTTCTTTGAAGAGTTGTTATTAGGAATAGATTTATAATATTTAAAGCCCCTAGCACATAGTAGATGCTCCATAAATTACAGGGGTTATTAGTATTTCTTCCAGATGAATATTCTACATCTTTTATTTATTCATCAAATATTATTACTGTGTGCCAGTGGTTTAAGGAAACCCAATGAATAATACACTTGTGTTTCCTGTCCAAGTGTGTAGGCAATCGGTTTGAAGTGTTTTGAGTGTGACAGGCAGAGAGAGGCCAGGAATTTGGGGCTAAGTAACAGGTAGATGATGGTGCCATGGATTGAGCTAGGGCAGACAGAGGACAATAAGACTTTGGGATAAGGGGATGAGGAGGAGGAGCTAAGAATTCTACTTTTCACATATTAAGTTTGAGATGCGCATGAAACATTCAAGTGAAAGGTCATAGAGGTGGTTAAATATATGAGGCTAGAGATGATATTTGGCTGGAGAAAATCATGAGTTCATTATCACACATACATGGCATTCAATACAATGGAACTGGATGAGGTGCTTTAAAAAGTTGTGTAGAAGGAAAAGAGAGCCCCAAACTGAAATCTGAGGGGCTCAAACATTTAGAATTTGGTGGAGGACAAGGAGCTCAAGAATACCCCAGGAAGCTGATATCATTGATGGATGGCTTAAATGTGTAAGATGTTTCACTTTGAAACTGTCTCCTTGGAATTTCAAAATACTGACCTTTTTAAACCAGCATAGAGCAAGTCTGTTCCTTCAGGTAGATGAGGAAGGCTCCCTGCATGTCTACTGGATTTTTTTCCTTCAGCCTAAAAATACCCACATGTCCCGGAACGTGACTCAGAAGCAGACATCACCCAAACCCTACCCTCCCAGCTTGACCAGCCAGCCACCTGCAGGACTTTTAAGCAAATACAGGGTGAGATGGAGTAAAAGGAAACCAGAGGAATCACTTTCAAAATCCACTGCTGTGGTCTTAATGGATCGTGACAGTGGCTACAACTAACAGAGCAGTTGTATAAAGCATGGAAGTAATCTTTTAGAAATAACCATAAGGCTAAGAGGGCAGATTCTAAAGTCAGTTGTGCTTCCAGCAGCTTTAAAAATATGGAGTAAGAAGGCATGTTCTGGTGATATAAAAAAACTACAAACCAGCTGGACTTCTGCTGGAATTAAGATGGACTGTTCACATTTCTTCCTTGAGTTCATGACACCGGCTAATTCATATGTCTCTGCCTGGTCCTGATTTTGATTTCCATTTCATAACTCTGATTTGGTGCATTTGTTGCTCAGTTGTGTGATCTTATATTTGGATATCCATTAACTGACTTTGACATCACCCCAAGCTCTGCCCTCCACTTTTCATTTTGGAAACAATATTTACCTACTACTTCTTTGATACGTACCTCAGGTTTTGGTCTTGCTGTATCCTGATATATCTAGAGAAAGCCATATGTAAAACCAGGCACTGTATGTTAAAACTCCAGCCATTAGGCAAAAGTCAGATTTTCTTCTTGTGCTCTGTGTAGAGCTGGAGATTTATCTGCATTGGATTTTTCAGACACCTCTGCATATCTAGCACAGTGCTGTGCTACCTAATAATTTCTTGACCAAGAAGCAGTGGCTAGCCAAGTCAGACCATTCCAGCCTGGTGGGTCTGTGAAGTGTGATTGCCATCTAGGTACTAAGTATCTGACCAGGTAGTTGGTTGAGGTGGTTCTACTCAAGGTACCATGACTCAGAGCTGAATTTACTTCCCTTTGTGACGCTAACCATCACCCAACAACAGGACCATAAACTGGGCTTCCTTCTGGCGTGGCTCTTGCTACTGCCTTTCTAAGGCTCACTCATTGGGAACTTCCTCCTAAGGACGTCTTCTACCTCCTTCTTTTCCAAGCAATGAGTTTTCAAAGCTTGGGCACATCAGAATAATCAGAAAGAGCTTTAAAAATATAATATATGTAAGATATTCTTTAGGAGATTCTCTTTCGGTAGACTCAGGTGGAGAATTCCACATTTTCTAAAGTCCCTTCTAAAGCTTTCTAAACCTGAGTGACCAGGTTTGGAAACCACACTTCCAAAGAATCCAAGTCAGAGGCAGTAAGGTCATGGCTTCGTGGGCCGTATCTTCTCTCTGGTCTCACTGTATCTGGTTAGCAACATCCAGTAGCTGTGTTGGCCAGTTTGTTCCCACTCTGAACACTTCTTCATTCTCAGGTTCTGATTCTCAGGTCTTAATGGTCTTACTGGTTACTCCAGATTCTCTGATCCCAACAACCCTTTTGATTTCCTGTTCTCATCCACTGAGAAGATCTTAATTTAGTTTCTGTGGTTTGATACAAGATAAGGTGGCACAGACTACACTCATCAATATCCATGAACTCCAGATATTTCCCAGTCCCCACTCCCTGCCCCCCCATCATGTTACTAGTTCTATCCAAGGGATTGGGAGCAGTAGAGACACATATAATTTCTAGGATGAGGCCGTTAAAGGCTGGTGTGAGTTTATATCCTTCTCCTCCTCCATAGCAGCAACCTTGAAAGTCACATACTGAGATGGCATCCTCACAAGATGTAGGCCACCTGCATGGCTGAGTCGTGGATGAAGGGGATTCCCTGCCAGTCTCCATCAGTCTCTATGGGAGCAGTAAATAAACTTTTTTTTTGCTGAGCCACAGAGATTTCAGGGTTAATTTGTTACCGCATCATAGTTGACCCTGTCCAGGACCAAAACAGAAACAACGACTTCTGGGTAAGGTGCTCCCAAGAGAACTAAGCCCAAGCCATCAGAACCCATCTTTTTAATTTCTTGTCCTCTGTTCCCTTCCTAATAGCACATGGAAGCACCACTGGAAACCACAGAGGACAAGTCATGCTAGTTACATGGATGAAAGAGCTGTGCCTAACAGTGAAAAAAATGAATCACTAGATTGTACACCTATAACTTATATAATATTATTACATCAACTATACTTCAATAAAAAAATAAAACTACAACTTAAACTGGGATTGACATTTCAAAAAAGTCATTTTCAATCATTTTTAATTCCTTTAATATTTCCCTTAACTCATGTACATTCTATATCAAAGGTGGCAAACTCAGGTGGGAAACTCAAATGCATGCAGTAGGCAGATATAAAATAATGAGCAATGGTAGGGCCTTGCACTTGGAACAGAACAAACAGAAGAAGGCTTGACCACCTCAAGGTATTCAAGGGTACTCTGTAATGGCCTATATGGGAAAAGAATCTAAAAAAGAGTGGATGTATGTATTCGTATAACTTTTGCTGTACACCTGAAACTAACATAACATTGTAAATCAATTTTATTCCAATAAAAATGTTTTTAAAATAATTAAGATATTCAAAGGAAATCAAAGAAAATAATAGCTCCAACTTAAATAAGAGGCTGCAACCCAATCATCAACCTGCCATGGCAGCTATGGCCTGAAGCTCTAAATTCTCCCTTGTAACTCTTGTCAAGTCTAAGAGTCATTTTTGAAATTTTACTATACACATGAAAAAATACTATGCAGCTATTAAAAATGTGATGTGCAGGGGCTTCCCTGTTGGCGCAGTGGTTGAGAATCTGCCTGCTAATGAAGGGGACACGGGTTCGAGCCCTGGTCTGGGAGGATCCCACATGCCACGGAGCAGCTGGGCCCGTGAGCCACAACTACTGAGCCTGCGCGTCTGGAGCCTGTGCTCCGCAACAAGAGAGGCCACGATAGTGAGAGGCCCGCACACCGCGATGAAGAGTGGCCCCCGCTTGCCGCAACTAGAGAAAGCCCTAGCACAGAAACGAAGACCCAACGTAGCAATCAATCAATCAATCAATAAATCTAAAAAAAAAAAAAAAATTGTGATGTGCAAAAATAAACTCAAAATGGATTAAAGACCTAAATGTAAGGCCAGACACTATCAAACTCTTAGAGGAAAACATAGGCAGAACACTCTATGACATAAATCACAGCAAGACCCTTTTTGATGCAGCTCCTAGAGAAATGGAAATAAAAACAAAAATAAACAAATGGGACCTAATGAAACTTAAAAGCTTTTGCACAGCAAAGGAAACCATAAACAAGACCAAAAGACAGCCCTCAGAATGGGAGAAAATATTTGCAAATGAAGCAACTGACAAAGGATTAATCTCCAAGATTTACAAGCAGCTCATGCAGCTCAATAACAAAAAACAAACAACCCAATCCCAAAATGGGCAGAAGACCTAAATAGACATTTCTCCAAAGAAGATATACAGATTGCCAACAAACACATGAAAGAATGCTCAACATCATTAATCATTAGAGAAATGCAAATCAAAACTACAATGAGATATCATCTCACACCGGTCAGAATGGCCATCATCAGAAAATCTGCAAACAATAAATGCTGGAGAGGGTGTGGAGAAAAGGGAACACTCTTGCACTGTTGGTGGGAATGTAAATTGATACAGCCACTATGGAGAACAGTATGGAGGTTCCTTTAAAAACTAAAAATAGAACTACCATACGACCCAGCAATCCCACTACTGGGCATATACCCTGAGAAAACCATAATTCAAAAAGAGTCATGTACCAAAATGTTCATTGCAGCTCTATTTACAATAGCCAGGACACGGAAGCAACCTAAGTGTCCATCATCGGATGAATGGATAAAGAAGATGTGGAACATATATACAATGGAATATTACTCAGCCATAAAAAGAAACGAAATTGAGTTATTTGTAGTGAGGTGGATGGAGTTAGAGTCTGTCATACAGAGTAAAGTAAGTCAGAAAGAGAAAAACAAATACAGTATGCTAACACATATATATGGAATCTAAGGAAAAAAAAAAAGGTCATAAAGAACCTAGTGGTAAGACGGGAATAAAGACACAGACCTACTAGAGAATGGACCTGAGATTATGGGGAGGGGGAAGGGTAAGCTGTGACAAAGTGAGAGAGTGGCATGGACATACATACACTACCAAATGTAAAATAGATAGCTAGTGGGAAAGCAGCTGCATAGCACAGGGAGATCAGCTCGGAGCTTTGTGACCACCTAGAGGGGTGGGATAGGGAGGGTGGAAGGGAGGGAGATGCAAGAGGGAGGAGATATCGGAACATGTGTATATGTATAGCTGATTCACTTTGTTGTAAGGCAGAAACTAACACACCATTGTAGGGCAATTGTACTCCAATAAAGATGTTAAAAAAAATAAAAATAAAAATAAAAACGTGATGTGAAAGAACAGTAGCTGGCAGAAAAAATAATATATATATATATATATATATAGAAGTTAAAAAGAATAAAATTTTGCCATTTGCAGCAACATGGATGGACCTGGAGGGCATTACGCTAAGTGAAATAAGTTAGACAGAGAAAGACAAATACTGTATGATATCACTTGTATGTGGAATCTTAAAAATATAACAAACTAATGAATTTAACAAAGAAGAAGCAGACTCACAGATGTAGAGAACAAACTAGTGGTTACCAGTGGGGAGAGGGAGGAGAAGAGGGGCAATATAGGGGTAGGGGATTAAGAGGTACAAAATCTAGGTAGAAAATAAGCTACAAGGATATATTGTACAACAAGGGGAATGTAGCCAATATTTTATAGTAACTATAAATGGAGCATAACATTTAAAAATTGTGAATCACTATATTGTACACCTATAACATATAATATTATACATCAACTATACTTCAATAAAAAAATAAAACTACAAAACAGTTATAGTATGATACCAATTTTGTGGAATAAAATGTGTAGAAAAAAAAGACTAAAGGGTACCTGTACCTAGTTAGCAGAGTTAATATTCACTCCAACCCAACAGAGTGGATATCTCTGGGTTGTAGGATTACGGGTAATTCTTACTGACTTCCTTTTATTTTTGTGTATTTTCCGTCTCTTCTAAAATAAACATTTTAATCATCAGGAAAAAAAATCTTATCTTAAAAATCCATATTTAGGAATAAAGGGTAAATATATAAGTATATTAGCTATGAGAATTTCTAGTATTTTAATTCTATGTACTTTATAATACAATATAGTGTGTGTGGTGTATTATAAGTCTAGCGATAGTTTACTAAGTTATATAAAAACTAACCTGGAACTGCCATTCATTTACAAATTCTAGTTAAGTTGAAACATACATCTCTATTATCCTTTACATATTTCAGAAAGAAATTATGCCCATCTTAATGATTATCATAACTATCTTGCAACAACAACTTAAAAATATACCATCATGGGCACAAGTTGTAACAGGCAATGAAAAATTGCCTGTAATTATAATTACAGCTACCAAAAGAATGCAAATAATTAAGAAGAATTTTTGTTCTCCAAGCTTTGTTCCACTGTTTATTCATTGGAATGGCTTGGCAATCGTGAGTTCACAACCAGCCTGAGACTGGTTCATTAAACTCTAATCTGATTAGGTCTTTTTGTTTCTTTGTTCTCTGTGTCCTCAGGTGGCAATTTTGGCTGAACATTGCAAATTTTTGCCCCATGTCAGGTACAGAAACATAACTTTGCCTGTGTATTACATAATAAGAACACAATTCTCAGGCCTCAATCCTAAAAACGCAACTCTAGTTAACAGAGTTCCACTTCTGTCCAAACAGTCTTCAACATGTGAATTTTGTTACATATGTAACAAAGCACTACACATGCATTTATGTGGGATAGCCAAATGTGTATAATTTCCCAGAGCCATTACCAGCTACATATAAGTTGCTTTTAAAAAATTATTTTAAAACATTCCTAAATGTTTTTTATCTCAAGAAATTAAACATTGATCTAATGTAATTTGGAGTCAGATAGCAATATGGGTGGAAAACATGGTAAGGGAGGTCATTTGTCAGGAAAGGGGAGTGAAACCTAGGGTCAGTTAGAGAAGGAGAATCACAAAACCATCTGGAAAAGGCTTTACGTTAGATATGAAATATAATTAGGACTCAGCAAAATCTTCAATACCGAAAAGCAAATATGAGTCATTGTGCTATGCTGATGGGCAGAAAAGATCGTGGGGGACCATGGCCAACAAGTACATTCTATCCCAACAGTCACTGCTGGATGACCCTATAGTCATAAATAAACAAACATCAGAAGTTTTCCACTTTAATGAATGCACTGAGAATTGTATAATCAAGAAATCACCCAGAAAAGACAAGTTGTTCTGCTAGACTTATACATTTTATGTTATTTCAAAAAATAAAATTGTATTTTTGTTTATGTGCTTAATAGCTTAGGAGGTCTAAAAGTCTTATTCTGGTTCTGGCAACAATTCAGGTGAATATGGAAAAAAAATGAAGACGTATATCAGGGCAGGTCCCCAGACTTTAGTATATTCTGCATGAGACATGAGTCCTGACAGAGGAGGGTAGGCGTAAGCCTCTAGAAAGTTCTAGAATGGTGGCTTCTGAGGGTGGGTGCACTCTCAGGTTTAGTCTTCAGGCACCTTTCTCGACAGCATGCCACCATCTGGGCATGCGGCCTACAGATCCTGGACCAGCAGCTGGTTTAATGGAGACGTACGCTACATTAGGAGGGATTCTAATTGTAATTGGTGTTGTAATATTTACACTGTTGAAGGTGTTTGGTTCCTTTCTTGGAAGCTGAATATGAAAACTGTCTGCCAGCTGGCTGTCAACCTGTGAAGGATGGGCAGCACCATATGATCAAAATAGGCATGATGACGAATTTGGTCTATGGAAGATCTTCTCAAGTCTGTAATGACACCAAAATGAATTGTCCTCAGTTGAAAGGAACCAATAAATTTTACTTTAAAATCTATAGAAACACACCTGTGTTCCCCATCACTGTAATATGACTCTGGCTTCTAAGTTCGCAATTTTATGAAAGAAACAGAAAATCCATCTCTCACTTAAGCTTCAGACCACTGGGGACTTGAAGAGGGACCAAAGAAACCCTTACAGGCTCTCTATTTTTTAGTTTTTGGTGCTTAACATGCGCTCCTAACATTAACGAGCTTAGTTCCACAAAGCACCTTCTGGACCAAAAGATAAGACTTTCTCTCCCCCAAATCACATTTTCTCAAATATTTTCAAAGCTGAGATATAAGCCTTTTAATAGAATTATGCAAATGTTGCCCTAACTCCAAATGTTTTTGGAACTAAATACCTCTTTGAAGAGTCACTGTTTTGCCATGTCCACATGAGGAAACAAAAGCTAGGAACAGCAGGCAAGGAGGGGGTTCCATGAGGACACCCCAAACTCGGCTTTTATTTGTGCCCAAAGTTATTTTGTGCAAATTCAGAGCAACCTCTGCTTCTAAAAGGCCACACTCGCTGGGATGAGAATGCTGACCAGTCATTAAGGGATTATCTTCTTTTCAGAGTAGAAGCCCAGCTCAAATGCACCTCACTCCTGATTTGAACTCTCTGGATGATGGGATAAAAACATCCAAGGCACAAGCCCAGGGCGATGAGCAGTGAAGCAAAGACACTTGCATCCCTCCCCAAACCGAGATGCAAAGGTACATTTGAAAAAGAAAAGCCATGGCTTGGTGAGAAATAATTTTCTACTTCCTAGTTTCTCTCTTAAAACAATGGAAGACATTTTCTCGGAAATCAGACTCAGGAAAATATGACTGTAAATGTTTTCTTTCAGGGTGACACATGCTTAGCATTTCAGACGGGGTAAGACTCCTTGTTTAACAGAAGACTAGTATACTCACGTCCGGAAGATATATTGTGGAGAAGCAGGCCAACTGTTCTGATTCCGCAATTCTTGGGCCTTCTGCGTGTGAGTTAAACCAAATCACGTACTTGAAATTGCCACAGGGGCACTGTCTTATCACTCAAGTGACTCCTTGGAACTCAGTGCTGATGAAAACGGTGATTTTTTTGGGGGCTCAGGTAATGTTGCAACAAGAAAACAGTGTTTATGTTTAAAGCTGTCTCCTCTGCCCTACACCTAAATGATGCAGGGGGGCACATTTAGGCCCTGGGCACAGCTCCAAAGCAGCTTGAAGGACCCCAGCTGCCTTCTGAGCTGGCCCTTTCCATCAGCTAGCTATTCCCTTTTCAAGGTGAATATGTTCAGTGCTGGAAGGTAAAATCTTTGGCAAAACAGCCTCAGACAAAGGATGGGCACAGGAGAAGAGCAGCACACGTGACCTTTGCCAAATTATGATTTTGATCCCAGTTCAGCATTTTGAGGGTCACTAGCTCAGGATGACATTTATTGCCAGCGCGGCATTTCCTCATAATGAGGTCTCAGCTGAAAATCCAACTCCCATCAGCTTTCCAAAATTCACTTTTATATTTAAAAACACACGCGAGATGACAAATCCCCAAAACTCCAGCCCTTTCTCTCTCCCAGAGTCATGCCTGCCTGCCCTGGCTCTGTCCCTGTGATATGCCCTCAGCACAGCTCTGTGCCTGCAGCTGGGAGGTGAGTTGCTTGCACAGAGGCTATTTGCCACCGTCAGTCTAGGCGATGTGCACACTAAGCTAGCATCTCCACCAAGGAGTTTAAGTCGGAAACACCAGCAGTTTCAAATATGTAATCTGATTTCAAAATCAAGTTCCTGGGCTTCTGCTACATCCGAGTGTCCCCAGCCACGTTGGGCTTGACTGTCACTCTCTTGTCTGCTGTGTAACTTCTCTTGCAGGTTGCTTGATATTTATCTGGCTTTAAAATTGACATCTCTAGGCCAGCAGAAGTGAAGGAGTTTCTTCCTTGATTTATTTGTTCTTGTTTATGTTCAGTTATGATTAGAAGCCACCTCTACATAGCTGCTCTGTGGTTTGTACTGTGTTTGCTTCTGGGATTTCTTCTAACAGCACTGTTCCGTAGAATAACAGTAATATTATGAAAATGGAATCCGTTTTTACAGTTTAGCATGAGGTGGATGGTGCTCTTTTATTAAAAATTGCTGAAGGCTGCAATTTGTAGGTAATTCATTAATCCATGTGAGATTTAACCTTAATATGTATTTTCCCCAGAGAACATTTTTCTATAAGCAGAAAGACAAAAATGAAAAATTAAATCAAACCAAAACACACCTATCAAACTCTTCTGATCAGAATAGCAACGTCCTCTCTGTGCTCATGTATCTCTGAAAAACATGGCTCCCCACTTTGGTCTGAAATGTCAGGTTGTACAAAAAAAAAAGAAAAGGAGCCGTTGGTGGGTTTTTTGGTTTGGTGGGGTTTTCTCCCCTAAAATGACAGAGACTTCATAGACACAGGTCAACTGCATGTTCTTTTCCAAGAAATTTCTGCAAGAAGCTTTTCAAATGTGGTCATATTACTACTTTAAGTATGGATAACACAGCAAAGAGGAAAAAAAAGGATGTTTTGGCTGGTACACGTGGGTATTAGTTTGCAGTCTTGAAGCTAACTGAATCTCCATAGACTCTGGGTTGAGTCCAGGGAATGGCTCTGATGCTCTAACTGGTTCAAACTGGTTTGGTTGCCTGAGTTAGAAGTGCTGAAAGGGAACAGAAAACAAATCTCCTGACTGGCTGCTTTTCTGAGCATCCTTACACAGGGCACAGTTGTGAAAGATGGTCAGGAATGACAAGCAGACAGGTTATGCCTCAGGGATAAAAGAGATCAATCAGAACTATAGGTATCGACTGTACTGTAAAGGGACCATCAGTGTGTGTGATGAAGTGGATCATTTTCTAGTTTTCAGAATTTTAAAATTCAGCATAGTAGACTCAGAATAAACCATTTTCCACTGCTCTTATCATCTTCGAATGTGCCCTGCGATGTTAGAACTGTTAAATATTAGCTTTTTCTTTATTTTTCTGCCTCCCCTGCTAGAAGGTAAATGCTAAGGAACCTGTTTGCTTTATTTATTCCTCTAGCCTTAGATCTGCACTAGTGCCAGGCACACAGTTCTTGCTCAGTAAATGTATGTGGACCAAATACTGATTAATCTCTATCAACTTTATGTTCCATGAAGCTGACTGATGATATGCCTATAGCTTCTGAAATAACATTACATTATTTCATAGTCACTGAACACCAAAGGCAAAACCCCACTTTTTTATGTCAACATACAGTACAAACTGCTAACGTCTTGAGACTTTTAATATTCTTGCTTCAAATGAGTTGAGGCCTCCTCCTCACGTGGAGAGTTACTTATTGGTTATCAATTTAATTGCTTATGAGATTGTTTATTTCTTGAGCGGAGGCCAGAAATAACACTGGAAGAGAAAACTCTTTCCAAAGTTCTCTTATGAATGTACCACCCAACTAAAGAAAGCTGAGAAAACATTACTTCAAAGTGCTTTCAAGAAAGTGACGTCAAATTTTGCACACCGATGCAGTTCTGCTTTTATTTCACATAAGCACACGTATCTGTTTTTAATAAAATGTTGTTAGAGAAATCTTGTTACTTCTGGAAAGAAATGAGGAACAAATGTCCTCTTACAACTTGCAAACTTTAGCCAATATGTTCTTGGACTAATGGGCCTGTCTCAACTGGTGTGCTTTATAAAAACGGCAGATTTCTAGGCCCCATCCTGAAACTTCTGATTCAGTAGGTAAAAGAAGGGTGCAGAAATCAGAAATGTTTATAATCACACCAGGTGATTTATATGAAAGTTGTCTGCAGACATTACTTTGAGAAAAATAAAAAACGCCCTGATTGGTAGAAGATCCTATAAAATCTTGGTTCCCTTTGAGCTCAACTCTCATTAGATTGTAATTTAGGCATTTGGCTGCCAGACAAATTCCTATAAATTTTGATTATAAGAAAAGTAAAATGGCTGAGAGCCTATTAGAACATCTTATCCCGTTCAAAAATGTTTATCGTTTCTATTCTTCAATAGACTGAGGCTTTTGTTTAGGTTGATGCTACCAATGTGGGCAGAAGTCAAGTGCAGGAAAAATAAATCAATAGAAATATTCCATCTTCATTTGGCAAACCACAAAACATTTTCTCCCATATTACCTAATTTGATTCTCAGAGTAACTCTGTGAGGGAGTCAGGGCAGGTATGTGTTAATCTAATTTTGCATATGAGCAAACCCAGGACCAAAGAGGTTCTCACTTGCCCAATGCTAAGTAGAATTAACAACAGAGAAGCCATCCCTCTTGGGACTGCTCGTGCCTAGTTTAGTGTTTAATTACTCTTCATGGTCCCTTACATATATCAAAATATACTTTCTCATTGCTTTTCTTCCCTGACTCTTCTTTCTCTAGAGATGTTGCATGGAGAGTTCTTAGCACATTGCCCAGCTCATGGCAACCAGGAGGAAGAGGAGGGTTGGATGTTATTGTTGTACTTAAGAGTAAATTAGATAGGGCTGCCCTGGTGGTGCAGTGGTTAAAAATCCGCCTGCCAATGCAGGGGACACAGGTTCGAGCCCTGGTCTGGGAAGATCCCACGTGCCGCGGAGCAACTAGGCCCGTGAGCCACAACTACTGAGCCTGCGCGTCTGGAGCCTGTGCTCCGCAACAAGAGAGGCCGCGATGGTGAGAGGCCCGCGCACCGCGATGAAGAGTGGTCCCCACTTGCCGCAACTAGAGAAAGCCCTCGCACAGAAACGAAGACTCAACACAGTCATAAATAAATAAATAAAAGAACGTGAATTTCTAAAAAAAAAAAAAAAAAAAAAAGTATATCTAAGTATTTAAAAAAAGATTAAATGAGATAATGTGTGTAAAAAGTGCTTTTTGTAAGTTATGCAATAGTATACATATCCATGCATATATGCATGTATTATTATTACTAGTATTATTATTAACACTACTACTATTGCTTGTCTTTTCCTAGGCTTTAAGCCTTCAAAAGGGAAACTCTTGAAGCTTACTCAGTGTATCTAAGGAAAAAAGAGCCACCAACAGCAAATTTGGTGATAAATCATAAAAGGAAAAAAATGGAGGAAGGAATACATGCAAAAAGAAATAATACTTTTTTAGAGTAAGAAACAAATTAGAGTGTGCTGAACTTTGAGCAAGTGCTCAAATGTAACTGAAATTGAATTGTGGGAGGAGATATATGACTTCTCTCCAAAACGTCCCCAAATGGTACATAAATAAATAAGTATACATAAGCTTAGAATTTCTCCTTTATTTTCTCAGAAAAGTTCTTGTAGTTGAATTCGAATCTGCCCGAGATGTTGGCCGCTTCAGAGGAATCACACAGGTTGGCACCTGTGCTGTGAGGTATCCTGACTGTACCGGGTCTGAGAGAGTCTTTTCTATCCTGGAAGCAAGGAGGCATTTCTCAGCAGGACGCTTTGCCTACTTCTTACAGCCCGATAAGGGAATGTAACACAGACTGCCTCACTGCCTTGTTATTTTCACTCTTAATATTTTCTGGTCTCTGCACCTCATTTCTTTGCCCATAATTCTGTATTGCCAGTTGTAATCAAATCCTACCTTGGAAATGTCAGACTTGGGAGGAAAAGAGAGCAGTTGTTCCAACAGCTGCTGCTGTGGGCTCTTTTGCTGTGTCATGGTGTGAGGAGTGCTTAGATGTGAAGTTGAATTACCAGAGTCCTTTCCATCAGACAAACACTGCCTAAGTCTGGCGTACATAACTGGTGTGATGACTCGAGCCAACTGTTCAGAATAGGAATGGAGTAAACATCAACGTACTACAAGTACCTGTCTCTGTGTACATCAGAATAACTTTGCATAAAGGTCTGAGGGGCTTGAAAGATTTTTCTCAGCTAGTTGAGTCTGAAAAAGAGAAAACAAAAGAAAGCTTGTCGTAGCTGACAGATTCACAAATGTCATGCATCTCACAACAAATTCCGATTCACATTATTATACTGACGTACCACTGATTGTAGTCTGGATTGGACCTAACTTAAACCAGAATCTGGATCAGATAATACCTGGCATGCTCACTTAACTTACTGGGGCATCAGCTGCCAATGCTTCATCTATCCCGACTAAAATGTTCACTTAAGAAATCACAAGTCTTAGCCCCCTCTAGAAGCTCATAAATCTCCTTCGAATCCCATTACACAACACAACACCCACCCAACAGCAAATACTTAAAGGGTGCATTCAAATAGTATTTGAGAAACAAAATTCAACATGCTACTCTAGGAATTCCCACTCCTACTTCTTTAAGGGAAATGTTTTAATTGCTGAGAATGGGTATTTTTTCCTGTTCTTGAGCCTTGTAAGGAGCTTGAAAGCAAAAGACACTTTTCCTGTGACATTTCCCTCCAAATAGAGAGATGGGGAAACACCTTTAAGATATTCAGAGGACACAAGAATGTGGTCATCCCCAGCCCCACTAACTAATCTGGTCTTTTGAACCAGAAAGAAATCAAAATATTTCAAATTCTTTACAGAATCCTGGGATTTCAAGATGACGCAGACTCTCTGGACTCTCCACTCCATTCCTTTGTTTCCATATCTGAGTATCTTCAGGCTGATAAGCATCTGCCTATAATAAGAGCTCTATTTGCTAAGCATCTACTGTATATCACACCCTGGACCAGCAGCTTCACAAACCTCATCGCATTTGGAATTTTCAATCCCTGGAGGTATTGTTTGCACACCTTGCAGGTAATGAAAAGAGGGTCAGAAAAAGGTAGATACTTTGCCTAAGGCGATAAGAGATAGACAGAAAATCTGAAGCCAGGTCTGTCTTCCTCCAAGACTGTGTGCTCTATTTCTGTCCGCACATCTGCACGTATGTGATTTGTTGTACAGAGATATCGAACTTCCTTTATCCAGATTCTCTGTTTACTAGTCATATGACTCTGTGCAGGTCACTTATCTTCCAAAAAGGTAGGTTTCTGACAAAACGGAAATGACAATTCTTGTTCCTTGTACTTCATAGGATTGTTGAAGTGAAATGAAATAACACATATACAGTATTTTTGTAAGCACTAAAAAAGTTTTCAAATCACAGGTGTGCACTACTCAGGGTTAGGTCTGACTATACAGCAGAAAAGTCATTGTGGCTTTTTAGGCTGAACTGTATGGCATGTGGGATCTTAGTTCCCCAACCAGGGATCGAACCCGTGCCCCCTGCATTGGGAGCATGGGGTCTTAACCACTGGACCAACAGGGAAGTCCCAGTTGTGGCTTACATGAGAAGAAAATTGATTTCTCTCTTATGTGAAAGATGACCTGAGAGAGGCGGTCCGGGAAGGCATGGCAAGATGCCCAACGTCTGGCACCCAGGGTCCTTCAGTCATGCTGATCTCTTCCTTAGTACATCACCCCATGGTGCCATACGGCCCCACCCACACTGACTACATTCAGCAGATAAGAAGAAGACCAAATGAAGGGTGCACTTCCTCTCACAAGAATCCTTTCCCAGAAGTTGAACACATTTCCCATTTCCCCATAATCTTAGGCTATCCACTAAAGCATATAGAGACATACAAATTATGTTCAGGTGACAGGATTTATTAATAAGGTTTTAGATGCAATGAGTCATTTTCCCTCTGAGAGCATAAACGATGCTTTCAGATTATTTCTAGAAGATACACATCAGATATTATCCTTATTTCCACGTGGCATATGTGAAATACAGAGTGACTACAGGGCTTGTTAAAAGTCACATGGTTAATGGATAAAAAAATCCCAACAAGGTATTTGACAATTGTACCTTCTACATAATTTTTTGCACAAAGCAGCTGGAGAGAAAGTATAAAATTCATCCAATCAGCCAAATGTTGGCAGGAGAACAATCCAAACATCCTGAAGAATGACTCAAATGTAACTGAGGAAACATAACTAAAACCAGGGTTCTTTCCATCAAACTAGAATGCTATAACCAAAAATCTAGTACTTGAAAAATTGGGAGGCAAGCAGAAATAAAAATTCTAGCTACCTACTCCCTCACTTCCACATTTCATTTTCATTTTCTGTCTAACAGTGACAATTTTAAATATATGGAGCCTCTAACGATTGACTCTGGTACAAGCTCCTGCTTCTTCCCATAGACGACTGTCACGTTGACCAATGACTAGCACCAAAGAATGCATCCTCACAATGTTGAGATATGTGTAGAAAGAACTTCAGGCTAGCACCACTTATTCAAGGCTATAACAAATTATTTTTAAAAATAAAGTATATACAGTGTGTTGTAGAATAAAACATTGTGCAGGGAATTTAGGCTAAAACACAAGACTATGGCAGATGTCTAGTCTACCTCTCCCAGACAGCCAGGAGTCACTGTCACTCTCGTCTCACTGAGATGTCTCTAAGAGGGATTTGCACACTGCATGCTTCCTCCCATACCTCATTCAGGCCTCTACTTAAGTGTCCCCTCCTAACACTGACTTCCCCAGTGGCCTTATCTAAAAAGCCACACACACTCCTCCACCCCACTCTCTCTCCCTCACCTGTTCTAATTTTCCTCTTGGCACTTATTAGCACCTGACACTGGCTGTGTCTGTATTTCTGTCTTTATAGTCTGTCCCCAAATAAACTGTGAACTCCACAATGTGGGACTTTGACTTGTGGACTGCTGTATCCTAACTTCTGGCATATTTACAGAATAAATAAAATAATGAAATATTGAGAATTTTAGGCACTCTGATAGACAAGAGAAAATAATTGATTTGGGCAGGTGATGCCATGATATGCCCCTTAAATCATACCATAGGTGTCTCTGACTAAGCTTACAAAAGCCTTCAGAGAGACCTCAGTGCATCTTATAGGACACTTTTCACTCTCATTAAAATGAAAAATGTAGATAAAATCAGTCACTTCTTTCAAGGCTTCTGACTGATTTCCATTAAGGTTGCTGCCCTTACAATAGTTCCTTAAGTGACTGGTAATAACCTTCTTATAAACTCTCAGAGTAGAGAATGCCAAACACATCCACATTCATTGATTCATTCATTCATTCAATTATGCAACAAATATTTTTGGAGTACTTACTATGAGCGAAGCAATATTCCCTGAGGATATGGCAGGAGCCAAAGTTCCTGCCTTCATGGAGTTTATTTTCTAATGGGAAGAGAGATGGGTGATAGACAAATCAGCAAGTATATTTTGGAGGGTAAGAAATGCTGTAGAAAAAAATAGAGGGTAACAGAGATCAGGAGCTGAGTAAAAAGGGATGGAGGGGACAGTTACACCAAGGGAGATTAGGGAAGAAGAGAAGAGAATCTGAAGAAACAAGAGGTTATGCAATGTGGAAATGTGGGGGAGGGTAGTTTCAGGGTTGTATCTTGGCAGAAGGAGAGGCTCCAGGCTGAAGAAGAACCAATGAGAAAGCCCTGAGTTAGACCTGTGCAGGTGTGTTCTGAGACCAGCAAGGGGGCAGTGTGGTGGGATCCGCTTAGCAGGCGGTGGGTCATTTGGGACAGTGTAGTCCTGGGGTCAGTGTGTGCGGAGAACAGTGAGTGAAGAATGGAAGGTCTACTTGATAAGGTCGGAAGGATACCAAGGGAGCGGGCCATCCCTCATAGGCCACCACAGAATTGACTTTACTCAGTGAAGTGAGGACCGTGAGAAGATTCTAAGGAGAGTGGCATCATTTGACTTACTTTTTGAAAGATCTTTCTAGTAGCTGTGTTACCAGTAAGCCACGGGGGCACAGAGCCTATGTAGAAAGACCAATTATATGGCTGCTGAAACGAAGAGAAAGAGCGAAGTCAAGGTGGATGCCAAGATTTGGGGCCTGAGCGACTGGCAAGACCGAGTTGCCACACGGTGAGGTGAGGAGATGGGAGGGATTTGGGGCTTGGGGACAGGGGGATTTTAGGGACCCAGTTATAAATAACAAAGCTCATTGGCCTGTTTAAGCAGCAAAGGAACTGAGCAGCATTCAGAGCGGCTGCAGGAGAGCCCGAGTGCCAGGCCTGGCGGTCCCGCACGCTGCTCCAGACAAGTTCCAGGGCCCAGAAGACCCAAGTCCACGTTGACACCGGGTACCGGAAGCTCCGCCTCTGCTGCCAGAAGCCCCGGCTGTCACTCACCAGAAAAAAATACAAATAAATACACTATTCCATACCTTCCTGCTTCTCACTTCCCTCTTCAGATAAGGACCACCTGATGGGCAGAGCCGGGTCCCAGACCGCAGAGGAGCCCGGCTGCAGGCGCTGGTTTCTAGCTGGAGGATTGGAGGGCACGAGCTCTACCCCCGCCCCTGAAAAGCGAGTCGCCAGGGCTTGACCACCAGCAAACCCCAAGATATTCTTGCAATCATTTCTGTGCTCATTACTAAGTGCTCCGTGAACATATTCTTAAAAGGGACATGATGTTTTTATTCTCGACTTCCAGTTCCAGACCAGGTTCCTTGTGGAATGTGCTGCCAGCCTTGTCCCAGACCGGATAAAAGGCCTGAAGCAGGGTGGTGAAAACTACATCACTGTTTGAGAAATAGTTCCGTGAGAAAAAAAAACCCAAAAAACAAGATGCTTGAAACTTGGGAATAAAACATTTCCAGAGAAGAATTAATAGTAGTCTTCAGGCATAAGAGGGAATATACACCATGTAAATGATAAATGGATAATTAAAATTCCTTACACTGATGTTTAAAAATCAGAAATTCGGGAAATTTCCTTAAGAGTAGTCATTATCACCAGATAATTATTAACTATTCATTTTATTTATTGAGAGGTTACCAATGCTAAATACTACTGTGCAAAATGCTTGCTTTCAGCATCTCATTTGACTTTCATAATGGCCCCATTTAGGCAACACTAGGCGCAGAGAACTTAAGTACCTTGTCTAACTGGTAAGTGATGGAATTCCAATGCCTTAAACTCATTGCTATGAAACTGTATGCTGCAATTTAATCTCTAAGAAGACAAGATGTCAAGTAAGGGCCCTGGAGATCCACAGTATAACAATCTGCCCCAAATAATCTCATTAAATGTTTATCTTAACTTTGTTTTTCAAGTATCTTTAAAATGATATGCTAGTTCTTCATTGCTAGGAATTTAGCCTTCTTTGTTTACAAAAATATGTATCTATGTGCAAAGGCACTTATTCCAGTTTTTTTTTTTTCCATAAGAGGGAAAAAAACTAGAAATCTAATGTTGTCAGTTAGAAACCCTATCAATAAGTTTCGTCATATCTACACAATAGAATGCGTAAGTGAATTATTTAAAAGATCTTTAAGATACACTTTAAAGTTTAAAATATCTAGATGGAAAATAGTGGCTATAGTATGATTCGACTTGAAAAAATATATACACAGATTTATATGCTTGTAGTTACATAAAACACTTCTAGGAGGATGTCCAAACCTGGGAGGAGGGGAAAGGAATCTGTAAAGGGCGAGGGAGACTTTTACCATTCATTTTATATGTTTATCGTTTCAATTTTCTACTTCTACAGTTACTGAACGTGAGCGTCTTCAATAAATTCTGTGTTTGAAATATTGTTGAGCCTTTTGAAGAGGCTATTTTATGTCTTCCTACACTTCATTTTAAAATTATAAAGCTGTAGAGAACTTTGTACTGTTTTGCTCTTCATACCAAATGCTTTTATTTGTCTTGATTCTTTTTTCAATATTTATGGCTAAAGCAAATTGCACAGTGTTAATATGCAGACATTTGCTATAAACGATCATAGTTTCCCTCTAAATAAAAAGAACGCAGAATTGAACACCTAGAGATGGTTAAAATGGTAAATTTTATGTTACATATATTTCACCACAATTTTAAAAAACCCAGAACTTCATAATATCAAGTATTGAATGGAAATGTAATCATCTTAGCTAACATTTCTTTGGTGCCTGCCCGGTGCCAGGCTCTGTGAAAAGCGCGCTGCACATTTATCTCCCTGCATCTTCAGACTTCTACAACCTTGCTGCTTTTCCTGCCCATTTTACAGAGAACACTGAACGAAATGATTTGCCCCAGGGCCTGCAGCTGGCAAGCGGTGAATGTAGAGGGAACCCAGAAATTCTAATTCCAGACACAGGAAGCCCTGTGTTGATACATTACTCTTCACAGCCTCCCTAATTCAAATGAGTTTGACTTGGAAATATAACTGTGACATTCCCAAAGAAATGTGACTCACTTCTTGTACATATATAGTGCAATGTCAAGCTTAAAAACATTTAAAAAAAAATTATTTAACACTAGTACCTGGAAATTTTAGGGTTATATTTTCTGATTTATATAAAATGAATTTTGACATCAGTACTTGGTATTCATGGCCTAGTTACTAATTTATAGGTGATGTTTTCCATATACAATAAGTAACTGGAATACACTGGCTAGTTAAACTTTCTGGCTACATCAGTGATGAACAGAAAATGTCTTTTGTTTTCATCTTTATTACTGAAAATATTTCTGAAATATGTTAGTATACCTTCTCTTCTTAGTAGACTCATAATGGAATCTTCTTTTGATGAAAGAATTTCTTGTGCAGTTATTACACATATCAGTGATCGTTGTCTAAAAATATGTTCAGCTGAATTTATGTTGAAACTGTGCTCCATCCTGAAAATATCTTTTTTTTATACTAAATCATCAATAGGGGTTTGTTTTAGGTCATTTCCTCATGTTTTCTAAGAATAGAATTTTCAAAGTGATTCTGGCTAAGTGGATTTCAGTTAATAAGGTTTGGCTGCACACTAATGTCTCAAATAGTTCCACAAACACATAATTCTTGAATTACTGGATTTGGAAAATGCTCTACAGTGAAAGACACTAAATGCAGGACAAATACTGAATGTATTGTTTGTTTAAAAAAAAAAAAAAAGAAGACGCTGTGCTTTTACCAAATACACATTCCTGCCACACCCTAATCCCCTCTCTCATCTCTCCCCCAGATACTCCTTTGGAAAAGACAGGCAGGTGTGATTCTGGTCTCTCTTGCCCCTCATGCACCCCCTTACGTTTTTTCTTTAAGTACACTCACTAGAGAGAGAGAGAGAGTGTGTGTGTGTGTGTGTGTGTGTGTGTGTTACAAGATCCTTAAGAGTCAGCTAATCACATTTCTAACCTAGCGTAGACAGGCCTTCAGCAGCATTCCTGACGGACTACAATCCAGTCTGAATGTTAATTCTCTTAGTTACTGGGGCCTCTGCATCACTGGACATTCCTTCCTTTGTCAGACAATTCTAATTGCTATAATCCTGCTGCCACCGAAACAGTCAACTATCGATACTAGTTCTGACACCTAGAGAAACTCAGATTATGAGCATACTCTTCCACAAACAGACTTCCCAAGTGTTCTTTGCCCAAGACCTTTCCTTATCCAGTTAGGGATTTATTGAAAATGATAAAGCCAGAGTCTGTACAGGCTCCTTATAACCTCTGGACAAAATGTTTATTGGAATGTATTGACTTGTCTTTCATGATAAAGCATCCCGGACTGAATTTGTTTTTAACATGGATGGAAGTAATTCATTTGCGTTATGTGTTTGAACAGTGCAGGTATTTATATCTAATTGTTCTCAGGTATCGACATTCAATGAAGCTATGCGAGAAGCCACACAAAATGTGTTTTAAACAGACAATATTCCATTTCTCCTTGCAGACTGTCTAGCAAAGTCCTCAGCTCACAGGATGAATAAATGATGACGGAACGACAAGCAAAAATAATAATAATGAACTACACACACAATCATTAACACACCAAAAGGCAGCAGGGTAACAACAGCCCAAGATAACAAACAGGTAAAAAATTGCATAATTAGGTCTTAAGAATGTCTTTAGTTGTGAAATGTGGATGATTCACCTCGTGATTCTGGGTGTGGGTTAGGAAATGTTCACCTCTCTTAAACTATCTGGTAGAAGCCAACCTGACTTCATGTTTTGCCAATCTACTGGGTGTTTGCTCTACTGGGTATCATTAGCCAACCAGTTTGACAAGAGTTCTTTGTTTTTTGCACTGATATGATTTATTTACTGAGTTGCCTGAACAAATGGGTTGTAATTTAGGCTATTGTAATGGAGAAGCCTGAAAGTGGGTTTTGGAGAGGATAGAGCTCTCTTCCAAGGAAGGACTATTACACAGTTACAGTAACTGATGAGAAACGATTCTCTTGATGTCCACAAGTCAGTGAAGCCACTGGAGGGTGGGGAAGCAACCCTGCAGATTAACGTGAATGGTGGAACATAACTCATTGAACTAGTTTCCCCTGAAAAAATTCTCAGCCAAACACTTCCTAACCTCTCTTCTCCTTAGGGTACACCTAATAGACTGGAAGGGGAGTAGTTTACACGGAGAATTTGGGGCTTGTTATGTAGACATTCTAAATATTTTATTAGTGGGCAATCAAATGAAGTTAGAAAACAGGCTGCCTGTGGGAAAAGCATCAGCCTTTGAATAATCAAACTTGAAATCAAACTCCAGTTCTGCCATGATTAGCCTCATGACCTCAGATTCTCTCTGAGTCTCAGTCTTCAACGGTAAAGAAATGCTGTGAAATTTATATGACTTATGTAAAACACCCAGGATTGTGTTTGGTGCAGTGGTTCTCAAAGTGTGGTCCCCAGACCAGCATCAGTATCACCTGGGAACTTGTTAGAAATGCAGATTCCAAGCCCCACCCTAGACCTAATGAATCAGAAAGAAACAGAAAGGAGAGAGCAGCAACAGGTTTTGAACAAGGCTTCCAGGTAATTCTGATTAGCACAATAAATTTTGAGAACCATTATCCTGGCATATGAAAGTCTATCCCAAAATGGCAACCATTATATACTTCATATGAGTCACGTACTTTACAGAGTTGCTTTTCTGCCCGAAATACCATCTACTTTGCTCAGGTTTGCATTTCTTTTGACCCAATAATTCCACTTTGCAGAAT